>NC_140175.1:98024636-98257136 GCF_963971535.1 Notolepis coatsorum
TTTTTGTATAGTTTGCATTGGTTTGTGCAGCTTATTCTTCTTCCATTGTGAGTGAGACATATGTCTAACAGTGTTATCTTTGTATTTATTATTTTGCAGAACACACAGTGTCAAGCTCTGACATGCCAGGCGCTGCAAGACGTGAGCAGCTACTGTGAAGAGAGTCGCTGCAAGAACCAGTGGGTCCCTTATCTGGAACTGCAGGAGCGCTGAACCTCACGGTGAAAATGGCGTGAAAGCGATGAGAAGTTAATAAAAAGCTGTCCTTCTTCAGGGGAGGTGAAAGGCGTTCAGAAGAAGGGGGAATCCACAGCCGACGGTCACGGTACTGCTGCTGCTGCTGCTGGGAGCGGAAAGGTTCCGCCATGACGCACCGACCGGGCCAGCCCCTGTTGTCTTCCTCCGCAGAAAGGAGAGAGGTGTGGAACCAACTGTGAGGAGTAACGCTGCTGCGGGGCCCAGTATTGGGGCGTGAGGAGGGTGACAGCAGCGTGGGAACAACAGACTTGCAGTTCGGATGTTGCATAGCCTGGACTGGAGAGACGGAGGGCGACGAACTGAAAGGACACTGTATCACTCGGTATACAGACTCGAATCCGGGGCACAAGCCCCGTGCTACCGAAATGATCACTACGAAACTTTACCATATGTTTAGGTAGTGACAATTCTAGCTAGCTTAAAGTGGAGATGAAGCAGTGCGATAAATACATATTCATAGCATCACATTAGTATTTAGATAAGCCACAGAAGAAGTCACGTTATAAAAATAAGCAGTTTCTAAGAAAAAACGATTTGTTGTGTACATTTCTGAAGCATTTAGCATTATGGGCGCGGCCATTTTGTTGCTGACGTCATACCGTGGCTTGGGTGTATACACTCTGGTTAGCTGCCTATATTGAATGGGTCGGTCAGCAAATAAAATGTTGCCTACAAAACAACGGGACCGCGGTGGTTCTGTTTGTATTGCTCCTGGCTGTTCAAACTAATTTTACCATGTGAGAGAGAGGAAAGTTGGTTAATTTCCACAAACTACCAGTGAAAAAAACAGTGTTGTTGACATGTTGGCTCGGGCTGCCTGCACCCAGACGGCGCGACCAGCCTGTTGGACAGGGAAGGAGGATCTGCAGCGAACACTTCATTGCCTCGGATTATGTTGTTGGGGTGGGAGATTTGTCCAGAAGACCACTAATCAGCTGAAGCCCGATGCGGTTCCCTCTGTCTTTGACAGACAGACGCAGGCAGTTCAGCGTCGGGATCATTTAGCCTGCTGGCTACCTAGCTCCACTTCAACCAGCGTTGGGAGCTCCAACGTTAGCTTGCCGATGCTACCAGCACATCGACAAGCTGCTGGAGCCAGCTAACGTTAGCTTGCTGATGCTACCAGCACATCGACAAGCTGCTGGAGCTCCCAACGCTGGTTGAAGTGGAGCTAGGTAGCCAGCAGGCTAAATGCTCCCGACGACATCGACAAGCTGCTGGAGCCAGCTAACGTTAGCTTGACTGGTTGCTGGCTAACTAACGTGGCTACTCGTCCCGGGAGATAACGGCGCTGCCTGGCTGGTTGTTGGCTAACTAACGTGGCTACTCGTCCCGGGAGATAACGGCGCTGCCTGGCTGGTTGTTGGCTAACTAACGTGGCTACTCGTCCCGGGAGATAACGGCGCTGCCTGGCTGGTTGCTGGCTAACTAACGCTAACCAGCCAGGCAGCGCCGTTATCTCCCGGGATGAGTAGCCACGTTGTCGTCGGGGAGCATTTAGCCTGCTGGCTACCTAGCTCCACTTCAACCAGCATCGGGAGATCCAGCAGCTTGTCGATGTGCTAATAGCCTCAGCAACCTAACGTTAGCTGGCTCCAGCAGATCGACAAGCTGCTGGAGCCAGCTACCGTTAGCTGCTGGCTACCTAGCTCCACTTCAACCAGCATCGGGAGCTCCAGCAGCTTGTCGATGTGCTAATAGCCTCAGCAACCTAACGTTAGCTGGCTCCAGCAGATCGACAAGCTGCTGGAGCCAGCTACCGTTAGCTGCTGGCTACCTAGCTCCACTTCAACCAGCATCGGGAGCTCCAGCAGCTTGTCGATGTGCTAATAGCCTCAGCAAGCTAACGTTAGCTGGCTCCAGCAGCTTGTCGATCTGCTGGAGCCAGCTAACGTTAGGTTGCTGAGGCTATTAGCACATCGACAAGCTGCTGGAGCTCCCGATGCTGGTTGAAGTGGAGCTAGGTAGCCAGCAGGCTAAATGCTCCGCGACGCTGAACTGCCTGCGCCGGTCTGTCTGTCGAAGACCGAGGGAACCGCGTCCGGCTTCAGCTGATTAGTGGTCTTCTGGACAAACATCCCACCCCAACAACATAATCCGAGGCAATGAAGTGTTCGCTGCAGATCCTCCTTCCCTGTCCAACAGGCTGGTCGCGCCGTCTGGGTGCAGGCAGCCCGAGCCAACATGTCAACAACACTGTTTTTTTCACTGGTAGTTTGTGGAAATTAACCAACTTTCCTCTCTCTCACATGGTAAAATTAGTTTGAACAGCCAGGAGCAATACAAACAGAACCACCGCGGTCCCGTTGTTTTGTAGGCAACATTTTATTTGCTGACCGACCCATTCAATATAGGCAGCTAACCAGAGTGTATACACCCAAGCCACGGTATGACGTCAGCCATGACGTCAGCAACAAAATGGCGGCGCCCATGTTGAAAACAGGGATATTATATTATATTTTTCAGACAAATAAGATGGATTTCACATTTGATTATAGAACCCTGTCTTACACAAGGTACACAACAAACAAACTAGGATCACATTGCTCACTGCTTCATCTCCACTTTAAAGTTACACACCGCTTTTCAGACTTTGGAACACATTTATTTCAAAAGTATGTGACTTAGCTGCGTTATTTCTAAACCTAGCTGCATTTCTGGCAGACGCTCTCTGATTGGCACTGACTGACGCTCTCTGATTGGCCACTGAATGTTTGCCCAATCGCGTGACGAGCTGTGTCTTTGCCCATTTCCGCGTCGAACAGCCTGGCGTTCTATCGCCATGCTCTAAGACAAACTCTAACCTTAACCAACTTCGAAAGAGTGCCTAAGCTTAACCGTCGAAAGAACTTGCCGTCACGCTCTAAGACAAACTCTAACCTTAACCAACTTCGAAAGAGTGCCTAAGCTTAACCAGTGTAGAAACAGGCGTCGGCCAATCAGAGAGCGTCTTGCCAGAAATGCGGCTAGGTTTAGAAATAACGCGACTTAGCTACTTACCATGCAGCCATGAGGGACAGGGAGGCAGTGTCAATGCCTGGTCAAAAATGCAGGGGTGTGGCTAAAAGCCAGGCTCAGCCAATGGACTAAAACTCCTGTGTTTCGGTAGTGACATGAAAACTAGGGACAATGTTTTTTTAGTATAGTTTTTTAATTAAAAAATTAAACCCACAATAAGTCTAAATCGTTCAACTTCTGTTTAAACTTTATCATGAAGATCTTTGAAATTACACTATTGAACTAAATCTAAAAAAAAATTTAAGTGTTATTTACATACATTGAAATTTACATGTCAGGGTTTGGGACAGCTACTTCCCAATAGAAAGTACCCTATAAATGATGATTTTGTATATATTTAGCTCATCACAATATAATTTAATGCCGTGGGTTTAAATAGATCATAACATATTCTTAGTAAATATCTATGTCTGAATACTTAATTGTTTTGTTAAATAGTTTTTCTTGTTGTGGGACTGCACTTTGAACTAATTCTGTATAATGCCCCATTTATGAAATGCAATGTGAATGAACTGAACTGCACAGCAACTAGATGCTATTAGTGATCATTCATTATCAGTGTGATGATCAGAGCAACAAATACCTATGGATTGATATTGAAGATGATGCATCAATTTGGATACAGCTACATAGTAGCTGTAGACGCCTATTCAAGAGGTTCAACATGGGACACAATGTTACACAATGTTTTATTTAATATATATATATATTTTCATCTTTGATGCAATGGAAATATGGATACATGAATTGTTATTTAATTTGAAGAGTTAATATATGACAGTGAAATGCATTGCTGAATACGGTGTATTATTTTAATAAATGATTGAACTGAATATTTTCTTCTCTTGAGTATTTCATACTAAAATGTGTGTGTGTGTGAGAGTGTGGTATAGGCAACTCGTGAGAGGGATTTTTTTGCATTGCATTTCGGTTTCCATGTCCATTCTTGGAATCCGACCTGCACATGGTTTGATGCCTGAGAAACTTGCTCAACAAGGTAATTAGTTTAGCATGTTCTATACAGCAGTAACCACACAGCCACTGGTTCAAATGAACTGGTCCCTGACACAGTGGGGGCCACAGCCAGTCTACCACGGTATAACAATGATATGCTGCTCCATGCCAGTCTCAGTGTTATGACATTACACCAACCGTGTTACTCCTAGAGGGTGAAATAACTCTAGACACCTTCAATACATACATACATACATACATACATACAATACAATACAATACATACATATATATAATACATACATATATTTAATTAATTCCTTCTTTTTTTTGCATTCGACTGAAGGATTGCGTCGATGGCGTAGGTGGAACGGGGACGAGTGTCTGCTTTTATCTGAGTGCTACAGCCCAGACACTACGAGGCTTCAACAGCGTAGAGCGTACATCTATTTAATTAATTCCTTCTTTTTTTGCATTCGACTGAGAGATTGGCACTCGACTACGGCTCCTTTCGATCGATTAGTCGACTAGTCGAGGTCAGCCCTAATACATACATACATGCATAAATACATATGTGCATAAATAAATACATACATAGTTGCAGAAAGGATTAGATCATGTAGAATGACAAGAGAAGCTATTTCTTTTATGAAAATTCAGAAAGTTGGCTCCCAATTTTTTTACACGCCAGAGTGGCTAAGTAGCCTCCGTAATTTACCAGCCAAAGACGAAATATAGACGCCATTGGCGCTCGGCGGGTGTTAATTTTGTTCCCTGCCCCTATACAATATAAAACATGGTATCAGTGGTTGGTTGCAACATTGCAACAACGCTGAAATGTAAAACCATGCAAAACACAAGGGTAACTTTATGAACGCTATTCTGTTTCTGACCGATATGAGCAAAACATCTACCGGTACGTCTTCTAGCATCTGAAACATCCACACACCCATCGCTCTCTGTTGTGACCTCGCTCTTGTCTTATGTATCTTTTTTAATGTAACATGTCTTCTCCATGTCCTGGATGCACGGGGGAAGGACTGTCCTACGTGTCTTTTAACTGGCCTACTGCGCTCTTGTTGGTGGGAGGAGTGACGATGAGTGGCGGGCAATGATGATGAAGGAGGCTCGGCCTGAGGACACGTGAGCCCCTAGCTGGGTGATGAAGGAGGCTCGGCCTGAGGACACGAGAGCCCCTAGCTGGGTGATGAAGGAGGCTCGGCCTGAGGACACGTGAGCCCCTAGCTGGGTGATGAAGGAGGCTCGGCCTGAGGACACGTGAGCCCCTAGCTGGGTGATGAAGGAGGCTCGGCCTGAGGACACGTGAGCCCCTAGCTGGGTGATGAAGGAGGCTCGGCCTGAGGACACGTGAGCCCCTAGCTGGGTGATGAAGGAGGCTCGGCCTGAGGACACGTGAGCCCCTAGCTGGGTGATGAAGGAGGCTCGGCCTGAGGACACGTGAGCCCCTAGCTGGGTGATGAAGGAGGCTCGGCCTGAGGACATGTGAGCCCCTAGCTGGGTGATGAAGGAGGCTCGGCCTGAGGACACGTGAGCCCCTAGCTGGGTGATGAAGGAGGCTCGGCCTGAGGACACGTGAGCCCCTAGCTGGGTGATGAAGGAGGCTCGGCCTGAGGACACGTGAGCCCCTAGCTGGGTGATGAAGGAGGCTCGGCCTGAGGACATGTGAGCCCCTAGCTGGGTGATGAAGGAGGCTCTGCCTGAGGACATGTGAGCCCCTAGCTGGGTGGCCTTGGACGTTTTTGTACATAATCATGAATTCCACTCCAGATGCTTAAATGCCCCATGTATTTTTCTCAACATGCATGCAAATTGATTGATTGTGCCATGTATTACACATCTACTTACTAAATAAATATTTCCAAACTGAAGTTATGCCATCTGCCTTGTTTATTTAAAAAAATATTTTCAATGTACATATTGTTATTACACATATTACTATTCTCCCACATTCCTGGTCAAGAATACTGGTCAGAATGAGTTTTTCTTTGGAACTGTACATAGCCATTTTGTTATTAAATTTCATAGTAAAATATCTACATCCTGTTCTGCAATGCACACTTTTTCGAACTGTATATAGTAATCTTTATTTTAGTCATCTTATTTTATTCTATGCTAAATTTATTGTATTGCACTGGATGCAATCCTACCTGGAGGGGAGAGAACAGATGGTGGAGGTAAATGGTGCCCTATTCCCCCCCCCCCCCCCCCCCCCCCTCACAGTGAGCTGTGGTGTTCCACAAGGAAGCATACTAGGACCGCTACTGTTCCTAATTTATGCAAATGACATGTCATCAGCTTGTGACTGCAACTTGTTCCTGTTCGCGGACGACTCAGTGCTGGTCTCTGACAAGAACAAGTTACAGGTTGAAAAGACCCTCAGCTCGGAACTAGGCAAAATCTGCACCTGGCTCGCTGACAACAAACTATCATTACTGTAACTGAGGGGTTACAAAACCCTGACTGTATTAAAGATTGTGATAGATTAAACCACTGCTAATTATTATTATTATTACTTGCCAGAAAGTACAGTTATAATATGGCAGACACTCAGAATAATACGGCACGGTGACAAAGAAATATCATTTAGAATATTTATTATTATGCAGCAATTGTACAGAATGGGAATTAAGGTCGCGCTTGTATGGCGAAGAATATGAATAAAGTCAGTCAGTAGCAAAGTCAGTTGGAATGAATAATTCCTACGATGGGATACTAGACTAAACGCCGCCTGGCGTAGGATGGCAATATAGGGGGGCAAACGATGGTACCGCTGGAGACAGGGGGTATGTAAGCTCTGGAGGAAGGAAGAATGTTCGGATACTCAGTCTGTTCAATTGAAGAAAGGGGGTTCTCGTACGGAATCCAGTCCTTGTAATCCAAATGCTCAGCAGCAAAGCAATAGCTGTAATCCAATTGCCCGATAGCAATGACGATAGCCAGCCAGCTTCGGTCCTCGAAGCTAGCCCGAGGTAAGATCTTCAAGGTGGTTAAATCCAAACGACAGTGGGTATTAACGAGGCTCTTCTCCACGGTAGTACGTTCCACAATCACTATAATCCAACCAATACTGGTTCTGCAATCGCCGCCGTAGGTTCCAATATGCACATGTCCAGTAGGTCCAAGCCTAGGCCCTCCTCGTGTACTGGCACTGATTGAATTGATTGATTGAAAACTTTATTAACAGATTGCAGAATGGGTACAATACAGTACAGCTCAATACACACAATTGTTAAGGGGATGCAGACCAGAGAAAGACTTTCGTCTTGTTTACATCAGGGTCCCCCATTTTCAATTCATCAGGACATATATGACATACATGACATACAGATAGTCAGTACTGCTACATCTATACATTTATGACATACCAGATTTGCAAATACAGTACTGTTTGTGATACAGAAGGAGTCAGGAAAAGGGAGTATATACATTTGACATAGAAACTGTACATTGGAGGAGGTTGGGTGGGGGGGGGTTGGGTACACTGGGATATTGACAACCATACTGGGTAATCTACATTGGAGGTGGTTGGGGGGGGGGGGGGGGGCACACTGTATAAACAAGCAAAACTGTACATTGGGGGGGGGGGGGGGGGGGGGGGGACACTGTACAAACAAACAAAATTGTACATTGGACTATTGACAAAACCATACTAGGTAAATTACTGTACATTGGAGGGGGTTGGGTTAGGATATTTACAGGGGCCAGTGTTGAATTGCAGTCTCCCGTAGGTGTCCCTTGAGAGAGGTTTTGAAAGTGGGTAGTGATCCACATTCCTTTACAGTTTTGGGTAGGGCGTTCCACATTGATGTGGCATAATTGCGAAACGTGTTTAGTCCCTTATTTGAGCCGAATCTGGGTTTAACATGATTTGTGGAGCTCCCTCTGGTGTTGTGATCGTGGTATTCACTGACCTTTGGGAAGTATTTTGACATGTACATGGGTACCTTGGTCGTGTAGTGTATCTTGTAGACCAGGCCCATTGCAAGTTGCTGTACTCTGTCGTCTACTCTAAGCCATCCTAGGTTGTCAAAGTGGGCAGGGGTGAGGTGGGTTCTAGGAGTAAGGTCAAGCAGTAGTCTGACCAGTTTGTTTTGAGATGTTTGTAATTTTATTTTTAGCGCCTTTGAGGTGCTTTGGTACCATGAGGTGCAAGCATAGTCGTAGTACCCCTGAATGAGTGGTCCTGCCAGAGTCTTCAGGGTATTCTTGTTTACCAGAGAGGAGATCCGGTACAAGAATCGAGTTTGTTGGTTGACTTTTTTTATTACATTGGATGCCATTTTGTCACAGAAAAGATTAGCCTCTAGGATGGAACCTAGGTAGGTAATTTCATCTTTCCTTGTGACAATATTGTCACCCACTGTAACTGAGAAGCCGTCGGTCTTGCTGAGTTTGTTATTTGAACCAAAGAGAATGGACTCTGTTTTGCCCATGTGTAATGATAGTTTGTTATCAGCGAGCCATATGCAGATTCTGCCTAGTTCCGAGCTGAGGGTTTTTTCAACCTGTAACTTGTTCTTGTCAGAGACCAGCAGGGCTGAGTCGTCCGCAAACAGGAACAAGTTGCAGTCACAAGCTGACGACATGTCATTTGCATAAATTAGGAACAGTAGCGGTCCTAGTATGCTTCCTTGTGGAACACCACAGCTCACTGTGAGGGGGGGGGATAGGGTACCGTTTACCTCCACCATCTGTTCCCTCCCCTCAAGGTAGGATTGCATCCAGCTCACTGATAGACTATCAAAACCAATTGCTTTTAGCTTGTCAATCAGAATGGAGTGATTGACCGTGTCAAAGGCCTTTTGTAGGTCCAGCATGACCATGCCGCAGTATTTGCCTGCGTCCACCTCTTGTTTGATGTGGTCATTCAAATAGAGAAGGCATGTGTCAGTGGAGTGGGATGTTCTGAAGCCAGATTGGAATTCGTAGATTAGATTTTTTTCCACTAGGTACTTTTCGACCTGTTCGTAGACAATTTTTTCCATGACTTTCGAGATGGAGGTGAGAATAGAAACAGGGCGGTAGTTGCCTGGGTCTAATTTGCTGCCCTTTTTGTGCAGAGGGGTCACCCTCGCAATTTTGAAGTCCTTGGGGACGTGTCCCTGTTTTATGGAGAGGTTTATTATGTGTGTGATGATTGGGGTGATGGCGGCTGCTGAGTCTCTGAGGAATTTGGAGGGGATGTTGTCATGGCCAGTGGCCTTGTTAGGTTGGAGGGCGCTCAGTTTATTGAGTACCTCATCTGTTGTTACCATTTCCAGCTTGAAGTCGTCCTTGCGGACCCCTAGGTTTTTGTAGTAAGCTACTATGTGTTCTACCCCATAAAGCCCTGAGTGGGAGGGTAGTTTGTTTACCAGTGTTGTGGCTATGTTTGTGAAGAAAATGTTTAAGTAATTGGCTACATCCAGCTTGTCTGTGATGAGCGTGTTGTCCGTTTTTATGTTTATGTTTGAGAATCTGGTTTTAAGTTTTTTACTGCATCCTAGTTGATTATTGAGTAATTTCCAAAGTTCACGTGGTTTGTTTTTGTTTTCCTCAGTTTTGTCATTGATGAAATTCTTTTTTGCAGTTTTGATCATGGAGTTTACGTCATTTCTTATTCTGTTTCTTTCTAGTTTGAGTTCAGTCACGTGGGCTTGGAGTTCACTGCTCGTGCTTTTAGTAAGCTTTGACTGACTTTTACGAAACTCAGAGCATTTTTTGTCTCTGGTTTTCATAGCGGCCAGTATTTCGGAGTGCATCCACGGCTCAGCGAGATTTTTTACCCTGGTGGTTCTTAGGGGGGCCATGTCGTTTAGTATTGTTGAGAATTTGGTTTTGAAACCAAGCCATGTTTCTTCAACGAGTGTACCATTGAGTTCATCTGACCAGTCCAGACTCTCCAGTTCAAGGTTGAAGGCCTCGCTAGAGTAGGTTTTGAGGTCTCTAGATGTGACTGTTTTGTGGCAGCCAGCCTTTTGTTTTAGTTTTTTGCGGGTACAGAATATCATATAATGATCACTTAACCCGCATGCTATAACCCCTTTATTGGAGATCTTGGACTTGTCGGAGGTCAGAATGAGGTCAATGGTAGTCTGAGTTGATTCACATACACGTGTGGGTTGGGTGATTAGCTGGCTGAGGCCGTGCAGATCACAAAACCTACTGAATGACTTGAAGACGGGTGCATCTTTTCGTTGGATATCCGTGTTCCAGTCTCCAATAAGAATTTTGTCTACATCCTCAACTCCAGCTAAACACCCATCCAGTGTATCATAAAAGCCACTATGATCTGGCGGCCTGTAGACTGTGCCAACCAGTAGGGATTTCGCCCTTTCGAATAGGATTTCCACCCATACAGTTTCAATTGATTTATGATTCAGGTCATTTCTGTTGATGAATTTGGTGTCCTTGTGTATGTACACACAGACACCACCTCCATGTTTGTTCCTATCATTCCTGATTATTGAGTAGTTCTCAATCTCTATCTCTGGATCTTTTACAGAATCGTCAAGCTTAGTTTTTGAGAAGCACAGTATGTTTGCCTTACCATTTATGAATAATTGTTTGATTTCATCCAATTTGTTTTTTAAGCTGTTAATGTTAATGTGAAAAATGTTCAGTCCATTGGCGTTGGTTATTTCATTGATGTTGGCAGGTTCGAAGTATTGTTCGTTTGTGATCTGTTCCTCTGTGTGGGGCTGGGGGGCTTTGTTGTTGTGGGTGGGAAGGGGGGAGGGGGGGGTCGGGTCCCGCGCCGTGCTGGAACAACACTACTAAGTCCACGCACACTTGCTAAGGTTGCACTAGTTACTAAACGAACGAACTGCTGGGTAATGCCGCACACGAACGAACTGCTGTAACACGATTCACACTAAAATGACGACTCTTTACTTCACATTAAGCTAAGTCGAACTTGACGTTACTGCATTAACTCTGACACTTTTACTATTCACTTCGCACGTTAGGTTCACAACACTCTGTTTAGACGAACTGCTTCACACTACATTAGAATCACACATCACACTACTGCTGCTGTGCCTTCCACGATATATATACTTAAGTGGCTTTCTAGTGCCAAGCCTCAGCTCTCGTCTCGAATCAATGCGCCGGCACCAGGCATGTTCCAACATGCCCAGACTCGCCTTTGAACCTGACTTCAGGGGCGCGTTGTCTGGCGCAGAGAACGTCAAGGGCGTTATCCAATGAGGAAAGTGAATATTACTAGGATTCAAACGCAGGCTTAAAGGGAGATAACTTATATATATAAATAATATACAAGGTATATAAAACAATAAACGTAGATTCTCAGCTTTAATCTGGCCCTTCACAACAATTACACCTGGGTAAACTGAGTCCATTCTCTTCGGATCAAATAACAAACTCAGCAAGGCCGATGGCTTCTCAGTTACAGTGGGTGACAATATTGTCACAAGGAAAGATGAAATTACATACCTAGGTTCCATCCTAGAGGCTAATCTTTTCTGTGACAAAATGGCATCCAATGTTGTAACTGAGGGGTACAATTCCCTGACTGTATTACTAGATATGATACTTACTACCACTACCTTTGTACTTAATATTCGGCCACCCAGTACACGGCATAAATATATTATGATGAACACTGTCACGTAGATGAAACGGATCCAACACAAATGTACGAATTAGAAATAGGTCTTTATTTCTACACAGCGATGGTGTGTAGAGCAAGCACTTAATCAAATCAATCACATTTATGAATGGAATTAGTATGCACTTTTATGGCAAGAGTATTCGTCGGTATATCAATAGAGAATGTCCAATCTCTGAAGGCGCAGGTGGTACATATACGACCTGGAATAGTTTGAGGAATAACAGCAATGATACTTTAATGATTATATACTGGATACACTAGAGGGGGTTAATCCGGTCGCTTGTAAGCCGACAGGAGTAGGAAGGGGGGGGGGTAGAATCCGGCTGCCTCATCCGGCCAAGGGTATCCCAGGTGAACCCACTGTAGTGCCGTTCAATGCGCCGGCGATCCTTGGACCACAGATGAAAGCAGGTGGACTCTTTGTGGGCCGGCGTCATCCGGTCCACGGAGGAGAGACGTGAAGCGACCTCGTCTTGCAGAGCGTCTCCTCACCTTGCGTCCTCTCCAGGGGGGGGGGGTTCCAACACACGGCAGTGTCGGGGGTCTTTATCCATGGAATAATCAAAGTATACAAAGCATAATCCGTGCCTGGGAAGGCGGGCTGTCGTTGGTAGAATAATCCGGTATACAGGTCCACTCGCTCGTCGGCTCTGGGGCTCCTCGGGTGCAGCTTCACGTGGGGTCAACCACCCTGGGTAAGCAGCCAGTTCTCTGCCCGAAACGATGGGGTACTGACTACGGTAGTATTCTCACCGCACGAAGCACTATATATTAACAGACTATTATTAGCTTAATAGACTACGTCCAACTCGACGATATAGTGCCAAATATGACTATTCAAATATTAATATACACGATGTCTCAATACCGATGGTAGGCGAACTTGGCCTTACTCCCACACGTGGCGTCGCGGGGAGGCTTTACGTCTGTGACTCTATTGGAGGGTAAGAAACTGGACTGAAAAGAAAGTCCTACTTTAGTAGCGCAGTATATATACGCACTATGAACAAATAGTCCCATTAGTGGTGCGGTAGTCAGATTCCTACGCGGAACTAGGACTTGTTCGTACATGTGGAGCGGTACGTTTGAACTGGGTCTGAGGGGTATGGCAGCCTGGCACCAAGGTCTCGACCAATAGTAGAATGGAGACTATTATGGGATGTTCAGTAGGCTAGAATGGATATTCAATGCATATTGTACAAGGAATATACAAGGGATATCAGGGAATATTAGAGAATATACAAATACAATTAAATATATATATATAAATAAATATATATATTCGGTTTAATCTGGCCCTTCACAACAGCCACCCCCTGATTGGTCCCAGACCTAATCAGTTAAACAGAGACAGATTAATCGCGTTGTCTATTTACACATAAGGGTTTGCTGTAGGGGTCAGTCAACTTCACAAAGTCATAGGGTTGTAGGGTCATGGTCATCATCGATTGTATCTGGGAGTCGAGGCAGTTCTATGAGCCTCGCCACGGGACGGGTGTAAGTGCGACCCTGGACGAGCACTTCAGCTGCTCGGACCTTGCCGTCGGCACCGGTGATCACTTTGCTTACGCGGCCGGCCGGCCACATAGCTCTGGGCAGTGATTGATCAATAATCATGACGACTGTTCCTTCTGTCAAATTGTCTCTCTCCTTTACCCACTTCTGGCGGGTCTGTAGAGACGGTAGGTAGTGCAGTAGGAAACTGTTCCAAAACTTGTCGGCTAATACTTGGCTGTACCTCCACATTCGTCGGCCGTTCGCTTCTTCAGGCCGGTACATTGTCTGGGGTAATGCAGGATCTAGCCGCCCCATCAGGAGTGTGTTGGGGGTAACTGGGTCGATATCCGCCACATCACTGGAGACATATCCGAGGGGCTTCGATTTAAGTACTCCCTCAATCTCCGTGAGGACTGTCATTAGGACTTCTTCCGCCACAGTCTGGGCCCCAAGTACTGCGTACAGGGCTGTCTTTATGGAGCGCACTTCTCGTTCCCAAGTGCCACCGAAGTGGGGTGCGTTTGGGGGGTTGAATTGGAAATCAACCTGTGCTGGAGCGAGGTGGGTCTTAAGTTCTGGGCCCATAGCTTGGAAGCTCTCTCTCAGCTCTCTTTCGCCGCCTTTGAAGTTTGTCCCATGATCGGACAATAGGGTAGACGGTCTTCCTTTCCGTGATGTGAATCTACGGAAGGCCATAAGGAATGAGTCTGTGCTCATGGTCGGGAGAAGCTCGATGTGTATCGCTCTGGTGGTCATGCATTTGAATACAATACCCCACCGCTTCTCGGTTCCTCTTCCTTTCTTTATGTGCAGCGGGCCAAAGCAGTCCATACCCGTTGAGTGGAATGGCTTGTCACCGATTCGGAGGCGACATGGAGGAAGGTCAGCCATCCTTGGTATGCTGGGCTGCGCGCGCCACTTGCGGCAGTCTAGACATGTTTGCTGGAAGCGTCGTACCGCCTCTCTTCCTTGTAGGATCCAGTAACGACGTCTGATTTCCGCGAAGACTCTTTCTGCTCCTGCGTGATGTACATCCTCATCGTATTTCTTTATAATCAGCTCTGTGACCTTGTGTCGGCTGTTCAATACGATCGGGTATTTAATGTCATCCGGTAGATTGGGGGCTCTGCATAGGCGACCACCCACTCTGATGAGGGTATGAGCGTCGCTCTCGGGGGCCAGATGAATTAATCTGCTGTCGGATGGGACGGGCTTTCCTCCCTGTAGACAGGCCAATTCATCGGGGAACGAGTCTCTCTGGGCTCGCTGCAGTAGAAGCAATTCTGCTTCCTCGTAGTTAGCTGCTGACATATCAGCGGGGGACTTGCACTCCGGGTGGTACCGCAGGAATGTTCTTTGTTGTGCACTCTCTATGGACGTGCAATCGTCTATGTTAGGGTCGGTGGAGGCTACGGTGCTCAATCCACAGAACACAGACTTCTTATTTTCCACCTCCTCTGGACTTGCTTCCCTCGGGATAGGCATGGGCCACTGTCCTTCCGGGAGTCTTAGGAATGCGGGGCCGTCACTGTAGACATTGCGACGGGTGAGGTCATCCAGGGGCATCCCCCGGGTGATGACGTCAGCTGGGTTCTGTTTTGTATCAACGTAGCGCCACTCTGTTTCTCCGGTTAACTCTTCGGTTAAGTCTTGAATCTCGGTGACTCTGACTCCCACGAAGACTTTGTACTTGCATGAGTCCGATTTGATCCAGGCGAGTACCGTCGTGGAATCTGACCACAGGATTGTTCTAGACACCGGTATGGTGAGCTCACGTTGGATGAGCGTGGCTAGGTGCGCTCCGGCTAGGGCTGCGCAGAGCTCTAGACGTGGGATAGATTGTTGCTTGCGTGGGGCTATTCTCGAGCGGGCGAGGACAAATGCTGTGTAGATCTCTCCCCCCTGGTCTTGGGCCCGCAAGTAGGCTACTGATCCGTATGCGACCTCTGAGGCGTCACTGAAGACGTGTAAGTCCATTTTACATGTCTCTGGCCTCACCGTGGGTGGGAAGTAGCTTCGGCGCATATTAACGCCTGGGAGTGAGTGGAGCTCCATCTCCCACTCTCTCCAGGTGGATGCAAGGTGTGCGGGAATGGGGTCGTCCCAGCCCTGGTCCTTGTCCCACAATGCTCGTACAATAATTTTTGCCCTGGTGGTGTACGGTAGAATACATCCTAGCGGGTCATATTGTCGGGCGAGTGTTGTGTACACACTCCGTCTGGTGGTCGGCGCCGCCGCCGGCCTTCCCTGCTCCGTAGTCAGGGGCTTGTGTCTGTAGTGAAGCGAATCTGTTTTGAATCGCCACACCAATCCCAGGGTCATCTCCTGGGCTTCTCCCGGGATTGTAGCCATCCAGGTCTCGCTGCTGGCTGCCTTGTCCTCGGAGGAGAGGCTGCGCAGTACTTGCGGATCGCTGCTGGCCCACTGCCTGAGATCAAAGCCGCCTTTGATCAATGAGGCGCGGAGTTTAATCAGGAGAGCCTCGGCTTCTTCTTGGGTTGAAAGGCTTTGTAGACAGTTGTCTACGTAGAAGCTGTTCTTTACGCTGTGTCGGACCTCTTCGTCCGCTGCTGGGTCCTCTGCTACATGTTTCTGTAGTGCAAATGTAGCACAGCAGGGGCTGCACGTCGTTCCGAAGGGGAGGACTTCCCATTGGTAGATGGCTGGGTGCTCATCTCCTGGCTTCTCTCTCCATAGGAACCGTAACAGGGGCTTGTCCGCCTCTACTAATCTCACCTGCAGGAACATTCCTTTAATGTCCCCGCTGATGGCCACCTTTTCCTGGCGGAAGCGGAGTAGAACGCCGAGTAGGGAGGGGCCGAGTGTGGGACCGGGCAGTAACTCTTTATTCAGATTTTGGGATCCGATCTGGTAGCTGCAGTTAAATACTATGCGGTCTTTACCGTTGTGATGGACCTTGTGGTGAGGCACGTACCACGATTCAGTGGTCTGGTCAGCCTCTTTAATGTCCATCTTTGTGACGTGTCCCGCTGTGATGAGCTTCTCAATCTCAGCGCGGTATACACTCTCTTGGGCGGGGTTCTTGGCTAAGCGCCGCTCCGTGTTCAGCAGGTACCGTTCTGTGGCGTCTGTCTTGGCGTGGAAAGTAGGCATTCCTTCTCGCCGCAGGAGTGGCGTGGCGTATCTCAACACGCCGTTGACCGGGACTCTCTTGGTCCCTGTCTCGAGGAGGTGAATGGCGTAAATGTCATCTTTAGAGCGAATGTCTTTCTTTCCGTTCCCAAAGGGCATTTGTTCCAAGGTCCATAGCCGCTCTACGTGTTGCAGGAGTGCGGTTTCTCCCTCTGTGACTCGGGAGTGGAGACATCTAGTGGCTGTACTTCGGTTGAGAGATTTGGCGAGCGGGCCTTGGAGAGTCCATCCCAAACGGGTCTCGACTGCTGCAGGACAGCCTCGGGGTCCGGTATGAACCCGGTCTATCGGGACGATGAGGTCTGCATGGTCGGAGCCTATCAACAGGGTCGGCATAGCATTGTCTATGAGCGGGATCGGTAACTTGCGCAGATGTGCATATTTCTCCATCAGCTTGGCGACGGGGTATGTGTACCGCGACAGTCCTATTTCTTGGCTGGTGAAAGCGTCTGTAATCTGGTACCGTCGCTCAGGCTGGCCGCTTGCTGCGATAGAGAATGAGACATTCTCGCCCTTTATCGTCTTCAAATCTCGTCTTATTGTCCGAATTGTCATTTGGGTTTCGCTTCCCCGCAGCCCTAGCTGGGCCGCAGCGGAGGCGAGCAGCAGGGTCTTCTCTGACCCGTCATCGAGGACGGCGTAAGTGTCCAGGACTTTATTCTGGTAGCTTAGTGTCACACGCACTACTTTTAGGAGTACTCGGGCTCCACTGCTGCTGGCGGGATCGATGTACATGACGTTCGCTTCGCTGCTGGATCTGCAGTCGGTCGCGTTCAGCAGCGGCGTTCAGGCTGATGAGGAAGGCCTGCTGTAGGGTCCTCTCTGCCTCGCTGGGAGAAGGCGGTTGTATAGGGGAGCCTTCCCTCGGGGTACTCCTTGCGGAGCCTTGGAGCTCTATCTCCACGGTGCTCTCCCCGTCTTCTTCCGTGCCGAGTTCTCTCTCGGTAGCGTTGTATTCCTCCCGGGACTCATCGGGGACTACTTCTTCAGTACTGGCGGGGTGTGAAGTCATGTCTGGTTCCCACTGGTCCCCACCGTGAACTTGGTCAGTTACATTAGAGCCCGTAGGGGCCTCTATGGTCTGGGTAGTCTGGGCGTTGGGGTTAGACATACTTTTACTTTCTAGTTTTACCGCGTTTACTGTTAGTAGAAGACTAGGTTGTTGACTGACAGCGTAGGCCTCTAAGTACTGAGGGAGCCGTCGTTCGCGCTGCGGGCGTTGGTTAGGAGGATCGTTTCGTGGAGTGTTCATCATAGGCCATTTCAATATTAATAACACTATATTAATATTACACTAATTACCCTCCGGCTCGAAGGACCAATTGTAACTGAGGGGTACAATTCCCTGACTGTATTACTAGATATGATACTTACTACCACTACCTTTGTACTTAATATTCGGCCACCCAGTACACGGCATAAATATATTATGATGAACACTGTCACGTAGATGAAACGGATCCAACACAAATGTACGAATTAGAAATAGGTCTTTATTTCTACACAGCGATGGTGTGTAGAGCAAGCACTTAATCAAATCAATCACATTTATGAATGGAATTAGTATGCACTTTTATGGCAAGAGTATTCGTCGGTATATCAATAGAGAATGTCCAATCTCTGAAGGCGCAGGTGGTACATATATGACCTGGAATAGTTTGAGGAATAACAGCAATGATACTTTAATGATTATATACTGGATACACTAGAGGGGGTTAATCCGGTCGCTTGTAAGCCGACAGGAGTAGGAAGGGGGGGGGGTAGAATCCGGCTGCCTCATCCGGCCAAGGGTATCCCAGGTGAACCCACTGTAGTGCCGTTCAATGCGCCGGCGATCCTTGGACCACAGATGAAAGCAGGTGGACTCTTTGTGGGCCGGCGTCATCCGGTCCACGGAGGAGAGACGTGAAGCGACCTCGTCTTGCAGAGCGTCTCCTCACCTTGCGTCCTCTCCAGGGGGGGGGGTTCCAACACACGGCAGTGTCGGGGGTCTTTATCCATGGAATAATCAAAGTATACAAAGCATAATCCGTGCCTGGGAAGGCGGGCTGTCGTCGGTAGAATAATCCGGTATACAGGTCCACTCGCTCGTCGGCTCTGGGGCTCCTCGGGTGCAGCTTCACGTGGGGTCAACCACCCTGGGTAAGCAGCCAGTTCTCTGCCCGAAACGATGGGGTACTGACTACGGTAGTATTCTCACCGCACGAAGCACTATATATTAACAGACTATTATTAGCTTAATAGACTACGTCCAACTCGACGATATAGTGCCAAATATGACTATTCAAATATTAATATACACGATGTCTCAATACCGATGGTAGGCGAACTTGGCCTTACTCCCACACGTGGCGTCGCGGGGAGGCTTTACGTCTGTGACTCTATTGGAGGGTAAGAAACTGGACTGAAAAGAAAGTCCTACTTTAGTAGCGCAGTATATATATGCACTATGAACAAATAGTCCCATTAGTGGTGCGGTAGTCAGATTCCTACGCGGAACTAGGACTTGTTCGTACATGTGGAGCGGTACGTTTGAACTGGGTCTGAGGGGTATGGCAGCCTGGCACCAAGGTCTCGACCAATAGTAGAATGGAGACTATTATGGGATGTTCAGTAGGCTAGAATGGATATTCAATGCATATTGTACAAGGAATATACAAGGGATATCAGGGAATATTAGAGAATATACAAATACAATTAAATATATATATATAAATAAATATATATATTCGGTTTAATCTGGCCCTTCACAACAAATGTAATAAAAAAAGTCAACCAACGAACTAGATTCTTGTACCGGATCTCCTCTCTGGTAAACAAGAATACCCTGAAGACTCTGGCAGGAGCACTCATTCAAGGGTACTACGACTATGCTTGCACCTCATGGTACCAAAGCACCTCAAAGGCGCTAAAAACAAAATTACAAACATCACAAAACAAACTGGTCAGACTACTGCTAGAACCCACCTCACCCCTGCCCACTTTGACAACCTAGGATGGCTTAGAGTAGACGACAGAGTACAGCAACTTGCAATGGGCCTGGTCTACAAGATACACTACACGACTAAGGTACCCATGTACATGTCAAAATACTTCCCAAAGGTCAGTGAATACCACGACCACAACACCAGAGGGAGCTCCACAAATCATGTTCAACCCAGATTCGGCTCAAACAAGGGACTAAACACGTTTCGCAATTATGCCACATCAATGTGGAACGCGCTACCCACAGCTGTAAAGGAATGTGAATCACTACCCACTTTTAAAACCACTCTCAATGAGCACCTACGGGAGACTGCAATTCGAAACTGGTACCTGTAAATGTCCTAACCCAACCCCCTCCAATGTACAGTAAATGTCCTAACCCAATAATACACGAGACCCTCTTCTTGGGACCAAGTAAGGTTTCATCGATAATCCAATGTACAGTTACCCCCCCCGCCTACCCACCACCCCCCCCCCCAACCACCTCCTATGTACAGTTACCCCCCCCCCCCACCACCACCCCACCCACCCAACCACCTCCTATGTACAGCCCCCCCCACCCCACCTACCCAACCCCCCCCACCCCACCTGATCCAATGTACAGTTTCTTCGTCAAATGTATATACTCTCTTTTTTAAACTTTTTTTGTATCACAAACAGTACTGTATTTGTAAATCTGGTATGTCATAAATGTATAGATGTAGCAGTATACTGTCTATCTGTATGTCATGTATGTCATATATGTTATGATGAATTGAAAATGGGGGACCTTGATGTAAACAAGATGAAAGTCTTTCTCTGGTCTGCATCCCCTTAGCAATTGTGTGTATTGAGCTGTACTGTATTGTACCCATTCTGCATTCTATTAATAAAGTTTTCAATCAATCAATCAATCACATTTATTTATTTTATTGTATTATTATTTGAGATAGATTTGAGTTCTACTTTTCATTATGAAGTAGCTAACGTTACCCAGGTGGCCAGCATACTCGGCCCAATTCCGGCTACCGGTCGGCACACTCGGCATATGTCCGGCACGGCACGCCAACGATGAGCCGGATCTGGCTCGGTAATGGTTGCCGGGGCAGAGCCGACTCGGGCTCGCCAAAGATAAACCGGCTCTGGCCCGGCTCTGGTTGCCGGGGCAGAGCCGACTCGGGCTCGCCAAAGCTAAACCGGCTCTGGCCCGGCAATGGTTGCCGTGCCCGAGCCGACTCGGGCTCGCCAAAGATAAACCGGCTCTGGCCCGGCAATGGTTGCCGGGGCAGAGCCGACTCGGGCTCGCCAAAGATAAACCGGCTCTGGCTCGGGCTCGCCAAAGATAAACCGGCTCTGGCACGGCAATGGTTGCCGGGGCAGAGCCGACTCGGGCTCGCCAAAGATAAACCGGCTCTGGCCCGGCAATGGTTGCCGGGGCAGAGCCGAAGTTTCAGTCAAGCAACGCCGCCCCCACACACAACAGCGGTGTGATTGGCAGAATCGACTGTCAATCAAAATTGTTCCGTTGAGACCACCGCAACAAGTGAATACAGCTGTACTGTACCCACTCTGCAGTCTGTAAATAAAGCTTTCAATCAATCAATCAATCAATCAATCAGACAAATGCATAGAAAAGCCCTTATTATAACCAAATAACAAAAGATTATATTATTGTTTATGAAAATGTTTTAGCCCTATGCTTGCCTATTATTTTAATGGCAACAAATAAAATAATAATAATAAAATTAATAAATAAAATGTTAGAGGAGTGGAGGGGGGGGGGGGGCAGAGCGAGGTGGGTGTTATAGGAGTGGAGGGGGGGGGGGCAGAGCCTCATAAAGCTAACATTAGCTGCACTCATAGGAGCCTGCATGTTGATGTAGCCTCATAAAGCTAACATTATAGCTGCACTCATAGGATGTTGATGTAGCCTCATAAAGCTGCATATGCTGCACTCATAGGAGCGTGTTGATGTAGCCTCATAAAGCTAACAAGAGTATATGTAATACTGTGGTTATGGCCTCTATAGTTAGCAGCTCATATAGCTAACATAATACTGTGGTTAAGGCCTGCAGCAGCTCAGTAGCTAACATAACAACACTGTAGTTAAGGCCTTTAACCAGCAGCTCAGTAGCTAACATAACAACACTTTAGTTAAGGCCTTTAACCAGCAGCTCAGTAGCTAACATAACAACTGTGGTTAAGGCCTTTAAATAGCTGCACTCATAGGAGCCTGCATGTTGATGTAGCCTCATAAAGCTAATATTATAGCTGCACTCATAGGATGTTGATGTAGCCTCATAAAGCTGCATATGCTGCACTCATAGGAGCGTGTTGATGTAGCCTCATAAAGCTAACAAGAGTATATGTAATACTGTGGTTATGGCCTCTATAGTTAGCAGCTCATAGCTAACATAATACTGTGGTTAAGGCCTGCAGCAGCTCAGTAGCTAACATAACAACACTGTAGTTAAGGCCTTTAACCAGCAGCTCAGTAGCTAACATAACAACTGTGGTTAAGGCCTTTAAATAGCTGCACTCATAGGAGCCTGCATGTTGATGTAGCCTCATGAAGCTAACATTATAGCTGCACTCATAGGATGTTGATGTAGCCTCATAAAGCTGCATATGCTGCACTCATAGGAGCGTGTTGATGTAGCCTCATAAAGCTAACAAGAGTATATGTAATACTGTGGTTATGGCCTCTATAGTTAGCAGCTCATAGCTAACATAATACTGTGGTTAAGGCCTGCAGCAGCTCAGTAGCTAACATAACAACACTGTAGTTAAGGCCTTTAACCAGCAGCTCAGTAGCTAACATAACAACACTGTAGTTAAGGCCTTTAACCAGCAGCTCAGTAGCTAACATAACAACTGTGGTTAAGGCCTTTAAATAGCTGCACTCATAGGAGCCTGCATGTTGATGTAGCCTCATAAAGCTAATATTATAGCTGCACTCATAGGATGTTGATGTAGCCTCATAAAGCTGCATATGCTACACTCATAGGAGCGTGTTGATGTAGCCTCATAAAGCTAACAAGAGTATATGTAATACTGTGGTTATGGCCTCTATAGTTAGCAGCTCATAGCTAACATAATACTGTGGTTAAGGCCTGCAGCAGCTCAGTAGCTAACATAACAACACTGTAGTTAAGGCCTTTAACCAGCAGCTCAGTAGCTAACATAACAACACTGTAGTTAAGGCCTTTAACCAGCAGCTCAGTAGCTAACATAACAACTGTGGTTAAGGCCTTTAAATAGCTGCACTCATAGGAGCCTGCATGTTGATGTAGCCTCATAAAGCTAATATTATAGCTGCACTCATAGGATGTTGATGTAGCCTCATAAAGCTGCATATGCTGCACTCATAGGAGCGTGTTGATGTAGCCTCATAAAGCTAACAAGAGTATATGTAATACTGTGGTTATGGCCTCTATAGTTAGCAGCTCATAGCTAACATAATACTGTGGTTAAGGCCTGCAGCAGCTCAGTAGCTAACATAACAACACTGTAGTTAAGGCCTTTAACCAGCAGCTCAGTAGCTAACATAACAACTGTGGTTAAGGCCTTTAAATAGCTGCACTCATAGGAGCCTGCATGTTGATGTAGCCTCATAAAGCTAATATTATAGCTGCACTCATAGGATGTTGATGTAGCCTCATAAAGCTGCATATGCTGCACTCATAGGAGCGTGTTGATGTAGCCTCATAAAGCTAACAAGAGTATATGTAATACTGTGGTTATGGCCTCTATAGTTAGCAGCTCATAGCTAACATAATACTGTGGTTAAGGCCTGCAGCAGCTCAGTAGCTAACATAACAACACTGTAGTTAAGGCCTTTAACCAGCAGCTCAGTAGCTAACATAACAACTGTGGTTAAGGCCTTTAAATAGCTGCACTCATAGGAGCCTGCATGTTGATGTAGCCTCATAAAGCTAATATTATAGCTGCACTCATAGGATGTTGATGTAGCCTCATAAAGCTGCATATGCTGCACTCATAGGAGCGTGTTGATGTAGCCTCATAAAGCTAACAAGAGTATATGTAATACTGTGGTTATGGCCTCTATAATAGCAGCTCATAGCTAACATAATACTGTGGTTAAGGCCTGCAGCAGCTCAGTAGCTAACATAACAACACTGTAGTTAAGGCCTTTAACCAGCAGCTCAGTAGCTAACATAACAACACTGTAGTTAAGGCCTTTAACCAGCAGCTCAGTAGCTAACATAACAACTGTGGTTAAGGCCTTTAAATAGCTGCACTCATAGGAGCCTGCATGTTGATGTAGCCTCATAAAGCTAATATTATAGCTGCACTCATAGGATGTTGATGTAGCCTCATAAAGCTGCATATGCTGCACTCATAGGAGCGTGTTGATGTAGCCTCATAAAGCTAACAAGAGTATATGTAATACTGTGGTTATGGCCTCTATAGTTAGCAGCTCATAGCTAACATAATACTGTGGTTAAGGCCTGCAGCAGCTCAGTAGCTAACATAACAACACTGTAGTTAAGGCCTTTAACCAGCAGCTCAGTAGCTAACATAACAACACTGTAGTTAAGGCCTTTAACCAGCAGCTCAGTAGCTAACATAACAACTGTGGTTAAGGCCTTTAAATAGCTGCACTCATAGGAGCCTGCATGTTGATGTAGCCTCATAAAGCTAATATTATAGCTGCACTCATAGGATGTTGATGTAGCCTCATAAAGCTGCATATGCTGCACTCATAGGAGCGTGTTGATGTAGCCTCATAAAGCTAAAAAGAGTATATGTAATACTGTGGTTATGGCCTCTATAGTTAGCAGCTCATAGCTAACATAATACTGTGGTTAAGGCCTGCAGCAGCTCAGTAGCTAACATAACAACACTGTAGTTAAGGCCTTTAACCAGCAGCTCAGTAGCTAACATAACAACACTGTAGTTAAGGCCTTTAACCAGCAGCTCAGTAGCTAACATAACAACTGTGGTTAAGGCCTTTAAATAGCTGCACTCATAGGAGCCTGCATGTTGATGTAGCCTCATAAAGCTAATATTATAGCTGCACTCATAGGATGTTGATGTAGCCTCATAAAGCTGCATATGCTGCACTCATAGGAGCGTGTTGATGTAGCCTCATAAAGCTAACAAGAGTATATGTAATACTGTGGTTATGGCCTCTATAATAGCAGCTCATAGCTAACATAATACTGTGGTTAAGGCCTGCAGCAGCTCAGTAGCTAACATAACAACACTGTAGTTAAGGCCTTTAACCAGCAGCTCAGTAGCTAACATAACAACACTGTAGTTAAGGCCTTTAACCAGCAGCTCAGTAGCTAACATAACAACTGTGGTTAAGGCCTTTAAATAGCTGCACTCATAGGAGCCTGCATGTTGATGTAGCCTCATAAAGCTAATATTATAGCTGCACTCATAGGATGTTGATGTAGCCTCATAAAGCTGCATATGCTGCACTCATAGGAGCGTGTTGATGTAGCCTCATAAAGCTAACAAGAGTATATGTAATACTGTGGTTATGGCCTCTATAGTTAGCAGCTCATAGCTAACATAATACTGTGGTTAAGGCCTGCAGCAGCTCAGTAGCTAACATAACAACACTGTAGTTAAGGCCTTTAACCAGCAGCTCAGTAGCTAACATAACAACACTGTAGTTAAGGCCTTTAACCAGCAGCTCAGTAGCTAACATAACAACTGTGGTTAAGGCCTTTAAATAGCTGCACTCATAGGAGCCTGCATGTTGATGTAGCCTCATAAAGCTAATATTATAGCTGCACTCATAGGATGTTGATGTAGCCTCATAAAGCTGCATATGCTGCACTCATAGGAGCGTGTTGATGTAGCCTCATAAAGCTAACAAGAGTATATGTAATACTGTGGTTATGGCCTCTATAGTTAGCAGCTCATAGCTAACATAATACTGTGGTTAAGGCCTGCAGCAGCTCAGTAGCTAACATAACAACTGTGGTTAAGGCCTTTAACCTGTGGTTAAGGCCTTTAACCGCAGCTCAGTACGCTAACATAACAATACTGGTTACTGATTTATTATTTACATTGAAAAGATACAGAGATAATTTGTTAAAGCTGGACCAGCACACTAGGTTAGTAAATCCTAGGCCCCAGATTCAGATTCCTTTATTTAGCCATTTGTGTAAAACACATTGGTAATTGTTGCAGCAATACAGTGTATGCATTTCCTTTCTTTTTTCACAGAAAACAACACCAACACAGACAAGAAACGAAACAGTGCAGTGGGGGATTAATCAATAAATACATATATATATATAAAGTGAAGAGTGCAGGGATCCAGTACGGACTAGTGCAGTGCAGTCAGTGTCATTGTGCCAGTGTCACTTGGGGGCAGAGGGGGGAGGGGGGGGGGGGGGGGGGGGGGGGGGACTTGAGGCATTGATCAGCCTGGCGGCTGAGGGGAAGAAGTTCAGTCTGTGTCGAGCTTTCACAGCCTTTGGGATCCTCAGCCTTCTCCCAGAGGGGAGCAGGGTGAAGAGGCTGTGACCCTCTGCTAAAGCTCCACTCCTGCACTAAAGTCGGGGATTCAGTTGGACTCAGATCTGCTGCGTTCCCCCCTACCTGGTGACAGTGTACATCTCATAAAGTAGGGATAATCCACCCTGCTACACAAACATCTCAAAACAAACTGGTCAGACTACTGCTTGACCTTACTTCTAGAACCCACCTCGCCCCTGCCCACGTGACAACCTAGGATGGCTTAGAGTAGACGACAGAGTACAGCAACTTGCAATGGGCCTGTCTACAAGATACATACACGACCAAGGTATATGTGTACATGTCAAAATACTTCCCAAAGGTCAGTGAATACCACGACCACAACACCATGGGAGCTCCACAAATCATGTTAAACCCAGATTCGGCTCAAACAGGGACTAAACACATTTCGCAATTATGCCACATCAATGTGGAACGCCCTACCCAAAGATGTAAAGGAATGTGAATCACTACCCACTTTCAAAACACTCTCAAAGAACACCTACGGGAGACTGCAATTCGAAACTGGCCCCTGTAAATGTCCTAACCCAACCCCCTCCAATGTACAGTAAAGTACCAAACATGGTTTTGTCAATATTCCAATGTACAGTTGTGCTTGTGCAGTTGTACAGTGCCCCCCCCCCACCCCTCCTACCCCCCCCACCTATAATGTACGGTTCTACGTCAAATATATACTCTCTTTTCTAGACTCTTTTTGTATCACAAACAGTAGGCCTACTGTATTTGCAAATCTGGTATGTCATAAATGTATAGAAGTGTCTATCTGTATGTCACATGTCATGTTATGATGAATTGAAAATGGGGGTCCCTGATGTAAACAAGACGAACGTCTTTCTCTGGTCTGCATGCCCTTAACAATTGTATGTATTGAGCTGTACTGTATTGTACCCATTCTGCAATCTGTTAATAAAGTTTTCAATCAATCAATCAATCAATCAATCAATCAATCAATCAAAACCAACATTTTCACTGTAAAGTATATAAAAACGAAGTTATTATTATTATTATTATTATTATTATTATTAGTATTATTTTAAGTTATTCTTGTGCCATTGAGATTTGTCAGAGAGATTGTAGGCATAAAGCAAGTTGATTGAGTAACTGTTATATAAAATAATATAAATAATAATTGTCATTTGGCAACACTGACTAACAGCTGCGTTGCATTGTGGGGGGGGGGGATCCCCACAATGCATTGTGGTTTTTGAAATTTTGAATTGACGCGCGTCGCGCGCGGCACAGTCAGACCAGACCAGTATGACACGGTTGCATTTCTTCTCATCTCAGGTAATTTATGCAGATATTTTTGATTATTTATAAGTAATACCGCTAATATAAATGAGTGCTGTTTAGTCTGTGTTTCAGTGAGTGTAGCGCGAGCTCACGTTAGCTACTAGCTCTACATACACTGAGTGTAGCGCGAGGCCGCGAGCTCACGTTAGCTATATAGGCTACATACACTGAGTGTAGCGCGAGCTCACGTTAGCTACTAGCTCTACATACACTGAGTGTAGCGCGAGGCCGCGAGCTCACGTTAGCTATATAGGCTACATACCATAGATATCTATAGAACACAGATATCTATAGATATCTATGCTACATACACTGAGTGTAGCGCGAGCTCACGTTAGCTATATAGGCTACATACACTGCTACAGGCAGAGCCTCACGTTGTCACCAACTGTTCTCATCTCAGGTAATTGTGCAACACATATATAGGCTACATACACTGCTACAGGCAGAGCCTCACGTTGTCACCAACTGTTCTCATCTCGGGTAATTGTGCAACACATATATTTTATTATTTATAAGTAATGCGTGCTGCTGATATAAATGCTGTTTAGTCTGTGTTTCAGTGACTAGTCTACTGTAACGTTATTTGCTCGATATTATGAAACTGGCGGGATCTGTAATACAAGCACTACTGCTAGCAGGCCTAGACTGTAGAATACTGACGTTAGCTAACCAATGCATATCACGCAGATCTTTCATGGTTTAATTTAATTATAAAATATATAATTTCATTGTTAATGTAGCAAATACTGTTACAGTGCTGTCTCTCAACAACGACATGAAAGCAGAAGACAGCTCAATAACAACTACCCGTATACTTCAAGTGGTTGTGGTTTTTATTGTGTGTGTGACTGTGTATATATAATATATACTTTTTAATCTGGGACATCATTTTCAAAGAGTCATCCTGTAATGCCTTCTCTCTCTCTCTCCCAAGACGGTCAAGATCTACCAAGTCTTCAAGATCTTCAAGTGGTCATGCTTGTAAGTGATGTATACAATGTTTTATTGTGTGTGTGACTGTGTATATATATACTTTTCAATCTGGGACTTTCATTTCAACAGCTGGAAAGGGTCATCCTGTGTTGATGGATGCTACAGTATGTAGATGTGCATGACATGGACTAAATTAGAGGTCCTAGATATGCAAAATAATATTGAGAATCACTGGCCTTAGACTATCTACTAACGTATTCTCGCTCTCTCTAGGTTCATGGCCACTAATGACTTCAGAACTTCAGAAGGACAGTATGCTGGATGAGGAAGGTCTTGGCCATACTGCGATGGCTCCTAGAAGACAAGAACGGAGAGGTGCTGGACCTGGCTGTCAAATGGTTTGTAATGCTAGAGTATATTTTATGTAGATGTGCATGACATGGACTAAATTAGAGGTCCTAGATATGCAAAATAATATTGAGAATCACTGGCCTTAGACTATCTACTAACGTATTCTCGCTCTCTCTATAGGTTCATGGCCACTAATGACTTCAGACCTTCAGAAGGACAGTATGCTGGATGAGGAAGGTCTTGGCCATGCTGCGATGGCTCCTAGAAGACAAGAACGGAGAGGTGCTGGACCTGGCTGTCAAATGGTTTGTAATGCTACAGTATATTTTATGTAGATGTGCATGACATGGACTAAATTAGAGGTCCTAGATATGCAAAATAATATTGAGAATCACTGGCCTTAGACTATCTACTAACGTATTCTCGCTCTCTCTAGGTTCATGGCCACTAATGACTTCAGACCTTCAGAAGGACAGTATGCTGGATGAGGAAGGTCTTGGCCATGCTGCGATGGCTCCTAGAAGACAAGAACGGAGAGGTGCTGGACCTGGCTGTCAAATGGTTTGTAATGCTAGAGTATATTTTATGTAGATGTGCATGACATGGACTAAATTAGAGGTCCTAGATATGCAAAATAATATTGAGAATCACTGGCCTTAGACTATCTACTAACGTATTCTCGCTCTCTCTAGGTTCATGGCCACTAATGACTTCAGACCTTCAGAAGGACAGTATGCTGGATGAGGAAGGTCTTGGCCATGCTGCGATGGCTCCTAGAAGACAAGAACGGAGAGGTGCTGGACCTGGCTGTCAAATGGTTTGTAATGCTACAGTATATTTTATGTAGATGTGCATGACATGGACTAAATTAGAGGTCCTAGATATGCAAAATAATATTGAGAATCACTGGCCTTAGACTATCTACTAACGTATTCTCGCTCTCTCTAGGTTCATGGCCACTAATGACTTCAGACCTTCAGAAGGACAGTATGCTGGATGAGGAAGGTCTTGGCCATGCTGCGATGGCTCCTAGAAGACAAGAACGGAAAGGTGCTGGACCTGGCTGTCAAATGGTTTGTAATGCTACAGTATATTTTATGTAGATGTGCATGACATGGACTAAATTAGAGGTCCTAGATATGCAAAATAATATTGAGAATCACTGGCCTTAGACTATCTACTAACGTATTCTCGCTCTCTCTCTTTAGGTTCATGGCCACTAATGACTTCAGATCTTCAGAAGGACAGTATGCGTGTAGCTTATTGCCAGCGGAAGAGTGCAAGAATGCTTCCGCATTCGTCACCGCACGCCAGTACGGTAATGCGCCTTTCCTTTCGCCCCGCTCAGACAAATGCATGTAGTACATTGCAACACAACGCAGCATTTCCGCGTACATTGCAATGAATCACTTGGAGTTTGAAAGTGATATCAGAAGAAACTACTCAACCTCGGCTGTCTTTAACTAGCAGGACGCTAGTGGGCTAGTCGCTAAAATATATATCGTTTTATATATAATTGTACCAACACAGATATTAGGCAGTACACACATTGTCCTGCAATACATACAGTGAATGCACAGCTACATTCGCCATATATTTCTATCGCTGCTGCGGTCTACAGTGAAATGCAATATTATTATTATTATTATTATTATTGTAAGAGCCAATTTACATGGTTGTAGTGCCATATGTTATATTTTATGCATTTGTTTGGATTTATGTATTTATGATGAATTCTGCCTGTAATACATTGTGCCTGCCAGCCTGCCAAATTGAGTTTGTGGCATCAGTTCCCGTTGCTCACCAGTAGGTGACATACGTAGCTACTTAATGAGTAACGGGACTGATGACAGGCAGGTGCGTTTGGTTACCGGTAGAGCCAAACAGTTTTTGACCGTCAGGACGTCAAGTCGTCAAGTTGTCACGTCGACACGGCACGTTGTTTGTTATCGTTTTGTTTGTAGGGTAAAGTGTTTTGTTTGTTCTTTTGAAAGGTATCGTTTGGCAATTGCGTTTTATCACGTTTGTGTGGTAAATAAACCCATTTGGGGTGTTATTGGAACGAACCTTGTGGACATTCATTCCTTTCACCAGACGGTTACAACAGCGGCCACAGACGCGTCAATTATAGGTTTTTAGCCGGTAGCAGCCTCCTCAAGGGCTTATAGATTTATTGTTTTGTTAAATCAAGTTTGGTCCTTATAATTATTGTAAAGATTATCATTACAATCGCAGCCTGGAGAGGCAATGTTACAAGTGTACGAGGGTTGTGTGCAAAGAGCACAGCCTCTCAATTTGCACAACGTGCACAAAATAATAATTGTAATGATCTTTACAATAATAATAATATTGCATTTCACTGTAGACCGCAGCAGCGATAGAAATATATGGCGAATGTAGCTGTGCATTCACTGTACATGTATTGCAGGACAATGTGTGTACTGCCTAATATCTGTGTTGGTACAATTATATATAAAACGATATATATTTGAGCGACTAGCCCACTAGCGTGAAGGGGCTCCTTTCCTCAGAGCAGCCCGCTTGTATCACCACGCTCGGCGCTGCTGCGATGGTGCAGGAGGTTGCCTCGCTAGTGGGCTAGTCGCTCAAATATATATATCGTTTTATATATAATTGTACCAACACAGATATTAGGCAGTACACACATTGTCCTGCAATACATGTACAGTGAATGCACAGCTACATTTGCCATATATTTCTATCGCTGCTGCGGTCTACAGTGAAATGCAATATTATTATTATTGTAAAGATCATTACAATTATTATTTTGTGCACGTTGTGCAAATTGAGAGGCTGTGCTCTTTGCACACAACCCTCGTACACTTGTAACATTGCCTCCAGGCTGCGATTGTAATGATAATCTTTACAATAATAATAATAATATTGCATTTCACTATAGACCGCAGCAGCGATAGAAATATATGGCGAATGTAGCTGTGCATTCACTGTACATGTATTGCAGGACAATGTGTGTACTGCCTAATATCTGTGTTGGTACAATTATATATTTTAGCGACTAGCCCACTAGCGTCCTGCTAGTTAAAGACAGCCGCGGAAATGCTGCGTTGTGTTGCAATGTACTACATGCATTTGTCTGAGCGGGGCGAAAGGAAAGGCGCATTACCGTACTGGCGTGCGGTGACGAATGCGGAAGCATTCTTGCACTCTTCCGCTGGCAATAAGTTACACCCGGACAGTATGCTGGATGACGAAGGTCTTGGCCATGCTGCGATGGCTCCTAGAGGACAAGAACGGAGGTGCAGGACCTGGCTGTCAAATGGTTTGTAATGCTACAGTATAAATTATTGTATTACATCACACTCACCATCAATGACTCCACCATCACCCCCTCCCCCCTACTCCGCAACCTCTGTGTCATCCTCGACCCCACCCTCTCATTTGACCCCATGTCCGCTCCATTGTCAAAACTTCATATTTTCACCTCCGCAACATTGCCAAAATCCGTCACTGCCTCTACCCCCTGCTGCTGAATCCCTCATACACGCCTTCATCTTTTCCCTCCTGGACTACTGTAACTCCCTCCTCACTGGCATCACCTCCCGCTCCCTCCATAAACTGCAGATGGTCCAAAACTCAGTTGCCCGCCTCCTCACTAACACCCGGTCCCGCGAACACATCACTCCTGTCCTCCACTCCCTCCACTGGCTCCCGATCAAGGAACGCATTAACTTCAAAACACTACTCACCTTCAAAGCCATCCATAGCCTGGCCTCACCCTGGTCTTAAACTTTTTACACCAAGAGAACGGTGGGGAGAGAATATATACATATGATGGGGAGAGAATATATACATACAGTGGGGAGGAGACTGTACATTAGGAGGGGGTGGTTGGGAGAGAAATATACATATAATAGACAGTCTCCACAGTATGTATATATTCTCTCCCCACCATATGTATATTTCTCTCCCACCCACCCACCCCCTCCTAATGTACAGTCTCCTCCCCACCGTATGTATATATTCTCTCCCCACCATATGTATATATTCTCTCCCCACCATATGTATATTTCTCTCCCACCCCCTCCTAATGTACAGTCTTCTCCCCACCGTATGTATATATTCTCTCCCCACCATATGTATTTTCTCTCTCACCCACCCACCCCCTCCTAATGTACAGTCTCCTCCCCACCGTATGTATATATTCTCTCCCCACCATATGTATATATTCTCTCCCCACCATATGTATATTTCTCTCCCACCCCCTCGTAATGTACAGTCTCCTCCCTACCGTATGTATATATTCTCTCCCACCCCCTCCTAATGTACAGTCTCCTCCCCACCGTATGTATATATTCTCTCCCCACCATATGTATATTTCTCTCCCACCCCCTCCTAATATACAGTCTCCTCCCCACCGTATGTATTCTCTCCCCACCGTATGTATATTTCTCTCCCACCCCCTCCTAATATACAGTCTCCTCCCCACCGTATGTATATATTCTCTCCCCACCGTATGTATATTTCTCTCCCACCCACCCCCTCCTAATGTACAGTCTCCTCCCCACCGTATGTATATATTTTCTCCCACCCCCTCCTAATGTACAGTCTCCTCCCCACCGTATATGTATATATTCTCTCCCCACCATATGTATATTTCTCTCCCACCCCCTCCTAATATACAGTCTCCTCCCCACCGTATGTATATATTCTCTCCCCACCGTATGTATATTTCTCTCCCACCCACCCCCTCCTAATGTACAGTCTCCTCCCCACCGTATGTATATATTTTCTCCCACCCCCTCCTAATGTACAGTCTCCTCCCCACCGTATGTATATATTCTCTCCCCACCGTATGTATATTTCTCTCCCACCCACCCCCTCCTAATGTACAGTCTCCTCCCCACCGTATGTATATTCTCCCCCCAACGTATGTATATATACCGCCATCTTTCTCCCGGGTTGGTGTGATCACATGACTGACAAAGCCGTGCAGTGATAGGCCAGAAGTCAATTCGATTGCATCCAGGCGCGATTGCTTATCCTGTCTGGGTAGCCCGGATGATGGTTTTTTACATCGAATTTTATACACCGCAATTATGCATCGAATCTTTTTACATTGAATTTTATTATACATTCGAATTTTTTACATTGAATTTTTATTTCACATAGGTAAATTCGGAGCAAAAAAATTCAGATACATGATTTTCAAAGTAATTATTTTCAATGCTATAAATTCGGTGTCTGAAAAAATTCAGATACATTTTTCAAAGTAATTATTTTCAATGCTATAAATTCGGTGTCTGAAAAAATTCAGATACATGTTTTCAAAGTAATTATTTTCAATGCTATAAATTCGGTGTCTGAAAAAATTCAGATACATGTTTTCAAAGTAATTATTTTCAATGCTATAAATTCGGTGTCTGATAAAATTCAAAAATCAGATACATGTTTTCAAAGTAATTATTTTCAATGCTTTAAATTTGGTGTCTGAAAAAATTCAGATACATGTTTTCAAAGTAATTATTTTCAATGCTATAAATTCAATTCAGATACATGTTTTCAAAGTAATTATTTTCAATGCTATAAATTCGGTGTCTGATCAAATTCAAATACTTCTGTCACTCATTTGCTTCCATACTGGCTCTTGTTGTATTTTGTTATCTTGCTTTACTTCTCTCTCTTCTCTCTCTCTTCTCTCTCTCTCTTCTCTCTCTCTATCTCATCCTCTTCTCTTCTGTCGTTGAATTTGTGGTTCGTTCTTTTTATTTGCCTTTTTCACTTTTCGTGTAGGGCAGTGAGTGGAAGTCCCGTCCCCTCCACGTCGGGGACCAGCACGCCTCGCCGGGGCCGGCGACAGCTCCCCCAGACCCCCGCCACGCTACGCCCCCATGTCACCTATTCCCCCGTGGTCCGTAAGGCTATGCCCACGCCTCCCGGGGTGCCCCAGGGGCGCCTCCCGGCCCGGCCCCCTGGCGCTTTTCTCCGGAGCCCCCCCCAGGGGCCTCCCCCTGCCGGCCCCCCGCCACCCCACCATGGCTCACCTCGTCAGGGTCGCCACCCGCCACCTCGCTGGGGTGACGCGGGAGGAGGGGGGTCTCCATGGAGGGCGACGGTTGCTTCTACAACCAGGACTACGAGCCACGCCACGAGCCGCCCGCCTATGAGCAGAGCCCCGCATAACATTGGGGTCTTGTGCTTGGCACTCCGAGCATTGCACTAACACTGTCACGGTTAGGAGTTTGATTCCTGCTGGGGCCACCCGTTGTGAATGATGTATACAGTCATTCCAAAGCACTTTATGTCCTAGTAATAGAGCTGTGCTATAGAGATGCTGTCATTCATTCATAACTAAACCAAAAGACATTTATAAACAACGTCTTACTAAATGCAGGCTTTCATTTACAACTGAACGGCCATATCACTCGTTTTTGTATTAATTCTCCTAAAAAAATTTGCTAAGTTAGACTAACATGAAAGTTTAAGTGAAAGTACACACTTGAGTAAAAGTCAAAGTTTCTACTTTTAAATGTACTTAAGTAGTAAACTGAACTTTTTTTCTGACTGTCTATATTCTTCTGATAGCAGGTGTTTAATCAAAGATCCCCTGTGGGAGAAGCTGTTGCAGGGGAACAATGGGTTAATTTCATTGGAGGCTTTGTCGTTGGGTTCAGAGAGGAGGATGTGATATTTTTTTGTTAATAAATGTTTAAATATCTATTCAAGTTGTCATTTTTAACTGGAAAAAGTAGCATGTATGGGGGTAATTGTTACTTTACTTGATATTTGAGCTTCACTGCAGAATGGTGTATATTGTGTACAATGTGCACATACACTGAGAATATATTTCAGTGAGGTAGGAGACAGCATGTAAACTTCTGAATTGTTCAATGCGGGACATGCCAATACTCCATTGGTAAAGGGAAGGGTCCTTAAATATGTGGCATTGTATTACTAATCAACCATTTCCTACTGTATTTCCGGTAATGTATGGTCATAGGCAGATAGTGGAGTAGCTCTGGCAGAATACTGGGTACACAGTAAATTCCGCAAAGTAAATTTGACTCAAACTGAGTACATTTCACTCAAACTGAGTAAAATTTCTTTACTCAGTTTGAATCAAATGTACTCAGTTTGAGTCAAATGTACTCTGCGGAATTTACTGTGTAGTACCATTGCATTGGCAGTGTCGGCTAGGCTTCGGGCAACCAAACCTGGCCCAGTGTGTGTGGGTCGCATCTGGGCTGCTTTAGGCAACCCGACGTTCACCGCTTCCGGCAACCCCGGACATGGCCCAGTGTACTCGGGCCGGAATCGGCCAGTCAGTCATTGCCGCCTACTCGGCCAATCCGGACGTTCACCGCTTCCGGCAACCCCGGACCTGGCCCAGTGTACTCGGGCCGGAATCGGCCAGTCAGTCATTGCCGCCTACTTGGCCGACTCTGGCAGCCGGACTTGGGCCGACTAATTTCTTCCGGCCTGCCGGATACAGGCCATTAATGGGCCGGAACTTTTTGGCCACCTGGGTAGTAGTTTGGTAAAAGTTTCCCCAACACTGTAGATAGAGTATCCTAGTGGTACAAACATTAACCGTTTGGTAGTGCGGCAGTGAAAGGGTTAACCTCGTTCCCACTTGTATCTCCTCGGTGAGATAAACAACAGCTTAACACCTCTCCTCTCACTCTATTGTCTGACTGGCTCACCCCGCACTACACCTCTCCTCGGTGAGATAAAAAAACTGCCTCCTCTCCTCTGACTGGTTCATCTGCACACTCCTGGGTGAGATAAACAACTGCCTCCTCTCCTCTGACTGGTTCATCTGATCACTACAATCTGCATAGTTAATTGTGGCGCCTCCTCTCGTCACTTCACCTGGACTCGAACCCACTGGCACAGTTCAGCGGCATCATCATGTGTTTTCAAGTCGCACGCTGCTTTCCCTTTGCTGTAATCATTGGAATGATGGAATATCATAACTTTTACGATGAACAACCCGAAGAAGAAGCGTTTTGGTTAGCTAGATAACACGAAGACACCGTGTTGGTAAGTTAAATTCCATAAAAATTCCCTCATACTTGTACAACGAGCGTTTCGCGGAGGACCAGTTCAGAGTTAATTGTGGGATTTGTTTTAACCTTAAAGGAACACTCCAACATTTTGGGAAATTAGCTTATTTGCCATCTACCCTGGAGTTACACAAGAAGATGCATACATTTTTCTTATCTGTGCATGCAGTAGGAGTAGGAAGACGTTGGGAACAAGGCTAATGGAGGAACCTACTTCTAGTGACTGACGCTAAGCTAGGCTAACGGTGCGCGTCTTCCTACTCCTACTGCATGCACAGAGAAGAAACAGGTTTGTATCTTCTTGTCTAACTCCAGGGTAGATGGCAAATAAGCTAATCTCCCAAAATGTTTGAGTGTTCCTTTAAGTGAATTGTTGCTTCTATCTATTATTTTGACAAACACGTGGATTTCATAACGCATCTAACATAATGTAAAATGATAAATGTTTCCACTGGAATATCCAATTTCCAACCGAAGGATCCAAGTTTTCGTTAAGTCTCGTGTTTCGATGGCGAATTCGTGTAAATAACGCGAATAACGTTGCAGTTGTTTGGCTAAAAATAAAACAACGACGATCTGTTGTTGATTGATTGATTGAAAAATGTATTAACAGATTCCAGAATGGGTACAATACAGTACAGCTGTTAAGGGGATGCAGACCAGAGAAAGACTTTCGTCTTGTTTACATCAGGGTCCCCAATTCATCATATGACACACACGACATACAGATAGACAGTACTGCTACATCTATACATTTATGACATACCAGATTTGCAAATACAGTACTGTTTGTGATACAAAAAGAGTCCAGAAAAGAGAGTACATTTGACGTAGAAACTGTACATTGGAGGAGGTTGGGTAGGTGGGGTGGGGGACACGCACTGTATAATTGTACAAGCAAAACTGTACATTGGAATATTGACAACCATACTTGGTCATTTACTGTACATTGGAGGGGGTTGGGTTAGGACATTTACAGGGGCCAGTTTCGAATTGCAGTCTCCCGTAGGTGTTCTTTGAGTGTTTTTTTAAAGTGGGTAGTGTTCACATTCCTTTACAGCTGTGGGTAGGGCGTTCCACATTGATGTGGCATAATTGCTAAACGTGTTTAGTCCCTTGTTTGAGCCGAATCTGGGTTTAACATGATTTGTGGAGCTCCCTCTAGTGTTGTGGTCGTGGTATTCACTGACCTTTGGGAAGTATTTTGACATGTACATGGGTACCTTGGTCGTATAGTGTATCTTGTAGACCAGGCCCATTGCAAGTTGCTGTACTCTGTCGTCTACTCTAAGCCATCCTAGGTTGTCAAAGTGGGCAGGGGTGAGGTGGGTTCTAGGAGTTATCAGTTTAATATCTGACACATATATTAAATAGATGTTTGGAGCAGGGAGATGGAAAAGGGGCTCCGTCCACTCCACACATCAACCTGGTCTTCAGGACCTCCAGGGACGGTGCCCCCCCCCCCTAACTCTGTCACAATAAATGTCACCATAATAACAAATCACGGTATGTGAGTGTGTGTGATTCCTTTAAGCCCGACGGCCCGGTACATTATTGGCCGAGATTCATAATCACGCCATAAATGTATCAATAGTACAGATGAATGAATGAATGATCTTTATTGTCAACGAAATGTAAAATGCAGCCCTAGGTGCTAACACTTGGTAAGATGTGTGTACTGTGTATGAAAAGAAGACTACAAAAAACAGCAGTGACTGCTCTCAGCTGTTTAACACGTGAAGACCTAGTAGACACCATCACCAGCTGTAGGTTGTCTGAAGTGCAGTGTTACTATGAACGTTCACTAGAATGCAGGATTTAAAAAAGAAAAATGAATTTTTTTTCAAATCCTGCATTCTAGTGAATTTTCACTAGTCCATTGATTGGTCAGTTTTTATTCGCGTTGATTTGACCTTATTCTCCTGCCTCTCTGTTGATGTGACTGTTGTGGATGCTCTGTGCGATAGGTTTGCACAGTGCAGTAACAATGGAACGACGAGGCTCCCATCTTAATGCAGGGCTGTACGCTAAGCTTTTTCACTAGGGGCACACTTGCCCCTAAATGAGAAATTTAGGGGCAAAAAATATTTTTTAGGGGCACATTTTTTAATAACAATTTTACCATTATTAAAAAAAATATGTTCCTCCTGCCTCATTACTGTGGTCCTTTTATTTAACATTTAAGTGCGTTTGTTTTCAGGTTTGTATCTTTTATAATGAACCAACTGAGAGTGTGTAAATCACTAATAGAACAAAAACAACAAACTGTGTGTGTGTGCGCGCGCTTGTGTAGTGCTCCTTGAATGAGATCATCACAACACACACACACCATTAATCAGGAGGAGAAGAAACTCTGCATACATTTGTTTCACAATGAAAAGTGCTTTAGAAATCAAATGAATTATTATTATTGTAAATAACCTCATGAAAGGTTTATTATTTGTATGGGTAATTACCTGCTTCATATTTGTGATGTTACTGGTTTCAGTGTGTGCCTAAAGTGATCAATGTGTTGGGCCGTTTATAGAGATCTATGCCAATTAATGTTTATGTATATCCAGGACTTTTTTTTTTATAAGAATTGAGAGGTATTTGTATATATGACCTCTATTTTGAAAACTGTTGCAACGCAACCTTATTTACATTTGCGCTTTTGACAGTGAAATGTTCAGTCCAACTTAGCTCGAAGGAAAGACTAATATTAATAAAAAAGGTTTAATTGACCCGTATGAGGCTCTTACGGTAGGACTTTGATTGTTTATAGAAGTGGAATGTAATACTATGCAAAACGAGAAATAAACAGTGATTTTACCAGCAGTCATTTCATTTCATATACGGGGAACCGACAATTATTAGTATTATATTATTTGCATATCGTCTCATTATTAGATAGGTTGATATTGATACTTGATTGATCCGCGGTGTCAATTTAAGTAGACAGTATTTCACGTCCTAATAGTGGGGTACTCACGTAATGCATGGCTGATCCTGAACGTTAGAAGTTTCCGTGTCCCCGTCAATCAATCATCACATCATCACGTCAATCATCATCATCTTATCATCTCTCCACATCGGACGTGGTTGTCATAAAATTGACTGATATCCATTATCCACTCCGTTGTTCTTGCGGAGCAAGAGCCATATTATTATTTAAAGGAAGCGGCCACTTCAGTTTCGTTTCGCTAGGAATTATGGGATTTGGTGTTGGATGTATAGACTACGCAGATAGGGACATGGTCTTTAATCGCACGATAGACTACAAGTTCCAAGTATATAGCGTGACCCAGATTCACTCCGCGCAAATCTTTTTTTTCACTCAGGCTATCGGTGATCGCAGTAAGTTCATTCATTGCCGACAGATTCTTTCATAGCACCACGACATTGTGTCGCACTGACAGCTCGCGTGAGTGGCGTCATCACACGCCTTGGATAATTTAGGAGTGAAATGCGAATGCAAGGCTTGAAAGCACTACTCGCAAGCCCGCCCCCAGATAATATTTACCAATCGCAACGGCCAATTAAAGGGGCAATTCGCGATCATATCATCGCAGTGTACAGGCCTGATCTTAATGTATCCTGATTCAATGAAACAAGAACAACTAAAGAACGGCGTTCTGATGAAAATGTTAGATGAAATGTTGCTTTGTCCCTCTGTTACCTTTTGACTCAAACACACATTCATCTGTAATCTGCTGTTCCTTTCAGTTGAGGAGGAGACTCCTGAAGAACCAGAACTACAACCAGAAGAACCCCGACTCCTTCCAGAACCCTACGTCTACAACCTGAAGAACCAGAACTACAACCAGAAGAACCCAGACTCCTTCCAGAACCCTACGTCTACAACCTGAAGAACCTGAACTTAGAGCTGCCGCGGTATTGATGTTTTCCTTACCGCACAAATTTGCGAAATATTTCCTACCGCCACGGTTATTACCGCACGCACACACAAATTAAAAAAAAGTTTGAATGCATTTTTTTTTTTTTTAGTAGTAGTCTACTCTTTATAGCATATAGCCTGCCTCTAGTCTAAATGTCTATCTTTAGAGGATGACTTTGCAGCATGAATATTGTTTGGGATTCGGCAAGCACACATTCGTTATTGAAAGTGAAACACGGATTTGTGCGCCGTTCACTCGGTGTCGCGGGCAGGGGTGGTTACCCCCCCGACCCTTTCTTATTATTATTATTATTATTATAAAGTTACTACTTTATAATAAAGGCATTCGTTTTGTGGCATTAACGTTATATAGTTACACGTTCAATAACATCAGCGTATTTACCGGACCATAGCAAGGCAAGCAATACTCAATTCATATCTCAGTTCCTTTCTTTGCTCAGAGCGTGCTGAGTTGTCCCATTCTGCGGTCTGTTAATAAAGTTTTCAATCAGACAAGTGTATAGAACGAAGGGCTTTTATTATAACATTCGTTGCAGACAGTAAAATTGTAACTGAGGGGTTACAAAACCCTGACTGTATTAAAGATTGTGATGGATTAAACCACTGCTAGTTATGTACTTTAATTACTGGCCAGACAGTACATCAAATATAGATGGTGAACACTCACAAGAACACGGCATTGACAAAGAAATAGTATTTGAGGGGGCGGCTAGGTGGTGTAGTGGTCTAAGGCACTCGCCACCAGTGTGGAGACGCTAGGATTCGCGTGTTCGAATCCAGCTCTCCACATTGTTTTTCAGTTTGGCTGGTCGTCCGCAGTAATACACATTGGCCGTATTACGGGGAGGGAAAAACTGAAGGGTGGGGATCGAACGTTGTGAACAAGCGACTCCTACAAGTCGGTTGGTGCGCCTGCGCAGTAGAATCAGGAAGTGTCGGGGGCAGCGTGAGCCTCCCACGCGTTACTCCTCGACACTGAGAGTTCGAGCTGCGCAGGTGAAAAGATGCGACTGCTGTTACCTCAAGTACCGGAGGGGACTTGTGCTATGTATGACTTAGTCCTCACTGCAGCCGGCTTGTGGGAGGCAAGAAACAGCGTTCGTGACAGGGGAGGGTTGAATTGGATGATACGAAATTGGGATGGGAGAAAATATAGAAAATGGGAGAAAAAGTGGATCAAAAAAAAGAAATAGTATTTGAGGGTATTTTATTATTATGCAACATTAGGTTACAGAATGAGAATTAGGGTCGCGCTTGTATGGCGAAGAATATGCGTAAAGTCAGTCAATAGCATGAGTCACTAAGAATAGCAGGAATCCTACGATGGGTCTAAGTTGACACCAACTGTCGTATAATAGCAACTATAGAAGGCAACGCTGGTACCGCCTGGAGACAATGGGTTCCCTCCGGGGTGTAAGGCCTGGAGGGTAGAGGAATGTTCGGATACTCAGTCTGATTCAATGAAGAATAAAGAGACTCCACGTACAGGAGTCGGTCTTTGTAAATCCCACGATCAGCTAGAGCTGCCGCGGTATTGATATTTTCCTTACCGCACGAATTTGCGCAATATTTCCTACCGCCGCGGTAATTACCGCACAGTGCGCACACAAAAAAAAAAAAAGTTTGAATGCATTTTTTTTTTTTAGTAGTCTACTCTTATAGCCTGCCTCTAGTCTAATGGCGCTTTTCCACTGCATATTACCTACTCGACTCGACCCGCTTTAGGCACCTGGTACTTCGTTCCTTTTCCACTGCAGCCAGGTACTACTCCGTTTGGGGAATGGGGATGCAGGCGGGGCCGCCGCCGCTCGCTTGTGTACACTGAAAGCTCCGTGGGCATAGATGTCCGAGGGCTTGCAGCAAGCCAGAGTTTAACACAGTTTCAATCAATCAATCAATAACAACATTAACCAGACTCTCGTTGCGTCTATTCTGCCAAAGCTAACGTTACCTCTCATTGTGTATTCTACCAAGCAAACCCGGGTTTAACGTTACCTCTCGTGTATATCGGATAACAACAACAAACTTAACACATCAGCGATCTTGTTGTGACACTAAACTCTCCGCTCGGTGGTAAATTGGGTTGATGTCGGTTTTGTTTCATCAATAAATAAGGCAGAATACACAGTGAATCCATTCTTTTTTGTTTATTGCACTTGGTTCTGTCGCAAACAAATCCTGAATGAAATGCATCCTTAGCGAGGCAGTAAAGATGGCGGCGTTCTGTTTTCGTTCAGAGGCGTCGAGTAGGGGGTATCTGCAGAGCCGCAGAGCCAGGCTGGACCAATAGGGTCGCTTGGAACCGAGTAGGGTATATCTGCAGAGCCGCAAGCCGCAAGCCAACTTTATTATTATGATAAAAAACAGCGGTGACGCGGTATTCAGCCTAACTCTGCGGTGAGCGTGATGCAACAGCGATACCGCGGTAATGCGGTTATCGCAGCAGCTCTACGATCAGCAGCAAAGCAATAGTTGTAATCCAAATGCTCGATAGCACTGATGACAGCTAGCCAGCCTCTGTCCATGAGGCCAGCCCGAGGTTGAATCCCAAACGATAGTGGAAATCAACGAGGCTCTTCTCCGGGTAACACGTTCCAAATCAATATAATCCAACCAGTAATGGTTCTGCAATCGCCGACGCTGGTTCTCCTGTGCACATGTCCAATGGTTCTCTGACTAGGCCTCCTCGGGTGTGGGCGACGTATTTAGGCCACACACCCTGGCTAAGGTACACTAGCTAAAACACGACGAACCGCTGGGTAATGCTACACACGAACGAACTGTGGCCGCACGATATACAATAAATGAACGACTATTTACTTCACATTAGATTAGGTCGAACTTGACGTTACTGCATTAAACTCTGACACTTTACTATTCTATTCGCACATGTTCTCAACGCACGAGTTGCTCACTTCACCACGATGAACTACGTTGGCTTGTTTAGATGGACAAGCAGGTGCTCGGGGTAAGGTGGGTAAGGGTACTGAACGTACTGCTGTGCGCACCTTGCGCTGTATATATACTTAAGTGATTATCTAGTCCCAAACCGCAGTCTTTGTCTGGTATCAATACGCTGTCTCCGGGCATGTTCTGACATGCCTGAACTTGTCTTTGAACCTGACGTTGGGGGCTTGCGAGCTAGCGCCTAGGGCGCTGTCCAATAAGGAGAGCGAATATTACTCTGGTTTGAACGCAGGTAAAGGGATATTCCGTGTATATATAAATAATATACAAAGTATATCAAACAATAAAGGTAGATTATCAGTTTTAATCTGGCCCTTCACAACAAAAATCATTGTCTCGTTTAGTACTCCTGAGGAGCGATGGTAGTCCACTCCGGCGGGGAGCTAAAGCTAACGTTATTAGCCGTGTTGTGATGAGCTCTGATCAATGGCTGACATTCAGGACGTAAAAAACTAATACGCGCTTGCCGATTGGTGGTAACACACTGCATGACGCTCCAACGTGTGACGCGTCTCTCTTCTGACCAATCAGTGGTCTGCAATGTTTCACGTGACTTTTCTGGTACCCAATAGGGTCGCTTGGAACCTTGATAGAGGAGTAGGGTATATCTGCAGAGCCGCAAGCCCAACGAGAGGAGGGTACTTTATTATTATTATAAAAAAACAGCAGTGATGCGGTATTCAGCCTACTCTTGCGGTGGCCGTGATGTAACGGCGATACCGCGGTAATCGCGGCAGCTCTACCTGAACTACAACCAGAAGAACCCAGACTCTTTCCAGAACCCTACGTCTACAACCTGAAGAACCAGAACTACAACCAGAAGAACCCAGACTCCTTCCAGAACCCTACGTCTACAACCTGAAGAACCAGAAACCAGAAGAACCCAGACTCCTTCCAGAACCCTACGTCTACAACCAGAAGAACCCAGACTCCTTCCAGAACCCTACGTCTACAACCCGGAGCCACAATCTGCTTCAGAATCATCCTTGGAACCAGTTCGAGAGCCGCCGCTGGTACCAATATCGCCACCGATATCTATATCTCCACCGATATCGCCACCGGTATCTATATCACCACCGATATCTATATCGCCACTGGTATCTATATCTCCACCGATATCGCCACCGGTATCTATATCGCCACCGATATCTATATCTCCACCGATATCGCCACCGGTATCTATATCACCACCGATATCTATATCACCACCGATATCTGTATCTCCACCGGTATCTGTATCTCCACCGGCACAACACACGTTTGCTTATTAAATAGATTGTTGCATTCTATAATATAATAATACAAAAGTTTCAGTACCTCTGTCTGAAGTCTGTCCACAACTCCACAGTCCACACGCATTTCCTTTTGTAAAACGTCAACACATTGACAATACTAACGATAAAAACTAATGGTGAACAGATTAACAATGCAAACAAATATAATTTTTAAACGTAATAAGAAAAGTGACGATAAAGTTGTTTAATTGACGGGAGGAAAGTTGCTAAAGTCTATGTATTGTGACGGGACCGGAACAAGTCTACACATGGTAGAAGTAACCGGATATGCCGCCCGCACGTTTGTGCAAGTGGAGAATAGTTTTAAACAGAAACACAAGTCAGTCTGCCTAAAGATTACATTTATAATTCACTGGTCCTACAGTTTTAAACAGAAACAAGTCAGTCTACCTAAAGATTACATTTATAATTCACTGGTCCTACAGTTTTAAACAGAAACAAGTCGGTCTATGTAAAGATTACATTTATAATTCACTGGGGTCTAAAAAAAAAAAAAAAAAAAAGCAGTGTCGAATAGATATTCAACACTGAAGCCAGAGCAGAGTCTGCAGTTACCACAGCTCGCCACTAGAGGGTAGTGTCGAATAGATAATCAACACTGAAGCCAGAGCAGAGACTCTGCAGTTACCACAGCTCGCCACTAGAGGGTAGTAAGTAGCATAAGGCCAAATAATATGGGAGAGTCAGTAAATATGATTTCATACTAATATTTCATAAAATACAGTAACAATAAGGAATGCTTCACGAATTTGCGTGTCTATGCTAAATTTATTGTATTGCACTACACACTTTTTCGAACTGTATAGTAATCTTGTTTTAGTAATCTTATTTTATTCTATGCTAAATTTATTGCATTTATTATTGGAAGCTGCTAGTCGAGGGACCACAATAAATAGATTTTCACTCGCTTTTTTTTTATTATTTTTTATCCACTTTTTCTCCCATCCCAATTTCGTATCATGCAATTCTACCCTCCCCTGTCTCGAACGCTGTTTCTTGCCTCCCACAAGCCGGCTGCAATGTGGACGAAGCCATACATTACACGAGTCCCCTCCGGTACTCGAGGTAGCAGCCGTCGCATCTTTTCACCTGCACGGCGTGATCTTTCAGCGTCAGGGGTCTGCGCTGTGGAGGGACGCCGCCCCCATCGCGTCCTGATTCTACTGCGCAGGCACACCAACCGACCTGTAGGAGTCGCTGTCCACAACGTCCGATCCGCACCCATCAGTTTTCCCTCCCCCTAATACTGCCAATTGTATTAGTATGAACGGCCAAACTGAAAACAATGTGGAGAGCTGGGCTCGAACCCAGTGTCTCCAGCATTGGTGGTGAGTGCCTTGCCCACTGCACCACCTAGCCGCATCCAGTCGCTTTTGTGATAGAGATGTATATTAATGGCAAATCCATACAAAGACTAGTTTGGGGCCCTAGATTAACATAGCACCTCTACATGGGTATTCCACAACTCAATCAGTGTACAGTATGTAATGGGGATTCGTTTCCATGTCACGTCTGAGGCGGGGGATTCGGAACAGGCGACTCTCTGTCTGAGGTGAGATTCAAGACGCCATCTTGGCCTCTTTGCCCCCCCGGGCAGCCCCTCCTCCTTGCACCGCCCAACAGAGAGGAGCTACTCTGTGTAAAAGTCTAAATGTCTTATTTCATGATCGACAGTCGGCGGCGGTAGAAAAAAATTTGTAACTGAGTTATAATACAATATAAAGTACAATGCAGAAATGGGACGAGGTACAACCTAGGGTACGGTGCAATGAGGTCTGAGTTGTAGTGCAAATGGAGCCGGCAGACGAGCGCGCAAGCGGAATTTTTATTTGCCATTTTTTTATTGATGAAAACGCATAATATGGTTTTTACCTATACATTCGGATCAGCAGTTCAGCACCTGCACTGTTGGTGGGTGAGCCTAGTAAAGGATGTCGCATTGCGTTCATCTTCAATGAATGGACCAATGCAATAGTCTACCAAAGCCCCCCCTCTCTCTCTATATATCTCACACACACACACACACACTTCAGAAACAAACATAGTATCAATGAGAGCATCAATAATACACCTGAGTGATGTCTAGTAAAAAAAAAATATTTGGGGGGCCCCCCCCAGTGCTGGGCCCTTGGAATCATCCTAAGCTACCCCCCCCCAGCTACGCCCCTGATGGTATGTGCCACGAGGGCACCCCCATCTCTCCGTTACTATGCTTGAGTTAGGGCTGGGCGATATGGCCTAAATATGATATCACGATATTTTCTGACCTTTCGGCGATACGCGATACACATCACGATGTTTTTCCTTTTTTCCCCAAACAATTCATTATGAGGCTTACCAAGACAGTATTTGAGTTTGCAAGCGAACATTAAAGACAAAAGACTCATGCATTTAGCATTTTTATATTATATATTAGATTTAGATTATTGGATTCTTAGATTATATATTTAGCATTTTAGCCTTTCGTTTTTTTATATTAGATTAGATTTAGATGATTAGATTACATATTGTAACTATTTATTTATTTACATGTATGTATACATTTATTATTTGAACGGCTTAAGGCTATATCTGTACTTGATGTTTGTTTGTTGTGTTGCATACTTGAAATAAACTTCAATCAAATCAAACCCCCCCTCTTAAAAACAAAAACCTGTGTTTAACCTAGCCATCTATAAAACATCATGCTAAAACTGTGAAACAAATGTCCTACTCCCCTAAAGAAAGAAATACATAGCAAACATGACTCAGTTATCCAATAGTGCTGCTGCTTTTTATTTTGTTAAAATCTTTTAGTTAATAAGACTAAAAGACTACAATATATATGACTACAAGGGCCAGAAGCCCACTTCATGATGGCTTCCTGTCCTCGCATTCCATTTCCGGTTTTCCGGTTAACGTTACATTTTCAACAACAGATTGCTGCTAATTAAACACTTCATGGAAACGGAGTAACGTTAACGTTATGTCGAGTTCATACGTGTAGTGTAGTATGAACTCCACATAACGTTAACATTACTCCGTGTCCACTGTTGCTGCCACTGTTGCGTCGCAGATGGATGGTACACTCTGTTAGCTCCGTAGCTAATCCGCTCATAAACTAACTTACAGATAGCAGTACCGTTAACGTCGGAGCTTACTCCTGGGTTTCAGGGGGCATCCCTAGCACCGAGCCACCGCCTCTCTGTCTCTGGCTAGGTGTGTGCGCTTGCATGCGTGTATGTGCGTGTAGATGACGTAAATTTGGCAAGTGTGTGTGTGACTGACTTTTTTTTTCTGCGAGAGGGAGAGGCGAGAGAGAGAGGAAAGCATTTAGCACTGCGCTTGTAAGTCTCATCTCAGCCGTGGCGGCCTCTAACGCGAGGGCAAAACATCACGATATCCGCGATACGTTTAAAACGTGTATCGTTAATGAACTGTACCCGATATTTATATAATATCGTCATATCGCCCAGCCCTAGCTTGAGTAAATTGTAATGAAGAAACAGATAATATACATTTCTTTTATTTGACTGTGAATAACACCATTGACCAGACGTGAAAGCTCATTCTGCACCTTCTTGAGATCAAGTGTACTAAAAATCTAAGCAAGTGAATAAAGGGCAGATGATTTACAGTTTTTCTTTGTAGATACAGTACTGAATCTTTCCAGCCGGACACATGCAATTTGAAATATGAATATAGAATATCGGGCCTATAAATGACCTTATTATGGCCAAGTCATACATCTATGGGTTGGGCCAAATCTCCTCTAGGCTCTTTCCAATGGCAGAGTTAAATCTGGATTTAATACCACTAGGTGCCTGTTACGGGGCAGCAAAGACTGTGAATGAAATCTACTGGAAGTACAGTTACTTTTGTATAATGTCCATATCTCTGCCATTTTTCACCAGATTTCAACATGGTTTTTTTGTAGACGTTCACAGAAGGGTAAAGAAACCATATACGTTGTATTTTATGGCAATAACATTCAGGTTTGTTCGACCCGTGAGATATAATCACAAAAATAACATCAGCATCTTTTGCATAGAATATTTTAGCAGCTTTGACAGGCTGGTGTGAGCGACGTCCATCGAAAGCCCTGGGTCTCCTCTTTCTTAGGACTACAATGATTTCATGACGGCGTCATTTCCTCCCGTTTCCGATGCAATGCGCAGAGAAATGTATAAACTCATATTTCGCTAATAACACTTAAAATCATAAACAAACGTAGTGCTGAAAATATACACGTTGACTGCTGTTTTGACAGGGTTAGGGTCTTTACTATGGCTACATTTGAAAAAGAAACGCAACATTAATTAATATGGATTACTTGATCTATTTATTACGTGAAATGAATATATATATATATAAGATGGGGGCTTAAGGGGTTAACAATTCAGGACCATTGGTACCTTCATGCAAAGACTACTGATGTTGCAAACAAATCTGTAGACTCCTGTGAGTGCCTATGCAGCACAGTTGTAATGTTTTCTACCTAGTACATTCAAGTCTAATAAATAGTTTATTTTGTGATTGATCTCTAATAATTTTTACAGTCTAGTGTTTAACAGCCTGTCTCCTCTTCTCTCTCCTCTCCTCTCTTCTCTCTCCTCCTCTTCTCTCTTCTCTCTCCTCTCCTCTCTTCTCTCTCCTCTCCTCTCTTCTCTCTTCTCCTCTCCTCTCTTCTCTCTCCTCTCCTCTCCTCTCCTCTCCTCTCCTCCTCTCTTCTCTCTCCTCTCCTCTCTTCTTTCTCCTCTTCTCTCTTCTCTCCTCCTCTCCTCTCTCCTCTCCTCTCCTTTCCTCTCCCCTCTTCTCCCTTTCTCCTCTCCTCTCCTCCTCTCTCCTCTCCTCTCCTCTCTCTCCTCCAGCTGAACTATGCAGACATGCTGAAGCGTGTGGAGCCTCTGCGTAACGAGCTGCAGAAGCTGGAGGACGACGCCACAGACGACCAGTCGAAGGCGGAGGAGGTGGAGCAGATGATCCGAGACCTGGAGTCCAGCATCGGCCGCTACAAGGAGGAGTACGCCATCATGTCGGAGGCCCAGGCCATCAAGGCTGACCTGGCTGCGCTGCAGGCCAAGGTAGCATCTGTTGGCCACATCTAGCTGCTAGTCGACATCACCCGCTCTCTTACGGTCGTCCATGTGACTTGGCTTCCAAATCCCCTTAAATGTTTATTTCTTTTTGATCTACTTTTTCTCTCCTTTCAGTGCCTCTGTGCCTGTTTTCGTAGGCAGTTAGCCTCTGGTATGCGTGCCATTAGCATTAGCCACGCTTCTAGGCCTCTTTTCTTTTGGAAAGAATGATACATTTTTTTTTATATATATATATATATATATATATATATATATATATATATATATTCGACTAAGAGGTTGGCCAGTCGACAACGGCTCCTTTCGACCGATTAGTCGACTAATCGACTAATAGGGGTCAGCCCTAGTAGTGAGTGACCATGTCATGCTAGCTCACTGGCAGAGGGGGTAGATTCTGTAACACATTTAAGCTGTTTTAAGATAGTTTAAATTTGATGCTGTGGGCTAGCAAGGGTCCCTTGACTTCTCACCTTAAGATATCTGAATGAAGATGGGTTTGTTCAACCGTAAAATATCCTTCCTCCAGTACATAATTTTGTTCACAACTCTTAACTCACACAGAGCCACACCCATATGCCCGAATTATGGCTTCTATGTCAGCACTTTGCGAACGCTTAAATTCTATCTTAAATTATGGCTATGGGCAGGGCCGTAGCCAGGGTTTAGAAATTAGGGAGGTCCATTTATTTTTTTGGCCCAGACCGGCCCACTATAATCGGTCGGACACCACCCACCAGTACTGTCCATCCTTACGGTCCCCTTAAATATGCGTACCTACTGTACTATTCCCCCCCCCCAACCCATTACAAAGCTGGGTAGTAAGTGCCATGGACAAGTGGACCAGTGTACTCACTCGCTCTTGGCTGAATCTTGTTTTGGGTGGTGATGTAAAAACACCTGCATCATAGCAGGCTCAGGATGGGCAACGTAGTCTATAGCCTGTTCATCCCTGTCTCTCTCCTCCACAACCTGGCTTGACTAGACATAAGGAGAGAGATGATTACAATTAACTGGTACATTCAGGTCCAGAATTGTTGGAATCCCCTGACAAAGATGTGCAAAAAGCTGTACAATTTAAACAATACCATACTGGTAATGAGAAAATAGTTGTTTATTCAATGAATGCATGGAGCAGTTCCATCTTATTTCATTTGATACTAACTACTCAGTTCATACAGATTTCAAGTATTCAAATATCAATGATGAATATTGCATAAGGTTTACACAGTTAATAGATCACCTTCTTGTTTTATATTCATCTTATATGGCAATTAAATCAATGGTGTGTTTGTTTGGGTAGTTTGACCTATGTGCCTACCACGTGAAGGTGCATGATCAATGGACAGCACAAAAACAATTTGTGTAGGTGGAGACTAGAGCTACCACAGATAGTAATAAGTTATTAAGAGTAAGTAATCCATACCATATATATCCTAATAGTTAACTTATTACCATACTTGGCTGAAAACAAACTTTGCTGCCTGTTGTGAATGTGTTTTTCCCTGTAGGCTAATACATAAGTAGGCATACATTTTTGCAGTTGAGGAAAAATTTGCAGTTGAGTAGGCTATAATGTGCTGTGTTTTTATGTCTTCCATCGAGGACCACCTTGGAAATAAGTGTTAATGCTTGTTAATGAATGCTTTTAGGTGATATCCTCAGGAATACAAATTGGTCAAGATCATTTGTTTTTATGATGTGTTTTTAATTTCCAAATAAATCTAATCAAATAAAAAAGCAGTTTTTGCAGTTGAGCTACTGGTGTTGTATATTATACAGCCTTTTCATGCATCTTTATCAAGGGAACCCTTATCCTAATGATTTAAAAAATAATATTATGATGATACGATATGGACCTAGTAGTTGGGTCATCTGTGGCACTTCGTTTCTCAATGGATTTTTTAAAAAGGCGGGGGAAATTTGTGAGAGACCAAAATCCAAAATGGCTGCCGTGGAAATTAACTTTTTAATGGTTTGACCTACAATGATGCCCAATACATGGTACCAGCCCCCTCTCAGTCATGTACCAGCCCCTCTCAGTCATGTACCAGCCAGCCCCTCTCAGTCATGTACCAGCCCTCTCTGTCATGTATACCAGCCCCCTCTGTCATCTACCAGCCCCCTCTCAGTCATGTACCACAGCCCCATCTGAGTCATGTACCAGCCCCCTCTCAGTCATGTACCAGCCCCTCTCAGTCATGTACCAGCCCCCTCTCAGTCATGTACCAGCCCCCTCTCAGTCATGTACCAGCCCCCTCTCAGTCATGTACCAGCCCCCTCTCAGTCATGTACCAGCCTCCTCTCAGTCATGTACCACAGCCCCATCTCAGTCATGTACCATAGCCCCATCTCAGTCATGTACCACAGCCCCCTCTCAGTCATGTATACCAGCCCCCCTCTCAGTCATGTATACCAGCTCCCTCTCAGTCATGTACCAGCCCTCTCTCAGTCATGTACCAGCCCCCTCTCAGTCATGTACCAGCCAGCCCCCTCTCAGTCATGTACCACAGCCCCCTCTCAGTCATGTACCACAGCCCCCTCTCAGTCATGTACCACAGCCCCCTCTCAGTCATGTACCAGCCCCTCTCAGTCATGTACCAGCCCCTCTCAGTCATGTACCACAGCCCCCTCTCAGTCATGTACCAGCCCCATCTCAGTCATGTACCAGCCCCCCTCTCAGTCATATACCTGCACGACTGGCGGGGGGGGTGCTTAGTAAGAGATGTGATTGGGCCAGCCCAGTGTCAGTCAGTACCAATGGGCCGATGTCTCAGCCTAGTAGTGGGCCGGTCGTTGACCAAAAAATAAATAAAAATATATATAATTTTTTTTATAAAAAAAAAAATTATATACTTTTTTTTTTTTTTTTTAATAGTTACAAATAGTTACCGAGGTCCGGACCTCGGTGACCTCATAGCTGGCTACGGCCATGGCTATGGGTCTAATGCACCCGTCACTTATCAATGACTTGCTTGCAGTCAACATGTACGAAACGGATAGTTTTTTCATTGGTACATTTCCGTTTGATACCGTTTTGTATAAGAGCAGGGCTCTACGCTAACCTTTTTCACTAGGGGCACAGGTGCTCCTAAATGAGAAAATTTAGGAGCACCCAAAAATATTTAGGAGCACAGTGAAAATATGTCAAGTAACAGAGTTTTTTTTTTTTTTTTTTTTAAATAAATGTATATTTGTACTGTGCGTGCATGTGCAAACGGGACACATCTGTGCAATAGCACATACCACCAAAGTCACTGGCCCACTGTGTGCGTGTGTGTGTATCATCTGCGTGTGCAAACGGGAATGGGACAGACATTTGAACTATTAATTAAGTGATTAATGCCTACTATGGCAAAGTTGTAGCCAACAACTAGGCCTAATAAGAAAGGCAGTGATATTGAACAAAAAGGAGACACTGGCTTTACAACCAGGGCCATCAGTAGAGGGGGGAGCTAGTGTTGCTCTTTTAGAAAAATAATCCTTTCAGGGTTGCCTAATGAAATACTGTACACCTCCAGTACAGTAGTTTGCGTGTCAGGTTAACCATTGATTGACAGTCAATTCTGCCAATTACGACGTCACACCGTTGCACTCTGGCCGTCCGGCGCTGCAGCTGGACCCTATTGCCACACCGCTTGCACTCTGGCCGTCCGGCGCTACAGCTGGACCCATTGCCCACCTCTGCGGTTGATAACGCTAGCCAAGTTAGCTGTACACACATACACAGTGGGCCAGTTGTAGGGGTGTAACAATGCATCGCAATGCATCGATCCTACTTTGCAATATTTACAAAACATGACATTGTTTTCGAACTCTAGCCATGGGGAAATGTTTAGCCAATTCACGTTAAATTTGTATGTCTTCCCTCCGGCTCCAGTGGGTGTAGCTTCGCTAGCTACAGTGGCTACATTGGGTGCTACAGTGGGTGTAGCCTCGCTAGCTTGGCCAACTTCGCTAGCATGCTGGCTAGCGTCAGTATCTTGGTTAACGTTAACGTTAACCATCACCTCTGTAACATGAGCTGCCTCGCCTGACTTCTCATTCTCCGGTATCTTTCGCGCAAAATAAAAATGAATGGGCTTCGACATGGCTGTATTATTGTTTGACTCACACAGTGACGCAGCCGCTGATCATTACTTTCGGTTTCCAGTCGCGTGACCACAGGAAACTACTGTGATTGGAACGTTTATGCGGCTGTGAACTGTGGGACTTGTAGTTTTTTAACGATTCTCGCAGCGGAGAAAAAAAAGGACGACAGTGCTGCTTTTGCTTCCGCGTTTTCCCTGATTGGCTGCGACACGCCCCGCGGCAGGCGCGGCAACCGCAGAGCTTGCGGAATTATGTAACCGCCCTAATCCGCCATGATTTTCATTCGGCGCTTCAGCTCACCTGGCAGAGCAGCGGTCCTGCGGTCCTGCGGTCCGTTGTTGACGAGTTCGAATCCCTTCAATTTTTTTTTTTTAGCGTGATTTTTTTTTTTAACGTGTATTCTTTCGCCGGTTAAGGTTAGGCATGGTTATGGTTAAGGTTAAGGTTAGGCATTGTTTCGGAGTTGGTTAAGGTTAGAACGGTTAAGTTTAGGCGCTGTTAAGGAGCTGGTTAAGGTTAGAGTCGCCGCCAGATAATTAAAAAAAAAACATTTAAATTTTTTTAATTTTTTTGCAGTCAGGCCACTGAACTTAGAAGCATGCCAGGCCAGTGTTTCTAGTTGCACCAGCGCAATAGTTGGATAACCTAGGTGGGGAACAACCAGGAGATCACTGCAATTCACACAAGTTGGAGAAATCTCTCTCTCTCTCTCTTGCTCTCACACACACACAAAGGGAGCCGCATGTGATTGGTGGAGGCGGGACTGCTAATCATTGACACATGCTAGCCTGTAATAATCCCCCCCCAGAAAAATCTACTTTGCATTTGATATATTGCAAATATATGCCATCACACACACTGGCATTTAAAGGGTTAGAATTATAAAATGAATATGTGGTGTTATGATCAGGGCTGAAGTTGAATAAAATATTGTATTTATCAATTACAAAAAAACTGAAAATCCATAAAAATCTGTGTTGTTGCTAATCATACATATGCTAGCCTGTTTTTTAACAATAATTTGTGATGCCATCACAAACACTGGCATTTATAGGGTACAAATAAAAAAATTCCTGCACCAGAATGCAGGAAATGAAGTCTTTGTAACAAGAAATGTCCTGCTGGTGGGGGACCCCCAGACCCCCTGCTTAAAAAGTGGCCTGGCTGGGGGCGTCTATGCCTTCTACAAAGCCGTTCGGTCTCCGGGTTCCTCTGATTGGCCACTAAGCCCACGTGACCGTGCGCTAGCACGCCCCCCCCTTATCGCCCACTCTCGCGCTGTGAAGCGAAGCGCCAGCGGGGCGAGGCGGTGGTTTCTCCCCGGCTCCGTGCTCCGCTGACTCGGTCCAGCTCTAGTAGCAGCGGCCGTCTTCTCTCCGAGGCGGCTCGTTCTTATTAATCCCCCATTGTTCAGGTCGACATGGTCGCACAAACACCCGTTGGAGGAGTAGTGGGGGAGAAGAAGAGGAATATTTTTAAATGGAAAGAATTATCGACTGGCAACTCTGTGCTCGTCAGACATGTTAATGTCATGTATGTTGTGTATGTCATAAATGTCTATGAATTGAAAATGGGGGACCCTGATGTAAACAAGACAAACGTCTTTCTCTGGTCTGCATCCCCTTAAGTTCCTTAACAATTATGTGTATTGTGCCGTACTGCCCATTCTGCAATCTGTTAAATAAAGTTTTCATTAATTCATTCATTCATTTCTCCCCCACTACTCCTCCAACGGGTGTTTGTGCGACCATGTCGACCTGAACAATGGGGGATTAATAAGAACGAGCCGCCTCGGAGAGAAGATGGCCGCTGCTGCTGGAGCTGGACCGAGTCAGCGGAGCACGGAGCCGGGGAGAAACCACCGCCTCGCTAGGGATGGGTACCTTTCACATTTGAACCGATACCGGTACCTGTGAACCTATACCGGTACCCAACGGTACCTTTTTTCGGTACTTTAGTCTCAAGAAATGTTATTTACCTACCTCAGTCGTAAAAAAAAAATCCAAACTTCAAATAACTACAATTTCGACAGTTTTCGGCTTGTCATTGCTCCGACTGCTTTGTTGTTGAATCAAGTCAAATCCTAGGTAAGCATATATTGTGCGTGTGAACGTTGACATGAAAAGAAAAAAGTTAAAAAAATAAATTAAAAAATTAAAAAAATTATAATAAAAAAAAACTTTTTTTTTTTTTTTTTTTTTTCGGTTTCTCACTTGATTCGATACTCGGTAGTACTGACATGTTTCGGTTCGGTGCCTCAAAAGTACCGAATTCGGTACCCATCCCTACGCCTCGCCCCGCTTCGCTTCACAGCGCGAGTGGCCGATAAGGGGGGCGTGCTAGCGCGCGGTCACGTGGGCTTAGTAGCCAATCAGAGGAACCCGGAAACCGAACGGCGTTGTAGAAGGCATAGACGCTGACTGCGGCTATATTTTGCACTATATTTCCTGGCCTGAATGATTTCCCCAGTCCGGCCCTGGTTAAAAGCCTCCAATGCTTATTAGTGTGTGTGCGTTTGAACGTGTGCATGTTTCAACCATACATTTCCATTTATTAAAAAATGTATTAATTAATAAAAATGTTTATTTATTTATAAAAAAATTAATTACCGCCTATAATAGTGTGGGTCGCGGCTCTCTGACACTGTTATTTTTGGGTCGCGGCCTGAAAAGTTTGGGAACCCCTGCTCTAATACACATTCTCTCCACCTCTGGACCCCCCCCCCCCCCCCCCAGCCAGACTGCTGCTCTCTTGATACTCAGGTTGGCTGGTCCTCTTTATCTGACAGACGATAAGGATTGGTATTTGTTTATTTATAAAGCCCTACTTTGTAACGTGGCACCTCATCTCATCTCTGCTGCTCTGGAACACTGGTCCACGCCCAACACGCTCCAGTGATCGTCTAGTTCTCCAGGTTCCCCGAGCTACAACTAATCTACAACTAATCTACAACTAATCTACAACTAATCTTGGCAAGACTGCTTTTCTGTTTTTCACTGCAGAGGAATCATGGAATCTATTACAACGTGACCTAGAACTAAGCACTCTTTCTTTTGGAAGTTTTTAGATTTGTAATCAATAACCGCCCACCATCAACATGTAGTTGTTTCTGCTAATTGTTCTTGCTTATGAACTGTGTTGTTGTTATTATTATTAATTGTCTGACCCATGTATTTATGATTGATCTATTGTTTTAAATTGATTGTGTCCTGTTATGTTATGCTTTGTACTCTCTGCACCATTGAAAATGAGGGTCTCCCTCAATGACTCCAGAGTTTAAATAAAGAAAAAAATAATCACTAATAATGATAAACTGTAAAAGATTTATATAAACTTTCATCCCCTTCTCTCTTGTCCTAGGTGAACCGCAGCCATGCTCTGCTGAAGAGCCTGTCGGCTGAGGGGGAGCGCTGGGGGCAGACCAGCGAGACCTTCAAGAACCAGATGGCCACCATCGCCGGAGACTGTCTGCTGGCGGCAGCCTTCAACGCCTACTCCGGTTACTTTGACCAGCAGGCGAGACGGAACCTGTTCACCACCTGGTCCCATCACCTACAACAGGCCAACATTCAGGTCCGTCATTATGTCGATAAGACTCTTCACAATCAGTCTTGTATTCGTTTAAACCTGATTAGTTGGTGCTGATATTGGATCAGTGTTCCATGTCATCGCATTGCATCCTTGCTGCGAAATCTCATAACTCAAAACTAACTTGCACAAATTATTTACGTGTACTTTTGCAGAATCATAACCTAAAGGTTCCCCTTTTAAAATGTGATGCTGGAGCTGGCATCTTACACCCTTCTGCCTGAATTTCTCCCGCAGTTCCGAAACAGATATTGCCAGGACCGAGTACCTCTCCAACGCGGATGAGAGGCTGCGCTGGCAGGACCTCTGTACTGAGAACGCCATCATGCTGAACAGATACAACAGGTCAGTATGGCTGCCATCTGATCATAAGGATACCCTTATAAATACACCTGCATATAACCCTCTATATACCTACTTATACACCTGCATATAACCCTCTATATACCTACTTATACACCTGCATATAACCCTCTATATACCTACTTATACACCTGGATATAACCCTCTATATACCTACTTATACACCTGCATATAACCCTCTATATACCTACTTATACACCTGCATATAACCCTCTATATACCTACTTATACACCTGCATATAACCCTCTATATACCTACTTATACACCTGGATATAACCCTCTATATACCTACTTATACACCTGTATATAACCCTCTATATACATACTTATACACCTGCATATAACCCTCTATATACCTACTTATACACCTGCATATAACCTCTATATACCTACTTATACACCTGCATATAACCCTCTATATACCTACTTATACACCTGCATATAACCCTCTATATACCTACTTATACACCTGCATATAACCCTCTATATACCTACTTATACACCTGCATATAACCCTCTATATACCTACTTATACACCTGCATATAACCCTCTATATACCTACTTATACACCTGCATCTAACCTCTATATACCTACTTATACACCTGCATATAACCCTCTATATACCTACTTATACACCTGCATATAACCCTCTATATACCTACTTATACACCTGCATATAACCCTCTATATACTTACTTATACACCTGCATATACCCCTCTATATACCTACTTATACACCTGTATAAAACCCTCTATATACCTACTTATACACCTGCATATAACCCTCTATATACCTACTTATACACCTGCATATAACCCTCTATATACCGGTACCTACTTATACACCTGGATATAACCCTCTATATACCTACTTATACACCTGCATATAACCCTCTATATACCTACTTATACACCTGCATATAACCCTCTATATACCGGTACCTACTTATACACCTGCATATAACACTCTATATACCTACTTATACACCTGTATATAACCCTCTATATACCTACTTATACACCTGCATATAACCCTCTATATACCGACTTATACACCTGCATATAACCCTCTATATACCGACTTATACACCTGCATATAACTCTCTATATACCTACTTATACACCTGTATATAACCCTCTATATACCTACTTATACACCTGCATATAACCCTCTATATACCTACTTATACACCTGCATATAACCCTCTATATACCTATTTATACACCTGTATATACACTCTATATACCTACTTATACACCTGCATATAACCCTCTATATACCTACTTATACACCTGCATATAACCTCTATATACCTACTTATACACCTGCATATAACCCTCTATATACCTACTTATACACCTGTATATAACCCTCTATATACCTACTTATACACCTGCATATAACCTCTATATACCTACTTATACACCTGCATATAACCCTCTATATACCTACTTATACACCTGCATATAACCCTCTATATACCTACTTATACACCTGCATATAACCTTTATATACATACTTATACACCTGCATATAACCCTCTATATACCTACTTATACACCTGCATATAACCCCTCTATATACCTACTTATACACCTGCATATAACCCTCTATATACCTACTTATACACCTGCATATAACCCTCTATATACCTACTTATACACCTGCATATAACCCTTTATATACCTACTTATACACCTGCATATAACCCCTCTATATACCTACTTATACACCTGCATATAACCCTCTATATACCTACTTATACACCTGCATATAACCCTCTATATACCTACTTATACACCTGCATATAACCCTCTATATACCTACTTATACACCTGCATATACCCCTCTATATACCTACTTATACACCTGTATAAAATCCTCTATATACCTACTTATATGTGTTAAAAACAAGATGGACAAGTACACAGGGATAAAAATAGCTAAAATAGGACTAGAAGGAGCTAAAAAAGTGGTGAAAAAGAAACGAGTCCAATCATGAATGTGTTGTTAAATAATTAAATTTATTTGTTACAGTCCACAACCCAGCTCCTCCAGTCCACAGCAGTTGGCCCGTCCTGGCCCTGCCTGGTTGTGGAGCCACCGGCACAAAGGACTGCCCAAAGCGCTTTGTGGTATGTCGGGGGGGATGAGTCTGTGGCTAAACGTGGACCGCATTGCGGTCAGCTCATCATAGAGGGGGTGGCAGGGGTTCTCAAGGATAGCATGCAGCTTCCTCCTCTTCCTCCCCTCTGCCACCACCTCCAGACTGTCCAGGTCCGCTCCCACCACAGAGCTTGCTTTTTTTTTACCAGTTTGTTTATTTTGTCTGTGTTGGTGTTGCCCCCCCAGCATACCACAGCGAAAAAGAGGGCACCCGCCTCTACAGACTGGTAGAACATCTGAAAGACCTAAGCCCTCTCAGGAAGAACAGTCTGCTCTGTCCCTTCCTGTAGAGGGCCTTGTGTTGTCCGTCCAGTCCAGTTTGTTGTTCATGAGAACACCCAGGAATTTGTAGTTCTCCACCCTTTCCACCTCCACCCCCTGGATGATGATGGGAGTTGGGGGCTTCCTCTTGCTCCGCCGATGGTCCACCACCATCTCCTTCGTCTTGCTGATGTTGAGCTGTAGGTGGTTTTCCTTGCTCCACTCTGTGAAGCTCTCCACCACAGCTCTGTACTCCTCCTCGTTGTCGTTGGTGATGTATCCAACGATTGAGGAGTCATCAGAAAACTTTTGGAGATGGCAGTTCCCGGAGCTGAAGCGGAAGTCTGAGGTGTACAGTAGAGGCTGACATGTGAGTGGATTTTGACTCCCGCTCCTTCTCACTCCCACAGAAATAATCCCATCCCATCCCAATCCCAAGTGAGAGTTTCGAAAAAATCGCACTCCCTCCCACTCCCACAGACGACTGATCCCAATCCCGAGTCAAACTTTTATAGAATCCCACTGCCGTTTACCAATCCTGCTCCGTTTTTCTTCCTCAGTATAAAATATGCAGTTCATGGGTCACATCATGTCTGTAGGGCTGTATGTTAACTTTTTTTGCACATAGCACTGGTGCTACAGAGGTTGATAGTTTTGTAGCACAGGCCAAAATCTTGTAGCACAAGTATAAAACGTGTTATATTTGTAACGGTCACAAATGTGCCTATTGTTTTGTGTTATTTAGTTGCAGTGCCATGTTTGGCTGTCATTTTCATGCTGACAAGTTGACGTCACACAGCCAGACACGTTACGTGTAAGGAATTATGGGATTTGGTGTTGGATGTATGGACTCTACTAGGGGTGGGAATCACCAGTTTCATCACGATACAATACGATATCGATTATTTGGACAACGATACGATATTTGCTAATATCACAAAGTCTGCCACGATACGATGCAGGTGCTTGCAATCGATATGAGACGATATCATAAGCCCATTCAACACGATCAGTAACATTTAGATCAACTCAAAAAAGGTAACGAAAATATAATTTGAAATAAATAAATTTAGCTCTTCCAGACATTTAAATGAAAAACAATCTATTGTTTTAATACAAATAGACCTGTTCACTGTAAAGTGCCACGTTTTGATATATTGAGCTTTAAACTTGAAATAACTTTTTGGAACTCACAACACACAACCTAAAACCCCTTCCTACCTCCCTCTCCCAAACAGTTCCTATTTTTTTTTTATGTTGCATGATCATGTATACATTTATTATGTATTGTATTTGTTATGTTTAAATATCAACATTATCTGGCCATCCTCAGTAAATACTATCCAACTCCTTTGACCTCACCTACTTAAAATCATTGACGTAGAGAGAGGGACAGAGAGAGGCTGAGGCTCCCCGCCCCCTCCCTTTCCTCACTGTCTTCTCTGCCTCTGACCCGGGTTAGCTTAGTTTAGTTACCGGTAGCAGCTAACTAGTTAGTTTTGGTGAGGATGCAAAGCATGTAAGATGCATTGGAAGCGTTGCAGGGAAAAACAGGGAGGGACTTATTTCCTGGTCGCAAAATGTGCACTCTAACATAACATAGCACGCTGTTGTTGTTGGGCTGGCGGAGCTGCGCTTGGGAGGAAATGCCACAGGATTTTCAAAAGAAGAGTATCGATATGAACCGAACGTTGCTAGCTGCCAGAGCCATAGATATTATGGCTGGAGCTGCGCTTGGGCGGAAATGAGACTTGCCACAGGATTTTCAAAATAAGAGTATCGATATGAACCGAATGCCTATCGCACCGGTGCTAGTGCAGTAAATTCATTCATCGCACAGACCGATTTTTTTCATAGCACGCTGTACAGCCCTGATGTCTGCCTTAGTTAAATGTAAAACCACCAAACATTTACATTAGTGATGCACCGATGTATCACTCCCGTCCAAATCCTGTTGATTTTGTTGTCATAGTTCCCACTCCCTTCTGCTCCCGTTGACTTTTACTCCCGGTCCTGCCCAATCACGGGATTCAAAGTGAAATTGACTCCCATCCCGCGGGAATCCCGAAAAGATGTCATCCTCTAGTGTACAGGGTGAATAAAAAGGGTGCCAATCAATGTTCCCTCTAATTTTTTTTCTGTCCGAGCAAACACTCAAACCTCCTGAGCAGACATCAGCAACTACTGAGCAACATACATCACCTGCCGATTAACCGGTTAGTTGATAAGCGGCGGTTTGTAAAAAATCTGAGAATCTTAATTTCCCTCAATGTCTAACATAAAAATATATACATTTTGCTGATACACCGAGAAATAATACAAAAATGCATATTATATTCCTTAATCAAATATTTATTTGACCATTGATTGACGATACAGAGCAAAGTCCTTACTTTGGCGGCGGCAGTGTGAGTCGTGTAACTAACTTTTGTCTTTTTAGGAGGCTGACTCGTCATTATTTTATTAAGTGAATTATAATGCGACTTCAAGGGTGACCATATTGTGATTTTTTTTTAAAGAGGACACTGCCTTCAGCCTCAAGATACTTAATGATACTCAAAGTTTACTCAAAGATGCCTTATCATTATAATATATTTAAAGTATGCCTCCTCTGTATGGATATACAATTGTTTATATTATTTTATATAACAAAATAATATCTCTCTATAACCAAAGTTACTCAACATGCTGTATTATGCCTAAAGTAATCTATCTGACAAATCTCAAGAAAATAACTAAATCAACCTATGACAAAATAATATATATTTTCAAGTCTTACTGGACAAAATAAATAACAAGAAAAATATGAAGTAATGTTCTAAATAATACCTCTTCTGTATTAGAAAATCCAGCTTAAAAAAAATATCTTTATCTTTTCAATGTAATGTAAATTATAAAACAGTAACCTCACTAAGATTCTAATTTAAAAGTGCACTATGCAGTTTCAGATTTGTTGCAATTAGTGTACTAAACTAATTTATTACACACATTGCCATCAAACTCTCGCCTCGCACTGCTTTGTTTGTAATGTCTTTCTGTGTCCATGTGAGCTTTGAGATCGCCACCACTTTTATTAGACACAGAAACATATGGTCAAGCTTTGCATGCGTTGCACTCCGCTTCCAATTAGTCTCAACCGGGACGATAAATTGGGAATTTTCTCTGCAGTTAATCTGTAATGTACATTTTCGCATTGGCATTGTGAGGAGCCAGCGATGCTGGTCAGATCTGTCCGCTTCCTGCTCTGTTGTGTGTGTCTGTGTGAGCGCGCAGTAGCGCCGCCCACAAAGCACTGAAAGCGAGGCTTCTCTTGGTAACGTCACAGGCAACAGGTTACCGTAGTATTCGGTGCAACGCGCCAGTCAATTTAACTACATGCATATTTTACACAAACGTTTCTGTGCGCGACAGATTTCAGATCTGCGTGGGAGCGTTTTGCCATGTTTGTGTACGGGCGCACCTTAGGGGGAACATTGGTGCCAATACAGTTCCCTGGGGGGCTCCAGTGTTGCAGATCAGCACGTCGGAGTGGCACCCCTGCAGTTTGACAGACTGTGGTCTGCCAGTGAGGTAGTTGAAGATCCAGGCCACCAAGTCGTCCTCCACCCCCATCACTGACAGCTTCTCAGCTAGTAGTGGAGGCTGAATAGTGTTGACGGCACTAGAAAAGTCAAAGAATGTTACCCTCACTGAGCTGCCCGTCTTCTCCAGATGTAGATGGGCCTTGTGGACCATGTAGATTATGGCATCCTCCACACCGATGTTCTGCTGATATGCAAACTGCAGGGGGTCCGTAAAGTCTCTCACCTGTGGCTTTAGGTGCTCCAGAACCAGCCTCTCAAAGACCTTCATGACCTGTGCCGTCAGAGCAACCGGCCTGTAGTCATTGAGAGTGGTGGGGCGTCCCTTCTTGGGCACAGGGACGATGAGGGATGTTTTCCACAGCCGGGGGAACCTTCTTCAGTCTCAGCGAGAGGTTGAAGAGGTGTTGGAATGTGTCCGCCAGCTCCTCAGCTCCTGTGTTCTCTCCTCTCCAGGCCCCCACAGAGCGCGCTCGTCTCTACTTCCTGCTCGCCTGGCTTCACGCCGTGGTCCAGGAGCGCCTGCGCTACGCCCCGCCGGGCTGGTCCAAGAAGTACGAGTTTGGAGAGTCTGACCTGCGCTCGGCCTGCGACACCATCGACACCTGGCTGGACGACACGGCCAAGGTCAGAGGTTGCCTCGCAGTGAACCAGACATAGAAGAGAATAGACTGTATTTTCGTCATACTGGCATACGACAAGATTAGGGACTCAAACTAAAGCTGCTGGTGATGGAAGATAAGCATACAGTCACAATACTGTACAGTGTTTCCCCTGAAAGAAGATTCAACAGCTGTGCTGCGCGCACGTGCCGCCGAAATCCATATTAGCGCACGCTGCCGGAGAAATAACTTAAAAACTGCCTTAGAATTGTTGGAGATTGTTCATGTTCATGGAGTCGTGTGCGTGTGAATTAGCTAGGATGTTTTTGGTGTGTCCGCTGACACTAGAAGTGTTCTGGAGGCCCAGGTAGCTGCATATTTGTACACTGCAAAAAAATGAAATTTTATCAAGTGAAAATATCTTATATTTGGTACAATAAATATTGAGTAGAATTATCTTATTCCACTGGCGGATCATTTTGCTTATTTTTTTCTTGATTTTTGGTCAATTTAATCTTGTTTTAAGAAAAGGTTAATCTTGTTTTCTTAAAACAAGATTACATTGGGGGGGGGGGGGGGGAATTATCAAAATGATCTGCCAGTGGGATAAGAGAATTCAAGATAATTCTACTCAATATTGTACCAAATACAAGATATTTTCACTTGATAAGATCACATGCTTTTGCAGTGTAGTTGTAATCAGGGTAGATGTCCAGATTAATGACATCATGCCTCACCACTTAAGAACATGTACACTACAGGGCGGCTGGGTGGCGCAGCGGACATAGTGCTCGTCACCAACACAAGAGACTCCGGTCTCGAATCCGGGTGTCAGCGTTGCCTCCGGCTTGGGCCGGTTGTCATACTAACTCGATTGGCAGAGTCAGCGGGGAGGGAAGTCGATGGGTGGTAATCTGGTGTTGTGGACAGCGACTCCTACATTTCGGTTGGGGACGCCTGCACAGCAAAAGACAGGAAATGGCGAGGGCAGTGTGAGCCTCCCGCACGTTACTCCTCGCCAATGAGAGTCCGAGCTGGCAGGTGAAAAGATGTAACAGGCTGCCTCCTTGTGTATCGGAGGGGACATGTGAGGGGCTTCTATCCTCCCTACAACCGAAGTGTGGTACTGACCCTACCTGCTAGGGCTGGGCGATAAAACGATAACGATAATTATCGCGATATATTTTAATAATCGACATCGATTGATAATAAAAAAAAATATCAATACAATTTTTTTTTCTTTTTGTGTGACCTGCAACAGGACAGTTTTAAAACCAAGAGACGGTGGACAGACTTGTCTTGCTTGTCCAAAATGACAATACTGACCAAATTGAGATTTATTTTTCTCTTGTCCATTTATTTTGTTTGCTTTCTAATTTAAAATACAGTTTGAAACTGTCTGTACACAGTAGGCTATGTGAGCTAGCAGAGCTAGTCTCCAGTCGTGAGTCACGGTGCACATGTGCGGTGGTTTGTCCACCAAAAAAGTGCCAAAAGATAGAAAAGAAACGAGCAGAGCCAGAACTGTTCAACTCCCCTGGAGCCACAGCCAGCAGAGAAGCCGGTTTACTTTCGCTTTCAAACCAGCTGCAGCCTGAGAACTGGAGTGTGAGAGGATGTAACACTAAAGATGACGGCAACGACAAAGAATTGCTCCAAAATAAACATACATCTGTTGTTAAAAAAATATATATATATAATAATACTTATAACAATATCGATAATTATAGATATCGAGTGATATGATATCGTTATCCATATCGTGATATCATTTTTGGCCATATCGCCCAGCCCTACTACCTGCCCCAGTGTGGTACTGACCTTCTTCACACCTTCTCCCTCGCAGGGCCGTCAGAACACCTCCCCAGACAAGATCCCCCGGGCGGGGCCCTGAAGACCCTGATGGCTCAGTCCATCTACGGCGGCAGCTTCGACAACGAGTTCGACCACCGGCTGCTCGTCACCTTCCTGGAGCGCCTGTTCCCCCGCGGCAGCTTCCACAGCGAGTTCAAACTGGCCCTCGAGGTGGACGGACACAAGGACACCAAGCTGGCCCTCGAGGTGGACGGACACAAGGACACCAAGCTGGCCCTCGAGGTGGACGGACACAAGGACACCAAGCTGGCCCTCGAGGTGGACGGACACAAGGACACCAAGCTGGCCCTCGAGGTGGACGGACACAAGGACACCAAGCTGGCCCTCGAGGTGGACGGACACGAGGACACCAAGCTGGCCCTCAAGGTGGACGGACACAAGGACACCAAGCTGGCCCTCGAGGTGGACGGACACGAGGACACCAAGCTGGCCCTCAAGGTGGACAGACACAAGGACACCAAGCTGGCCCTCGAGGTGGACGCACACAAGGACACCAAGCTGGCCCTCGAGGTGGACGGACACAAGGACACCAAGCTGGCCCTCGAGGTGGACGGACACGAGGACACCAAGCTGGCCCTCAAGGTGGACAGACACAAGGACACCAAGCTGGCCCTCGAGGTGGACGGACACAAGGACACCAAGCTGGCCCTCGAGGTGGACGGACACAAGGACACCAAGCTGGCCCTCGAGGTGGACGGACACAAGGACACCAAGCTGGCCCTCGAGGTGGACGGACACAAGGACACCAAGCTGGCCCTCAAGGTGGACGGACACAAGGACACCAAGCTGGCCCTCGAGGTGGACGGACACAAGGACACCAAGCTGGCCCTCGAGGTGGACGGACACAAGGACACCAAGCTGGCCCTCGAGGTGGACGGACACGAGGACACCAAGCTGCCTGATGGGATCCGGTCAGCGGCTGCTGACCTGCCTCAGAGTTATTACACACGGGGCAACTCCGTGGACATTGGGTGGTGATGGGGCAACATTTCCCCCTGAGTTGCTAATCAAAAGAATAGGGCTGTCAGTTTATCGCGTTAATTAGATTAATTAATTACACAGCAAATGATCGCGTTATGAAAAATTAACTCAACATTTATTTTAAAAGAAAAACATTTTATTTTTATTTTATTTTAATTTTTTATCTCATTCATTCCATAAGAACGTAGAATACACATTTACAGCTTTTTTTTTTTTTTTTATATTGTCTATTTGCATGTTCCCAGTGTCAGAAATACTGTGTCTGTTACTAGGCTTGAGTAAATTGTAATGAACCAAATGAGAATATCAATATTTTATTTTTATCTTTGACTGTGAATAACACCATGCTCAAATTGACCAGACCTGAAAAATCTAAGCAAATTAATAAATGGAAGATGATTAAACGGAAGGTTTTGTAGGGGTTGGTGACGAACGCAATCTCCGTTACGCCACCTGACCGCCCTTATGGTTTCTTTTGTTAATAGAAATATGAGTTTAGAGTTTAGACTCCGCACTCCAAAACACAAGACATTTAATAATTTCCCCTGCTGGATTCATAGATCTGATTTATCATTTAAAATGTATTGAAGGAGGAGGCTACTCTGTATGATTCCATGTTTTTTTTTTTTTTTTTTTAATATATTGTATTTTCAGTTTTATATCCAAGACATGAAAACAATATAAGACAAATAGGTGGTGAAATAAATCTTCTGATTTATATTGTATTTTCAGTTTTATATCCAAGACATGAAAACAATATAAGACAAATAGGTGGTGAAATAAATCTTCTGATTTGTCTGGGACTCAAGTCCTCTTCCACCCCTGCTCTCGCAGACTCTAGGGGAATTGTTCCTGTATTTGTCGTAGCTCTTTTTGGGTGCAGCGAAAGTGTTTACCGTCTGCACGCTGTAATGAGGTGCTAACCCACCACTGTAATGGGGCGCTAACCATGCCATCCCCGATGGGGTCTATTCCCTCCTCTCAGCCGTCTTTCCAAGCAGACATTTGTCCTCTTTGGTTCTACAGGTCATGCCGACACTTACAGAACATTGTATTTGATGTCATGTTCTACACCAGACACAGAACACTGTATTTGATGTCATGTTCTACACCAGACACAGAACTCTGTATTTGATGTCATGTTCTACACCAGACACGGAACACTGTATTTGATGTCATGTTCTACACCAGACACAGAACACTGTATTTGATGTCATGTTCTAATCTACACAGAACACTGTATTTGATGTCATGTTCTACACCAGACACAGAACACTGTATTTGATGTCATGTTCTACACCAGACACAGAACACTGTATTTGATGTCATGTTCTACACCAGACACAGAACACTGTATTTGATGTAGGGCTGTCCCCGACTAAAGATTTGGATGATCGACTATGATTGGCCAAAATTTGCCGTTAGTCGACCCAAAAAAAATGTATATATATATATATATATAATGTTGTTTTTTTTGTTGTTTTTTTAATCATTCCATTTGGGCTGTGGGGGGTGCTTAATGTCTGAAGGAGTCGACTGAAGGCTTCTTGTCCTCTGCAAAAGCATGCAATTGGTCCACTGATGGATACATCTTGATATTTGTCTAGTCTAGTGTGTTCATTACACTGGCTCCCCATTGCTGCACGAATCCGCTTCAAGGCCCTCGACCTGGCATACCGCAAAGGGAACCGCTCCCGCCTACCTCCGGTCAATAGTCTCTAACTACACACCCTCAAGACCCCTACGCTCTGCATCTTCTGGCCGCCTCAGACCTACTCCTATCCAAGCTCCGGGAGGGTCATCAAAGAGAAGTCGCCTATTCTCAGTCCTTGCCCCACAATGGTGGAATGAACTACCCACCCCAGTTAGGACAGCCGAATCACGTCCAATATTTCGCCGTCGACTAAAGACTCACTTCTTCAACCATTATCTGAATTTAAAAAAAAAATCTAACCCTAACTAATCGTACTGTCGTGCACTTGTCCTAATAAACTAACCTACACTGTAGCACTCAACACTTTGATGAACATTGTTGCTCAGCTGATAGAGTTGTACCCTTCTTCTTCAGAGAATGGCGCTGCAACGTCCGGCTGCCTTTCTGTTCGCTCCGTCGAGACTGTGCTTACTTTTGTTAATATTTATAGTTTTAAGAGTTTTGTCTGTACCAACAGTAGGTGCATTTAATGTGTATGACCGTCAGTCACTTATAGACATCGGATTACGGGAAACTTACCGATTGGATTACTCCCTGGACCAGCTTTCCGAACCGCAACAATGGCCTGTTGAGATTCTCCGGAGAATGGGACCAGAGCCTTTGTTCCTTGATCCCAGGAACAAACGAACCAGACGGCGTGGGAAGAGAGCTGGGATCCGTAACAGGCTGAGATCCAGACGCCACCGAACGCCATTGCCCAGTATATTGCTAGCCAATGTACAATCAATTGACAATAAACTGGATGATATCCGAGCAAGGATTCAATACCAAAGAGACGTTAGGGACTGCAACGTTCTCTGCTTCACCGAAACGTGGCTCACGCCGGAGGTTCCAGATCACGCGATTCAACCAGCGGATCATTTCTTTATCCATAGGAAGGATCGGACACAATCAGAGTCCGGTAAACAACGTGGTGGAGGTATTGCCTTCATGTTTAACAAAAATTGGAGTGATCCAACGAATGTGAAGGAATTATCCAATCACTGCTCCCCAGAACTGGAATATATAACCATCAAGTGTCGTCCTTTCTTCCTCCCGAGGGAGTTAACGGCGATCATCCTGGTCGGAGTGTATATTCCACCGCAAGCCAACAACAACGCCGCGCTCTCCAGACTACACGACGAGGTAAACAATATACAAGCGACGAACGTTAACGCCGCCATTTTAGTACTGGGAGATTTCAATAGCGCCAATCTGAGAAAGGTATTGCCTGATTTCTATCAGCATGTGACTTGCAACACCAGAGGCGGTAACATCCTAGATCACTGTTACACGCAATTTAAAGGTGGCTACAAGGCTCATTCTGATAGTGGCTTTGGCAAGTCAGATCACGCATCCATTTTCCTTACACCAAAGTACAGACAAAGAATTAAAAGTACTCCCGTAGTCTCGCGAGAGGTGCAGAAATGGGATGTGACGTCAGAGGATACACTAGTGTCAGTGTTTCACAACACAGACTGGATTGTATTCCGCGACACAGATAACATTAATGCCTACACGGAGACAGTGCTGGACTATGTCTGTACTAGGGTGAAAGAAACAATCCCCACTACCAAAATGAAAGTTTACCCAAATCAAAAACCCTGGGTAGACAAATCCGTCCGTGAAGCTCTGAGAGAGCGCACCAAAGCATACAATGACGGCCTAGTGGCAGGCAACATGAACGACCACAAGGTGGCGCAACACAACGTAAGGAGGACAGTGACAGAGGCCAAACGACGCTACAGGGATAAAATTGAACTCCAGTTTGAACAAGCTGACTCTAGAGCTATGTGGCAGGGGCTCAAAACGATGACAGACTACAAAGGCGCCTCCCTCAAACTGAACAGTGACATCTCCTTAGCAAACGACCTCAATACCTTCTATGCGAGGTTTGATGCTGGTAATAACAACACCAGCTCACAAGCCTCGGCAATGGGGGGGGGGGGGGTCGGCTGCTGATGGAGGCGCAGTGTTCAGGGTAACAGAGCATGAGGTGAGGCGGACCTTTAAAAAAGTGAATATCAGGAAGGCAGCAGGTCCGGACGGCATCCCCGGCCGCGTCCTAAAAGTCTGTGCCGACCAACTGGCCCCAGTATTCACTGACATATTTAACCTGTCCTTAGAACAGGCTGTCATCCCCACCTGCCTGAAGAAGTCCACTATTATCCCTGTACCCAAAAAATCCAAGCCTGCTTGCCTCAACGACTACCGCCCTGTAGCTCTCACCTCCATAGCCATGAAGTGCTTTGAGAAGCTAGTAAAGGGCTACATCTGCTCCTCCCTCCCCATCAACATGGACCCCCTGCAATTTGCATACCGCCCCAACAGGTCCACGGAGGACGCCATATCCCATGTGCTGCACACAGCAGCATCACACCTGGACAAGAGGCAGGGGAACTATGTGAGAATGCTATTCATCGACTACAGCTCGGCATTCAATACCATAGTCCCCTCCATACTCATAGCCAAGCTCAGGGACCTGGGCTTGGGCTATGACCTCTGCCAGTGGGTCTTGGACTTCCTGACTGGCAGACCCCAGGTGGTGAGAGCAGGCAACTGCACCTCCTCATCCATCACCCTCAACATAGGGGCCCCCCAGGGCTGTGTTCTGAGTCCCCTCCTCTACTCCCTGTACACACACGACTGTGTGGCTCAGCGGAGTAGCAATACAATCGTCAAATTTGCTGACGACACAGTGGTGGTGGGCCTGATCTCTGCCAACGACGAGAGGGCCTACCTGGAAGAGGTCAAGGTCCTGGCGGGATGGTGCCAGGAAAACAGCCTCTCCCTGAACGTCAGCAAAACAAAGGAGATGATTGTGGACTTCAGGAGGTCGGGGGTCAAGGACTACAGCCCCCTCAGCATCGACGGGGCACCGGTTGAGAGAGTCAACAGCTTCAAGTACCTCGGAGCCCACATATCCGAGGACTTGAAATGGACCATACACATTAACAGTGTGGTGAAGAAGGCACGACAACGCCTCTACTTCCTCAGGCGCCTAAGGAAGTTCCAAGTCAGCCAGAAGATCCTTAAGAACTTCTACTCATGTACAATAGAGAGCATCTTGACCGGCAACATCACCTCCTGGTTTGGGAATAGCACTGCAAAAGACCAAAGCAGACTACAAAGAGTGACACGTTCAGCCGAACGCACAATCGGAGGGGGGCTCCCCACCCTCCAGAACATTTACTACAAGCGTTGCAAGGGGAAGGCCAAGAGAATTATTAAGGACTCGAGCCACCCGAACAACTGCCTCTTTGAACTGCTGCCGTCAGGCAAGCGATACAGGAGTCTCAAGGCGAGCACAGAAAGACTCAGAAGTAGCTTCTATCCCCAGGCCATCAGGCTGCTAAACGAACAATGAATGAACACTACACAACAACAACCACCAAACACACATAGCACACACATCCACACGCACACACTCACTTTAAACAAACACACTGTAGCACCCACTACACACACTTTATAGCACACACCCACTTTAAACAAACACACTGTAGCACCCACTCCCCACACTTTATATTTATGGATGAAGGATTGCACTACAACTCGTACACCTTACTGTAAATTGTACCTAAAATTGTACCTCATCCCATTTCTGCTTTGCACTAGATAGTACTGTACATTAGTACACTGCATAGTTGTGTATTGTATATTATATGGTAACTCAGAACATTGTACATATGTCTATACCGAACAACTGTGACCTCATTTTCTTCTTCTAAATTCATGCTATATTATGTTATTATGTTATTTGATACTATCTTGTCTAGCACAGTCTCTGGAGCGTAACAGTAAGAAGCATTTTGTATGAAAGTATTCTGTACTTCTGTATGACAACTATTAAAGAACTTGAACTTGAACTTGTCTTGTCGTACAGAACTTGTAAGTCGCTTTGGATAAAAGCGTCAGCTAAATTACTAAATGTAGATGGGTGAAATCCGCTTTCAGTGCCTCTGTGAACGTTCTCTTAGGCAGTTAGCCTCTGGTATGCGTGCCATTAGTGTTAGCCACTTTTCAGGCCTCTTTTCTTTTGGAAAGAATGATTTAAAAAATATATATTATAATTTTTTTTTTTTTTGTATTTGACTAAGAGGTTGGCAGTCGACTACGGCTCCTTTCGACCGATTAGTCGACTAATCGACTAATAGGGGTCAAACCCTAATTTGATGTCATGTTCTACGCCAGACACAGAACATTATAGTAAGGAGCTGCTGGTACATTTTATATATCTCTTCTCCAAAGCGCTTTACAATTTCTGTTCCTCACATTCACCCATTCAATCACACATTTACACACCGACGGCGGAGGCGACCACGCAAGGTGCCAACCTGCTCATCAGGAGCCGTTAGGGGTTAAGTGTCTTGCTCAGGGACACTTCGACATGCTGCCTGGGAGGAGCGGGAATCAAACCGGTAACCCTTCCGACTACCAGACGACTGCTCTACCTCCTGAGCCACTGTGGCTACTTGGACTAAAGAGCACAAGATCATCTGCTACATTCTATGGTTCACTAGAGTATCATGCACCCAGTATTACAGGCTTTCAAAGAACTGGGGGCACAAGTCTCCCTCGTCTGACTTCACTGCTGACTGACACTTTTACTTCCCCAGTTTACCTGCATATTCTGATGGACATGCTAAGATATTCCTTTATTGATCCCCTTGGAGAAATGCAGGCGTCATAGCAGCATGGGGGAGGGGAGGTACAGGTATGGGCAGGGTAATAAAAGGAATAGAATAGAACTCTATATTTACTATATTATAGATGTTGCATTAAGTTTAAGTAGAATTAACTTAACCCCCCCCCCCCCAAATCTATATTCTTTCTCTAAATATCTCTCAAGAGGCTCTATTGTTATGCCTTATTGCCCAACATTACCAAATGTATTATTCTTATTTATACTAACAATGACTCAATTCACACCATTCAAACGTGTCATTATCGCTGTTTTGTTTAGCTAGCATAATACCTGTACCACAATATAATTGATTAGCCCACTCACCCCCCACAGAGAGGTGTTAAGAGGCATTGAGTTTAAAAAATACAAATTATTCAAGAACATGCTTGTCATATAGGATGCTTTATTAATCCAGAAATAGCAGATTTCTTGCAGCAATTGTATCGCGAGGCTGGACGACGCGGCGATAACGAGCTTGTTTCTGGGGGGATTTTCATGAACGCCGTGTCGTGATTGGCTGTTCGGATGCCAATTTAAAATGCTTTACGTAAGGGATGACGTCGCGGATGAGATAAAGCTGTGAACGAGGTTAGGGGGATTTTCATGAACGCCGTGTCGTGATTGGCTGTTCGGATGCCAATTTAAAATGCTTTACGTAAGGGATGACGTCAATAATTTTAAATTCATAGGAGGGCATCCGAACAGCCAATGAACAGCCTGTGCGAGGTTACGTCAGGTACGCAGCCATCCTCACGTGATCGAATATGACGGAAATTTAGAGGCGTGGCTTTGCGAAGTGTTAGATATAAAAGTGTCAACGGTTAACTCATCGAGTATTCAGAACCTTCAACGGAACTGAATAACACCAGCTTCTGGCAACAGAACTGAACCACCTGACAACAGATTGGATTATTTCGCAAGCAAGATGTCGTTTATCTGTGGAAACGTGAGTTACATTTATTTTACATTTGGGAGCTAAATATAATATACGTTATAATTTAGGGCTGTCGCGGTATTTTAAACATGTTGGATAATGTTTAATGTTATAGATAGCTAATAACGAGCTAGCCTAAGAGCTAACGTCACTATGCTAACGGCCGTTAACGTTTGCAAACAAAGTTAACGTCATCAGTTCAGTTGACATCTTCTAACCGTTACCACGAGCAGCAAAGACGCCACACACCTGCAGTGTAGTCACGTGACACTGACTGAAGCCCACGCGTGAGCCAGCGATCATCCTTTATTAGCACCAGCTAAGAGATGAATCGTTCACGACCGTTTAACAGAACACCCCCACTTGATCTTATTCTGACACAACCTTTGACTACAGCGCGCAGCTACACTGAACGAGAGCTGTAATTCAGCAGAGCATATTAGCTTTAGTATGGCGAGTCAATACTAACTGACTGACAAGCCAGAGCCATGTCATTGTTCAACTTTATTGCGATCACGCATTTGAAACGGCATCACCCGAATGATTCCCTGTTGCATTCAAGAAGCATCTCGCTATTAATGCAGACCGGGCCAACGCAATAACAAACGCCATAGGTGTTTTTATAGCAGCAGATCTGCGACCATACTCCGTTGTCGAGAACACTGGGTTTAAGCACATGTTAAAAGTAATATAGCTTCGCTACCTAGTTCCCTGTCCGTATTTCAGCCAGCAAGTCATACCACCAGCTCTATAAACTAGCTCCTTTCATGACTGTGATGCAAGCCCTGCCCCTGTATTCAAGCATCACAGTCATGAAAGGGGTTATGTATAAACAAGCACACGCTACAGTTGTCCACGACTTATCCTCCAAGGCATCTGTCTGCTATATAATAATCTTCAGATTTACTTAAGTGTTATTAGTAGGTTACAGCAGTAAGCATTAGTTTGCTCAGTCAATTATGGCCAATTCGTTTTATATTGTTTAATACAGTTAAGCCAGGGGAGACACTACAGGTGAATAGGGTAAAAAGATTAACTAATAGATATCACAATGAAACTTCCCCAGTTGATTACTTATATTAAGACAAGACTTTTTTGTATTACAAGTTTTCTGAAATTGTATGTTTAAATATGCAAATGAGGCATTATCTACTTAAATATGCACTAATTTGCATATAATTCCAGGACAGAAATCTGAACATTGGATAAAGCCATTTTCAAAATTATTGTGTCATTTAGTTGACATATTAGAGCCAAAGGTTATTACAGAGGGGATTTTGGATATCTCTTTTTATCACTCCATAAATCAGAGAATACTCCATTCAGTCAATTTTTATGGTAAAATTCCATATTTCGCCATGTTTTTAGGAATAAAATGTGATATAAATCAGGGTATGAATGCGATATCAACAAACCCTTCTGTAAATACCTTCAGAACATAGATATGAATAGAACTGGAAGGTTTGGTGTATGTGAGTGCTACTGAAGTGGAGATTTCTGGCTCAGAGTATGAGGAAAAACTCTTAAAACTCATTTTTGGGAAAACGCCTTCAAAGTTCTGTATTGTAAAATGCCATACTTTTTTTTGAAACAGCTATTTACAAACACAATACCTAATCAAACCATTAGTAATAGACAACCTAAACACATGCCTGATAACTGAATAATAATAATAATGATGTTATTGAACTGAACAGAACTACACACAGGCTACAAACAGTGTAGTACAGTAGTACCCCCTAATAGGCAAAACATATTTACATAGATATCACTATGAAACTTTCCCAGTTTGTTATGTACATATAAACTAAGAAAAAATATATTGCAAGTTTTCTGAAATTTATGTTTATATATGCAAATGAGGCACTTCCCCATTAAATATGTGCACATTTATGGATGCAATAAGGCAAAAGGAAGTAAAATAAACAACTAAATGTGTGTTATTGACGTTTTATTGTCACTAGTTTCATAGAAGACATGTTTAGGAAGCAAAATATAACAAAATCTCAAAATCAACAAAAAAGGTATATTTGCCTATTCACCTGCAGTGTCTCGCCTTAAATAAATAGATAAGTCCTTGTGTTTGCTGCACATACAACTTGTTCAGGTGACTTACTGCTGCTGACACACTAAACATCCATCATCTAAAGAGGCCCTCATCAATGCCTGATACACATTAAACAATGATGCTCTGTTTGCTCCCCAATCTCTCCCTGACAGACATTTTAACAGATTATTGACCTTTTTACATTTATTTTTTTCTTGATCAATATGCTGTTTCCAGGTCAACTTTTCATCAAATAACACACCAAGGAATCTGACTACTCTAACCTGTTCTAATGTATGAATCTAACTACACTAACCTGTTCTAATGTATGAATCTAACTACACTAACCTGTTGTAATGTATGAATCTAACTATACTAACCTGGTCTAATGTATGTTCATATAGGAGGAGGAGCTGCAGTGGATCCTGGGGGAGAAGGAGGACGACCTGCAGTGGATCCTGGGGGAGGAGAAGGAGGTCGACCTGCAGTGGATCCTGGGGGAGAAGGAGGACGACCTGCAGTGGATCCTGGGGGAGAAGGAGGACGACCTGCAGTGGATCCTGGGGGAGAAGGAGGACGACCTGCAGTGGATCCTGGGGGAGAAGGAGGACGACCTGCAGTGGATCCTGGGGGAGGAGAAGGAGGATAAGGAGACCCTGCAGTGGCTCCTAGAGGAGGAGGCCATGCAGTGGCTCCTGGGGGAGAAGGAGGAGGAGGAGAAGGAAGGGGAGGAGAAGGGGGAGGAGAAGGAAGGGGAGAAGGAGGAGAAGGGGGAGGAGAAGGAGACCCTGCAGTGGATCCTAGAGGAGGAGACCCTGCAGTGGATCCTGGGGGAGAAGGAGGAGGAGGAGGAGGAGAAGGAAGGGGAGAAGGAGGAGGAGAAGGAAGGGGAGAAGAAGGAGGAGGAGGATAAGGAGGAGAAGGAAGGGGAGAAGGAGGAGAAGGGGGAGGAGGAGGAGAAGGAAGGGGAGAAGGAGGAGAAGGAAGGGGAGAAGGGGGAGGAGAAGGAGACCCTGCAGTGGATCCTGGAGGAGGCCATGCAGTGGCTCCTGGAGGAGAAGCAGTCTGACCCCTCCTTGTTTTCTGCTCCTATTAATCTGACCCCTCCTTGTTTTCTGTTCCAGCTGACCCACAGTGGAGAGAAGCCCCACCAGTGTGAAGAGTGTGGGAGGGGCTTCAGTAAGTCAGGTGACCTGAAGAAACACCGGAGGACCCACACAGGAGAGAAGCCCCACCAGTGTAAACAGTGTGGGAGGGGCTTCAGTCAGGTAGGTCACCTGAAGGTCCACATGCTGACCCACACAGGAGCGAAGCCCCACCAGTGTGAGCAGTGTGGGAGGGGCTTCAGTCTGTTACCTGACCTGAAGAAACACCGCCGGACCCACACAGGAGAGAAGCCCCACCAGTGTGAGCAGTGTGGGAGGGGCTTCAGTGTGTTGTCTAACCTCAAGGCCCACCACCGGATCCACACAGGAGAGAAGCCCCACCAGTGTCTCCAGTGTGGGAAGAGCTTCAGCCGGTCTAACAATCTGAAGAAACACAAGTGTGAAGGTGAGCTCGCACACCTCTAGGTTCTGTATGTTTATATATATATCAGAATCATATTTAAGACTTTTTAAAATACTTTTTAAGGCCTAACATTCTGTTCAATTTAAGACTTTAAGACCCTGCAGAAACACTGCATAAAAGCCGTTCCTAAAGGCTGTGTTCCAACCATTTGACTAGTGCCGTCTTGAATGGTGCTGTGGTCATGTGCCCCGGTCTTCCCAGCCAGCAGGCACGGTAGGCAGGGTTTGCACAAGGTCCTTGAAGTGCTTAAAGTGCTTGATACAAAAAAAAGTCAAGGCCTGGAATTCCTTGAACAGCCCATTTTTAACGAGGTGCTTAAAAAGTCCTTGAAATTCAAATCAACCATTCGCATTGAACGTTTTGTTCATCCATGATAAAAATGTTCAAGACATTTTATTTACCGACCTGTAGGAGTCGCTGTCCACAACGTCCCATCCCCACCCACCAGCTTCCCACCCACCAGCTTCCCACCCCCTAATAGCGATATGGCCTCTAAATGATATTGCGATATGTTTTTGGCCATATCACGATACACAAAATATATATCGCGATATTTTGACATTTCCTCTAAAGCACTTAAAAATGCTTGATTTAACCCTTTGATGCATACAGTCACGCCAATATGATGATTATAATAAGTCCCTGCGAAATATGTTTCCATTATTAAACCATGAAGATGCTTTAAAAAATAATTAAATGAAAATGTACTAAGTAAGAGTAGTCTACTGACACACTAATAAAAAAAATTATTTACATCTAAGACAATTTATATAAAAACTATTGGGTGCCTAAGACTTTTGCACAGTACTGTGTTTTCTATCCACTTTAGCCAAACACACACATATATATACACACTACTGTGAGAAAATAATAATCACACACAAAGCCTTACAAAGGGATAATGGCTTATAGCAGACTTAATGATTTTAGAATATTTCAGATAATGAAATGAAATGTTTATATCATCAACTATCCAGTTAGTATCTATACTGTAACGTTTGGCCACTTTAAATCATTGAATAGAGAGAGAGACGTTTGCGTTTTGAGCGTATAAGCTGCCGTAGGCAGTGTCGTGGAGTCCGCTTTGAGCTAACGCTAGCAGCTAAGAGCTAATGCTAGTTAGCTTAGCCTATTATGGTTTAACTTAGCAGCTAACATTAGCCCATTGCATGTCATTGAAGGTCTGCGCTGGTCTGTGTAATGAAATTACAATTGCATGTCATTTAAGGTCCGCGCTGGTCTGTCTATAATGAGAGGAACGCTCTGCACTAAAGCAAGTCTCATATCAGCCGCGACGTGACAACATATACTCGATGTTCACGATATAGTAATTTACTACATCTCACGTAGAACAAGCCGCGATACATCGAGTATACTCGATATATCGCCCAGCCCTAGTATGAACGACCAGCCAAGCTGGTAGCAACGCCGAGAGCTGGGCTCGAACACAGCATCTCCGGCGTTGGTGGCGAGCGCCTTGCCCACTGCGCCACCTAGCCGCCCTTGAATTGATTTAACCCTTCTGCCTTGTTAGGTAACTGACAGAGTTGGCACATCAGTGCATGAAAAGATTGCATCACGTTCAAGGTCAAACGTCATTTGTAATATTTCGTTCCAATTTTTTTATGAATACCACTATGAACCTAACTCAACATATCTATCAAAAGATTCCAAAGATTTCAGAATTGTAACCCCTTATATTCCCGTTTGTGTTAGGGATAGGGTAACCCTAACCTTAACCCTAACCCCTAATGCATGAAATAAACCACTGGGGTCGTTTTGTCCTCTAATATTGGTAACTTTTTTTTGTAGACGTTTTCAAAATATAATCTTCTCAAATTCTGTAAATATATACAAAATAAGCAAACAGACCCAATTTCATGACATAATCATCAACACAGCCACCGTTGTACACACACACACACACACACACACACACACAACAAAAAGGCTAAATACAGGAAATAGTTGCTAAGGAGGCACAAGGGTTAAAAGCTATCCGGCTGCAAGCTAGCCTAGCTTAGCACAAATGAATAGAAGCAGATACTGACCATTAGCCTAGCATAAAACTCAGTGAGAGGTGTTTTGGCCAACAGCTGGGCTAGTTTGTCCATATCCGCTTCCATTCATTTGTGCTAAGCTAGGCTAGCTTGCAGCCGGATAGCTTTCTACCGAACGCACAGAGAGGAAATGTATATCTATCTTCTTGTCTGACTCTGGAGAAGACGGTAAGCTCATTTCCTATGATGTTGGCGTGTTCCTTTTAATATGCATGACATGTAGCCTATTAACCATTCAAAGGGCATTTCCTGTTTCATGTCTACTAAAATGGTAAATGGCTGCATTTATATAACAGCTTTTATCCAAAGCGCGTTACGATTTGTTCCTCACATTTTACCCACATTTTACCCATTCACTCACACATTCACACACACCGATGGCGGTGTGCAAGGTGCAAGGTGCAAGATGCAAGGTGCCAACCTGCTCATCGGGTTAGGGGTTAAGTGTCTTGCTCAAGGACACTTCGACACACTGCCCGGGAGGTGCAGGAATCGAACCGTGAACCTCCGGATCTACCTCCTGACCCACTGTCGCTCACTCACCTGGCTTCTGTGTGTGTGTTTGTTTGTTTGTGTGCATCCAGGACGTGGACCTGAGGGAAGACGGTGGACCAAGACCACCTGACCACCAGGGGGCCTACAGCCACGACTTCCAGGATCTCTTTTTTTTTCTCCCATCCCAATTTCGCTGTTTCCAATTCTCCCCTCCCCTGTCTTGAACGTTGCTCGCATATGCCCCCCACAGGTCGGTCGTAGGGAGGATAGAAGCCTTGCATCACGTGTCCCCTCCGGTACACGAGGAGGCAGCCTGTCACATCTTTTCACCTGCCAGCGCGGACTCATTGGCGAGGTGTAACGTGTGGGAGGCTCACACTACCCCCGCCATTTCCTGTCTCTGCTGTGCAGGCGTCCCCCAACCGACCTGTAGGAGTCGCTGTCCACAACGTCCAGATTACCACCCATCGACTTCCACCCGCTGACTCTGCCAATTGAGCCAGTCATTGAGGTATGATGTCAGCCATGTCAGCGCAGAGCCAGCCACTCCCATTCCTGCGAGGGCCGCGAGGAGGATCTGATGGTTGACTGTGTCGAAGGCTGCAGATAGGTCTAGGAGAATCAGGACAGAGGAGAGGCCTTTCACTCTCGCCACAAACAAAATGGCTATACAGTTGGAATTTATTATTATTCCTATCACTCTGTGGTGTCTAGAATGTGTCCGCATTCGGTTAAAACAACATTATTTTCATCTCTCTAGTCGGTTAAGGTTAGGATTAGAGTTTGGTTTCTAAACAACTTGTCTTTTCCACCCCTCCGCCTCCTTTTCCACCTTTCCTCCCCCCCGCCCCTCCCCATCCTTCCCCCCCCCTTTTCTGCCCCTCCTTCTCCGCCCCCCCCCTTTTCTGCCCCCCCCCCCCTTTTTATTCCCCCCCCGCTCCACCCCTCCCCCTCCCCGCAGACCCTGATGACGGACAAGGTGCTCTTGCGGGAGATCCAGAGGCGGCTGCAGCTGAACGAGGAGCTGCTGATGGTGTACAGCAGCGTCGGAGGCCCCATCCAGGGGCTGCCCTGCCTGGCCGCGCGCCTCAAGAGGACGACCGGCGCGCTGCTGGAGGGGATGCACAGCCCGTCAGCTCAAACCCTTTATTTAACCCCTTCACTACCACACTACAGAAGGTTCACGGTGATGGTAAAGGGTTAACCTTTTAAACTGATTTTTTTTTATTTTTTTTTTTTTTTATAAATATGTCCTAAATCATTCATTCGAATTAATCGATCAAATCAATTAATGGCCCAGCCCTAACACACTTCAACCCTCCAGATCCTCAGCCCCCGTAGTGTGAAACCTGTGGCTGTTTGAGAGTGGAGACCATGTTGTGAACAGACTGACCGACCGGCCCTATAGAGCTGCTGGTCACAGCTAAAATAATAAACCAGATGAAACGGAAGATAAAAAATAAAGCGAGAATAATTAGTTAAAACGATTAACGTGCTGAAATAGAACGGTTTGTGGTCACAGTTCTTAACTGTCCGACAGTTATCTTGGGTAGCATTTTTACGCACGTGAATAGAAGGCTACAGGTTGGTTGGCGGGTTAAGAACGGAAGACCTCCACCTCTCACACACCCTGTATTTCACCTGCAACTAAAAGATCTGGAAAACAGCTTCATCAGGTTATCTGGAACTGATGAAGGTCCTTGTACCCAACTGTGTTTGAGTACACGGATTACAATATCCATTCAAAGAGAGTGCAGTGCTGGTTTTTAAAGCTGTACTATGTTGTCGAGGGAAGGAAATCCTGAAGAGTGTAGAAGAAAAAAGTATAGTAGATTTTCACAACTGAATAAACTAGCTGCCCTGAGATGAAAATATTCATCTCAAGTTTGATTGTTTACATGTGCTGGGCCTACAACTTTAGTTTCTAATACATATATTTACTATACAAAGAGGTATCTTCTAGGCTTACATGTGTAGTTCACACTGTCTCAAAACGATGTATCTTTTGATTCCCAATGACCTAAGATGATGATTCTAATACTGAGAATGTCCAAATGATTGTTCTATGAATATTCTTTTTTTAATCTTTTAAATTACAGAGGAGCTTTGAGACACACTTAGGCTCATGCATACCCTGTTGTATATGTGCATGCTTCCTCCTCATACGCTAAATGTACACATTCAACAATCGGAACACACCAACACACACAACCTCGTCTTGAAACCAAGAACTCTCCTCTCAATCTGCAGGGACTTTAACCTAGACGAGGCACTAGATGGCGCCAATACCCAGATCTGCTGTGAGCTCAACAAGTCTCTTACCGAGAGGAACTACCCAGCGCTGAGCCCAGCACTGCAGGCCACTCTGAAAGGCCTGGTCTGTGACATCACCAGGAAGGACAACCCCATCCGCACTCTCGTGGGTAAGACACTCGACCTGTCCCTGACACTCACACGCTCGGGCCCAATCCAGTTTGTTTTTGGAATAAGGCTACGGGTATTATGTCTTAACTCATTCTGCGCCCAATGACGAAAAAAGTAGGGTTATCTCGCCGGTGGTTGAGCGCCAATCACGAGAAAAGTCGTTAGCAGATAGGGGCCGCACCCCGGGGACCAATCCAAGTGCTCCTGTCCATCTTCGTCAGGGAAGCGATCTGTTGTTGTGCATGTTTTTCCATTGGGTTTATCTTATCGGGAGGGGAAACCCTTGCGAGCACAGAGGGGGAGAACATGCAAACTCCACACAGAAAGGCCTGGGAGATACCCCACCTGGGTACCTGGCAACCTGGTCCCCAAGCGGGAATCGAACCCTGGACCTTCTAGCTGTGAGGCGACAGTGTTAACCACTACACCACCGTGCCACCTGCCATTCAGCCACTACATGTGGCACTAGCATGTCATGTATCTAATGGGGTGTATTCTACATGGGAACTAGGGAGTGGATGCACGCAACATGTAAACAACAACATTTATTTTGGACCCATAAACATTTTTTAAATGCTAAATTTATGAATCAATCATTTTTGCGGGGGGGGGGGGCAATACTTTTACTTTTACTCCACACATTTCTAAAATCTCTGTGGATGTGTGTATATATATATATATATATATATATAGCACCTTTAAGCCTACTTTACAAAAACACAAGAGCTGGAGAAATGTAAGCACTGGTGTGTGTGTGTGTGTTCGTGTTCGTGCGCTTTGAGTCCCAAATTACAAACAAACCGAGTTGGGAGAAAAACCAACACTGATTCAACTACGAAGGTGTTCTACCAGGACGGAACTGATTGATTGAACATTTTATTAACACATTGCACAATGGGTACAATACAGTATGGCTCAATACACATTGGAAACACAGTTTCGAATTGCGGCCTCCCGTAGGTGCTTTTTTTTTTAGCGCGGTTTTGAAGGAGGGTAGGGATTCACACTATTTTACGGCTGTGGGTAGGGCGTTCCACATCGTTGTGGCATAATTGCGAAACGTGTTTAGTCCCTTGTTTGAGCCGAATCTGGGTTGGGACATGATTTGTGGAACTATCCTGACCTCCTCTTCTGTCTGGTTTCTCCCCCCCAGAGGAGCGCGTCCAGCAGTACTTCATGGCCCTCCTCTCCGCACAGAACCACCTGACCGTCCTTCCCCAGGTCCCCGCCGGCCTGAGCGCCATCAAGCCCGAGCTGACCGCTCTGGCCACCGTCTTCACCGGCCTGGTCAATCACAACAAGCGGGTCTACGGACCCTTCTACTCGGGGGTCCTCCACCGTCTTCACCGGCCTGGTCAACCACAACAAGCGGGTCTACGGACCCTTCTACTCGGGGGTCCTCCACCGTCTTCACCGGCCTGGTCAACCACAACAAGCGGGTCTACGGACCCTTCTACTCGGGGGTCCACCGTCTTCACCGGCCTGGTCAACCACAACAAGCAGGTCTACGGACCCTTCTACTCGGGGGTCCTCCACCGTCTTCACCGGCCTGGTCAACCACAACAAGCGGGTCTACGGACCCTTCTACTCGGGGGTCCTCCACCGTCTTCACCGGCCTGGTCAACCACAACAAGCGGGTCTACGGACCCTTCTACTCGGGGGTCCTCCACCGTCTTCACCGGCCTGGTCAACCACAACAAGCGGGTCTACGGACCCTTCTACTCGGGGGTCCTCCGGCGAGTCGTGTTCAGCGAGGAGGCGGCCCCCCCACCGGCCTCCTCTCAGGACCCCCCCCCCCACTGAGGACCCCGTGACCTCCACCTGAAAACCCAAATGTCAGCGCTCAGCCAGTTTCTGAAGCCTCGAAGTTTGAGGTGACGTTGTCACAACCGTTATATATATAATTTCCTCAAAATGCCCCACAACTGGTTTATAAAATCGTCAGAAAATGTGTCCAAAATGTCTTCTGGACCTGATGATGCCAGAAGGAACACATTTATATTGTTTGCTGAAAGTTTACTTGAATATGTGTGAAATTGTTCATTCTTCCGCTCCCTGTAATAAAATGTATTGTCAAAACAAGCAATATGTCTCACTTTTACTGAGTAGAATGTTTTCTTATCAAATCGTCATACATCTGTCTTATTGATTGGCTAATAAAGGTGCACTATGTAGTTTAGTGAGTCAGAGAAGGTATGTTTTCATAACTGAATAAACCAACTGTTCTCAGAGGAAAATTGGATCCTCAGTTTGAACTGAAAAGTTACTATTTCATTTACAAAGGCAGGGCCTGCTATTTTGTTAAATATATTCTAGGCTTAGATTTGGTTCACAATGCCTAAATAATATTTTGTTTTAATTTATATATGAATAAAATTAAAAGAAAGATATAATAACTAAGGATCACAGTCAATGTCCTCCGAAACGGCATAGTACAAATTTAAAAAATATAATTTGAAGAATTCTAAAATAAAATGTATTTATTTTACATTATTAATGTCCCCCTGACCTTGGCTGGTTGGTAACTGAGCTTGTCCCAGATACTGTCGTGGCCAGATTCGACGCAGGGAGGAATGTGGTGGACCACTCTACACCGGCCGTCTTTCTTAGACCTTTTTAGAATTTTGTATTATTATTATAATTGTATTATTCTCACAAATTTAAATCCCCAAACCTAGGATTAGATTAAACTATATTTTATCAGATATTTAGATACTTGACCAACATGGTGAGTGTGCCCTCTGCTGGTTAAACGGAGAACTTGTAAAAAGTGAATTTTCAATTCATCATGAATCGCCTTGTTCTTTTTGGCCATTATGTTGTGTTAGACTTACTTAGAGCAAGGGTTCTCAAACCTTTTCAACACAAAATTAAAAGATAATAGTCTCACCCCTGAGACCTGAAGATATTTCTACTCGTGTAATTTGGGTAATTTGAGAAGTAGAATGACCCATTTATATAGTTTTTTTTGTTACGAAGAGTCCTTCACTCATCAGATCAACACATACCATTCAAGTCTTTAAATGTCTCGCCACTTGGCCTCTCAATCTCCTCTCAAAGGAGCTTACATTTCCTAGTTAAAGTTTAAACCCACCCTAAGTTAGAGCAAAATTCACATTATGTTATTCCTCTGGAACAGTTCAGTCAATATTTGTGAATGTGTAACGTGAACTCAAGTTAGTTAGACTCACAAAGCTCAAATCCAAACAGCCAGGCCCAAGACTCTAATCTGGCATGTCGTTAAAACATCTGCTTTTGCCTAAGAGGCTCACTTTGGGGAACCATAAAATGTTTAGCTTTCAGATTGTATTTATAGTAGTAATACCAATATTGTATTTGTTATTATTATTGATTCGTCATGTTAGGGTGTATCTCTTTAACTGAAGAAAAATGCCTTATATTAAATAGAGGATATCAGTGCAGATGGAGCTCGATTTCAGGAGTTAGTTTACCAGAGACAACATGGTGAGTGTGCCCTCTGCTGGTCAAACGGAGAACTTGTAAAAAGTGCCAGTCATCTGATTTGTGATTTGCTACTACAGCAGAATAATGTGTCTGAATACGTTTTTCTGCCCCACGATATGTATTGTCACATTTCTGTATCACAATATATAATTTTTTTTAATATATTGTCCCATCCCAGATATAAATTATATATTCGATTCAATTCTTTATTTTTTTTTATTAAAATTTGTATTTGCCGTTTTTAAACATACAATACATTTACTGACAAAATTATGTATATAAAAAAAATAATAATATCAAAAAACAAAGAAATAAAAAAAGAGACAAATAAATACAAAAAGAGTGACATGGGTTCATCGGTCCCTACATTGTTTATTTACATTTCAATTTCTTTTCTTGCTTCCTTTTCATTCTTCTGTGATGTCGTTTCCTTTCTTCCAATTTTTCCTCTTGTAGCCTCAGCATATGTGTGATTCTCTCCATTTCCTGTATCCCCTCTATTATCTCTATCCATTTTTCCTTTGTCTGTGTTTCTACCCTGTACCACAGTTTAGTCAATACTTTCTTGGCTGCTACTAGTATCTTAATCAGATATTTGTCTTCTCCCTGAATTTCTTTCTGTGTCAAGTTCCCTAGGTATAGTACTTGACCTGTCTGGGGTATTTCATATCCTACTATTTCATTTATTATCCCTCCCATCTCCTCCCAATAGTTTTTTATTTTCTGATATTCCCAGAATATGTGTGTGTGGTTCGCTACTTCTTGCCCACATTTTCTCCAACATGGCTTTTGTGCTGGCGTGTAATTACCCTGTATTTCTGGTGTTATAAAGATATATGTTTTTCCACCCAAACTCCCTCCATATCCTTGATCCTGTGGTTGATTGTTGTATCTTACATGTGTTATACCATTCCTCCTCTGTTATCTCTATTTCTAATTCTTTCTCCCACTTTTCTTTTATATACAATTTCCTTACTGTCCATTATTGCCTGATATAGTGCTGATATAACCCTCCCCTTCCTTCCTAATGATCCCATTCTGTTCTTTGTCTCAGTCTTGTTTTATTTCTTTTTTATAGTAATCTCTAATCTGTAAATATCTAAAGTGGTCTCTATTCTCTAGTCCAAAACTTTCTTAAAATTTTTGTAGAGTCTGCATCTCCCCTCCTTCTATCATTGTACATATTACTGTTATCCCCCCCCCTGTGTCATGGGTTATCCATCTCAGTATCTTTGATTCTTTTTCTAGCTTGTATTTCTTTACTATTGTGTTCCATACGTTTATAGTGAATTTGGTAATTGGGTCTAGTAGTTGTTCCTGTCTTCTGAACAGCTCCGTCTGCCTCAGGGCAGCTCTGGCTGCAATTGTAGCTTACCACCACCGGTATGACTGTGTATGAACGAATAATGGACTCTGTAAGCGCTCTGGGGTCACTGGGGTGTCATGAAGAGCGCTATATAAATCCAATCCATTATTATTATTATTATTATTATTATCTCCTATTAGTGCCTGCACTTTGAATACCTCCCTTTTGTTTTCTATATCTTTCCATTTGGCTTCATAATTCACATTGCACCAGCATGCTACTGTCCTAAGCTGTGCTGCATAGTAATAGTCTTCTAAACTGGGTACTGCCATTCCTCCTTTGGTAGTTGTAGAGTCACATATCTGATCCTTGGTCTTTCCCCCCCCAAATTAATCTTGATATCCGTCTATCCCATTCCCTGAATTGTTTTTGTGGTATTAATATAGGTAAAGACTGAAATAGGTATAATAACCTTGGTAATATGTTAATCTTAATGATTTCGATCCTTGAGCTGAAATCTAGGGGCATTACTGTCCATCTTTCTAGGTCTCTCTTGATTTTCTGATTAATCTTTGTATAGTTTGCATTGTATAACCCCTCCACCCCTCTTGTAATGTTCACCCCTAGGTACTTGATCCTGTCCATGTCCCATTTAATTTTGTATTTTTCTTTGATCTCTATCGTTGGAGTGTAGTTCAGTGCTAAAGTCTGTGTCACGTTGAGTCTATACCCTGAGTAATATCCATATTCCGTCAGTAAATCCATCAGTATCGGGAAGCTTGTGTCTGGTTGTCTCATATATACCATCACGTTGTCTGCGAACAGTCCCAATTTATGTTCTGTTCCCCTTATCTCCACCCCTTTGATGTCTTTGGTCTGTCTAATTAGTTGAGCCAGTGGTTCGATGAATACATCGAAGAGCGTCGGCGAAAGACAACAACCCTGTCTGGTAGCTCTCTCTAGTTTAATCCGGTCCGTCAGACTACCATTTACCTTAATCCTTGCTGTCGGTTCTTGATATAATGCCCTAATTGTTTTCATAGCGTTTTTGTCTAATCCAAATTTCTCCAATACTTTATATAAAAATATCCAGCTCACACTGTCGAATGCTTTTTCTGCGTCTAGGGCTGCCGCGGTATAGATTTTTTCCTTAACGCACAAATTAGTGAAGCCATTGAAACCGCCGCGGTAACAGATTTTTTTTTTTTAATGTAATGTTAAAATATTATTTTCCTAAATAAACTTTTCAAATGCATTTATTTCTGTGGTAGTCTATTCTTTATAGCCTCTAGTGGGTTTATAATACTGTAGATACTTTCTTGATTAGTGTCATATCAATTCCATTCTGTCAATGTTTTATTAACACTTGCTAACTATCTCCCCCCTTCTAGTTCAGATTAATTGAGTTGAGATTTCTTGCAATATTCTCCTCAGCATCCCTGCCATCTTGTGTGTGAGACATTGATTCTCTGCCATGGTTGGCCCTATTTTAACAAAGTTGCATCATTCCCATTTAATGTCCCATGGTAGTCAGTAAAATATTGTGTAACTAGTTCAACTATATTCCATATTCATTTAATACCGTTTGCTATTCTAATAATTTGGTATAGTATTTCTTGCTTATCCTCATGTTAGTTTATTTTTGTTGACTGGCAAGGGGTTTGATTAAAATGTTTAAAACCAGTTTCACAATAGCCAAACATGGCACATTTTAATGTACATCTTCAGAGTACTCTGTAGTCCTCTGGATCTTAACTGATTGATGAATACAAATGAAATACTCCCAGGACAAGCAGCACCCTAGCTACCAACCTAAAACCCAGGCCAAGCAACACGCAAAGAGTTAATAAATCTGACATTACAAAAATAAAATCAAAACAGTGTTGTTGCTAATCATTGACCTATACTAGCCTGTAATAATTAGAAATGATCCCTTAGAAATATCCACTTTGCATTTGATATTGAAAATTTTTACATTTGTTTTTTTAACAATAATTTGTGATGCCATCACAAACACCGGCATTAAAATTCTAAAATGAAGGTGGTAGTTATGATTAACTAATGATCAACATTATTTGTATGGCATTTTTGAAGAGGACCATTTAGTCCCCTAATGGTAAGAGTAGTTCAGACAAGGTGAAGGAAGGTGATTGCACAGTAAAATCAGAGCCAGGTGGCAGTACAGAAATTGGTACATTTCCCCTACAAGTTGAAGAGTCTGAAATGTTGGTCAAGACATTTGGCTACACAAAATCCTGTGGTCAAATCATTAAGTCAAAACCAAGAAGTTGGGTAAAAGTTCCATTTAATTTCCATTGACGCCACACAAGATTGAAATTCACCAAGGCTCATCATCTAGTTATAGCATCTGAAAAGAGAAATGCAATGTTTCAGTCAAAACAGCTCAATGGAATCTGCATGCAGAACATTTGAAGCAGTTAGTCAAGTGTCAATTCTGAGTAAAACACACCTTCTTCCCTTAGTCCCTGCTGGTGGAGTCATATCCATGCCCTGGCTGGTGAGAATAATTGCCAACTCCTTTAGGCCTTCCATAGCTGTGGAATCAAAGAGGGAATGAGACATAACTCTAGCAACTAAGGCAGTCATTGTACCATTAGTCTTAGCAGTGACCCTAGACATTCCAGAGTGAAGGCCAAGATAAACTCACCCATCTGCATCCTTGTTAATTGCTGCATCTCCAGTCTGGGTAGATATGGGATTAGAACCATAGAAGCTGGAGGAACCTGGATGCTGGTAGCTAGACTGCGTCGGCTCCTTAGCCTGAGAGCTTTGTTGCCGTGTGCCCAGGTAGCTTGGCTGCCGCTTGGCCTGGGAGCTGGGTTGGTAGCTTGCCTGCTGCTCAGTCTGGGAGCTGGGCTGCTGCTCAGCCTGGGAGCCAGATTGAAAGCTTGGCTGGTTGCCCTGGTAGCTTGGCTGCTGCTTGGCTTGGGAGCTTGGTTGCTGCTCGGCCTGGGAGCTGGGCTGCCGCTTTGCCTGGGAGCTTGGTTGCTGCTTGGCCTCGGTTGTTTCAGTATATCTTTTATTAAACTGAGGTTACAGCAGTGCGCATGTCAACACATCACATCCGGTCAAGCACCACTAGGTGTCCCTCTAACACAGGCTATAAACATATGCCTGTAACATCTCCTTTCCTTTAGCTGTTTGCAAATAATGATATGCTTGCATCTTGTTTATCAATCACAACTTCAAATGACATTCTAACATAACATTGCCCAACTGTTTATTTTTTTCCTCTTTTTTTTTTTTTTTTTTCAAAGTCCAGTCATCATAATAACATTACTTCGATGACATTCTAACATAACATTGCCCAACTTTGCTCTCAAAAAAAAAATTACAAGTCCAGTCGTTGTGGTGGCCGTGACAGGCGGCCACTCCGTGAGTAGACACCATGGCCTGCCGTGTCAGTACCCCTTGTCGTCACGCCCGTCACCGGTGTCCTCGGTGCGTGTGGCGTGCAGGGATGTTCCTCGCCACCTACCTCCCCTTGACTTGGGACAATCTGCGTCCCGGCAGAGGCTGTCACTCCAGTGACATGAGCTTGGTCAGGACTGCTTTGCTCCGGCCGTAGTATGTCCGACTGTTGTGCTTGGGCTGAGCGCTCCGCAACACGCAGATCCACTCGGTTGCGTCTGTAGTGTGTGCCGTCCACATCCACCACAAATGAGCGAGGAGCGACCCTCTGGAGGCATTGGCCCAGGCGCCACCTCCCTGTGCGATCACCGGGCAGAGGCTTCATCCTTATGTGATCTCCAACATTAAGCTCTGGAAGGTCCCTGGCAGCCGTGTCGTAGAATGATTTTGCGATCCGCCTTTTCCACCGCAGCTTCTCTGCTACTCCGTCCACCACCCGTGGTAGAAGCAGGCTGTCTGTGACCGGCAGTGAAGTCTTGAGCCTGCGTGCCATTAAGCGCTGGGCCGGGCTGCTGTCCATCCCCTCGGTGGGTGTGTTACGCCAGTGAAGGATGGCCAACCATGTATCCGTGCCATCCAATTTTTTAGTGATTTGACAATCTTAACGGCCGACTCCGCCTTGCCGTTGGATTGAGGATGTCGGGGTGAAGACGTGACATGGGAAAAACCCCAGCTCGCTGCAAACCTCCTGAACCGCTCGCATGCAAACTGTGGGCCATTATCTGAGATCACCCTGTCTGGCTGTCCATAACGTGCAAACTGAGCTTTGCATCGTGTGATGAGTGAGTCAGCAGACAGATCCGGCAGATGATCGATTTCCCAGAAGTCTGAGTATTGATCTACAATGATAAGATAGTCCTTTCCCGCATATGAGAAAACGTCCATGCTTACTGCTTGCCACGGGCGTGCTGGTATGTCATGCGACATCATAGATTCCTTCTGCTGGACTCGTGCATACTCGTTGCATGCGGAGCAGTTTGCCACAAAGTCCTTTATTTCCGCTCTCATGTTTGGCCAGAAAAGGGTATCCCTGGCCCGCCTGTAACATGCCTCCCCACCAATGTGGCTAGTGTGTATGCGTTTGAGCAGTTCAGACCTCATGGCTTTTGGTATAATGACACACTGTCCCCTGTATAACACCCCATCTTGAACACTCAGCTCGTCTCTGAAGGGCCAGTATTCCCGCACTGCCAGTGGGGTGTCCTCTTTAAAGTCTGGCCAGCCACTGAGAATCACAGACGCCAGCTCCTGGAGCACATCATCTGTCTCTGTGTGCTGCACAATCTGGCCAAGTCTAAAAGCCGTAACATTCAGGTGCTGCGCCTGGTCCAGTTGTGAATACTCTGCCTGGGTGCTGTCCACAGCGCACACAGCATGCTGCACGTACGGGGTGTCAGACCCATGGCACGGCAGGGTGGCCCTGCTCAGGGTGTCGCTGACATACATCTCGGGGCCAGGCTTGTAGACCACATCAAGATTATAGTTCTGCAGCTGCAGCAACATACCCTGGAGACGTTTCGGTGCACTCAGGAGGGGCTTCTTGAATATTGTGATCAGCGGCTTATGGTCAGTCTCTGCGGTGATAGTGTTCCTGCCATATAGGTACTGGTGGAATCTCTGGCAGGCGAAGACTATGCTCAGACACTCTCTCGATCTGAGCGTAGTTTTGCTCTGTCTGCGTCAGTGCCCTCGAGGCGAAAGCCACGGGCTGTCCCCCTTGCAACAAACAGCCCCCCAGCCCGGTCATGCTGGCGTCGCTCTGGATCGTAACAGGCTTTGTAATGTCATAATATTTGAGTACAGGTGTGCTGGTGACCATTCGCTTCACTTCACGCACCGCATCATCGTGTTTTGGCAACCAATGCCACATGACGTCTTTATCCAAGAGCCTGCGGAGCGGCTCACAGACCTCAGAGAGTTTTGGCAGAAACCTTGCTAGATACGTCACAAATCCAATAAAGCGCTGCACCGCTTTCACGTCTGTGGGCGTCGGCATTTCCAGCACGGCACGCGTTTTCTCTGGGTCAATTTTCAGTCCCTCCGCAGACAGTATGTGGCCGTGGAAGTGTACGGCCTTGAGTTTGAATTGCAGCTTGCGCTCACTCAGCCTGAGTCCCACTGCTCTGCATCGTTCCATGAGAGCACTCAAGTTTTTGTCGTGGTCCAGTTCGGCTTCGGCATCCGTATCGCCACATCCGACCACCAGGATGTCATCAGCGATCGGTTCGATACCGGCCAAGCCCGTTAGCAGCTCATGTTGTTTGCGCTGATATATCTCAGGCGCAACAGAGACTCCGAAAGGGAGCTTGAGCCATCTCATCCGACCCCACGGCGTCCAAAAGGTCGTCAGACGGCTGCTCTCGTCGTCAAGTTTGCACTGTAAAAAGGCATCGCGAGCATCCGCCAGTGTGAAGAGGCGGGCCTTTGGCAACTTGTACAACACATCTTCCAGTGTAGGCATATGGTAGTGAGACCTCCGCAGCGCTTGGTTGAGAGGCTTCGGGTCGATACAAATCCTTATTTTATCTGGCTTTGCCACCGTCACCATGTTACTTATCCATGGTGTGGGCTCAGTCACAGGCGTGATGTTGCCGACCCTGACATGTCTGTCAAGTTCCTCCTTGACTCTCTCCTTCAGAGCCACTGGGACATTCCTTGGTGCGCACTGCACCGGCACCACTTCAGGATCCAGCTCAAAGTGTATCACTCCCGGGACCGACTCGATTGGGTCATTAAAAACATCATGATAGTCTCTCAGCAGCTGAACTTTTGTGAGGGGCATAGGTGGACTTATATCAACTTTATTAAGTTCATCCGGAACCGTGAAGCTCACGAGGCCCAGACGTTCGCACGTGCTCCCCCCGAGAAGAGGCTTCTGCTCGGTGTCGACTACCTCAAATGTGAGATTGTGCTTTTCTCCGCGGATGACACATTCAGTGTGAAATTTTCCCAATGATGGCATGATTTCCCCAGAGTATAGTTTCAACCTGGCCGTGCTCTGGTGTAGCGCCGCTCTGGGTGACAGCTTCTCTTTAATCCTGCGGCCCATGACATTGCAGGTAGAGCCTGTGTCCAGCTGGCACTGCTGCTTTTTTTTTATTTAGGCTTAGATTCACAAACCACTTGCGCCCCTGCTGGGCCTTTGCAGTATTTACACATTCAGTGACTTGAAACAGTCTATCATCTGTATCTGAGTATTCCCCCTTCTTGTCATCATCTTCAAGCACATTTATCTTTTTTACTCTGTCAGACCTGCTACCAGCCTGGCATACCTTGGCAAAGTGATTTGCTATGCCACATATCCGGCAGGTTTTACTATAGGCTGGGCACTGCTCTCTCCCCGTTTGTGGCTCCCCCCACAATATTTACAGCTCCACTGGGGCTCCCTCTCCGCTGGCGCCGCCCTCCTTTGAAATGCGCGCCTCTCGCTCTGTCTGTCAGCGGCATTCACACTGTCTGTCTGCGCTGGCGGGGCCATCATCACCCTTATATGTCTCTCGGTCAGTTCAGCGAGCCGACAGATTTCAGTCGCCGCTAGTAACGTTAACTCACGTTCCCGCAGTAAGCGCCTCCTGGTGCCTTCATTTGCGACACCCAGCACAAGCCTGTCCCGAATCAGCTCGTCCTTCAGTGCGCGGTATTCACATGCTGACGCTCTCTCCTTTAGCCTCGTCAGGAAACAGTCTATTGGCTCATCAGTCTCCTGTTTGCAACATCCAAACATGTATCTTTCATAGATCACATTCTTCGCCGGCTTGAAATGATCCCTCAATGCGCGCAAAATATTAGCTGGGTCCTTACGTTGATCATCCGTCAACTCGAGGCTGTGTGTATAAGGGCGTTTATTTGATTTTGGGCACTTTTGGGAAAATCTATTTATCAAAAATAAAATTGCATAAAACCTTAAATGATCAATTAAGCTTTATAGTCATTTTGTCAGGAATCATAATATGAACATTGTTGTAAACATCACTTTATGGAATTTAATATATTTAACACTTTTCCTAGAATGTCAGAGAACATTGTCATTACCATCACGTTACCAAATAACTCTTTAAAATGTAAAAAAAAAAGTAAAACATTTGTGCTTTTAAGGCATTTATGTAACATTATACCTTACTTCTGATGTATTAGTGGTTTGAAATATTTTACTTGAATTTAAACATGCTTTAGATCTTTAAATATGCAGCCTTTTAAATATATTGCTAGATCCTGTCAAGAAAGATACAATTACTACAACAACAGGTCCATGACTCTTGTTTTTCATACATAAAATGTTAAGGGAGGGCTTGTAATATAGGAAAACATGTAGGAAAATGTCAGATTTAAACTATTTGTTACAAATTTGTTAAGAAATATGTCATGTGTTGGTAATGACGTACTGTTGTGGTAATGACGAAATGTGATGGGAATGACATTTAGATAGATTTATTGAATTCATTCATGGATACAGTAACACAACATCAGAATCATAGGTATTATCAACAACTGTTAAAACAGGATAGGAACATCTAAGAAACCATCTAAAAAAAACACTGACAACCTTTATGGTTTCAAACAACATACTTTAACAGTAAGAGGTTTGTTCTTTTAACATGCCTACATCTTCTTCTCCATGAGGGAGCATACTTGTTTCCAGACAGAGGCATTGAGCATCATATGTCTTTTAGTAATCAGTTGGGGCTCTGGGACCAGCACAATTTCCATTCTATACCATATTGGGGGAGAACGGGGGACGTTGTCACACTTTTTACTCTAGTGTGAATTGCTCATAATCAAAACATCTTTCAATAGTCATTCCTACATTAAATTGAAGCTTAAGATGTTGGCTTGAAATGTGTATCCCTCTCATTTTCCAAAGTATTGTAACAAAGAGTTAATCACCTATCACACATTGTCACACATTGTGACAACCAACCCCATCATGGGGATGGTTGTCACACACTATGGGGTTGGTTGTCACCATGTGTTTTAAAACTGTTAATGGGAAAATCTTAAAAAGAAGACAAGATTTAGATTTCAAATAATGATTGAAGAAGTGCGTCTTTAGTCGACGGCGAAAGATTGGATGGGTTTCGGCTGTCCTAACTGGGGTGGGTAGTTCATTCCAACATTGTGGGGCAAGGACTGAGAATAGACAAGAAGGCAGAACTAAATTTGAAAGTTTAATTGCATTGACAAGTTGACAAATACATAACTTAATGCATCTTAATGAACATAAACAGGAAACACATCTTTAGGCCATCCTATATAACAAAATAAGAACACAATAAATCGGCCTAACAATAATAGCCTACACAACATGTCTAGTAAAGTACCTGCACAGCAGGATGTCTGGCAACACCACATTAGAATAGTATACACAAATATACTAGTATAATATAATAGTATACCCAAAAAACCCAAATATCGGTTATTGAATATCAATAATATAACAACCAAATATCAGTTATTCGATAGTTGCCCTTTATCTGGCACTATTTAAAAGTTTCACTGAGATCGGAATAAAGGAGTTTTTAAACCTATTTAGTCTAGAGCGTGGAACTCTAAACCTTCTCCCATAGGGCAGTAGCTCATACTCGGCATGTAAGACATGGGAGGGGTCCGAGACTATTCTATTGGCTTGCCTTAGAGTAGCCTGTTAAAAAATAGACTGCAGGGATGGGTGACCTTTCACCCCTATGATCTTCCATGCAGTCTGCATCAGACGGACCAGTTTGGACTTTAATTGTACAGACAGGTTACCAAACCAAGCTGTAATACCGTATCTGATGAGACTCTCTAATACAGATTGGTAGAAAAGTAACAAACATTTTTTTATCTACACCATGAACTCTAAGGCCACGTAGAAAGTGCAGTCGTTGTTGTAGTCTGCTACACAGGCTATCTACATGGGTGTTCCAGGTTAGTGTGTTATTGACAAAAATCACAAGATATTTATATGAAGAGACCGGCGAGATGGACTGTGTGTGAATGACCACAGGCCTGTGGTCCCCAACACCTCTGGGGTCAAACACCATCTCCTCAGTCTTAACTGATTGAAAATGTTATTAACAGATTGCAGAATGGGTACAATACAGTAAGGCTCAATACACACAATTGTTAAGGAGATGCAGACCAGAGAAAGACTTTCGTCTTGTTTACACCAGGTCCCCCATTTTCTATTTATAATGAATTGTAAGTAGGGTGCAACTAGCACTGTGCAATCCATTCTTTGTGGATCTAGCCCTTAATGTTGCTAGTCTTTAGCACTTTGTGATGGAGCAGTTTGTCAGCCATCAGTTGAGTGTTTGCATGTGTTTTACACAAGCATGTGTCCCTATCACGGACGGTTGGCCTCACTATCCAAAATGGGCAGGTTTTCCATAACTTACTATAGGAAATCTTGAGCTGTGGATGTTCATTCTTGAATTTCCGCCAAAGACTGTACGTTTCATTCAGAAAGCGCTTTTGCATTTTCACTTTCTTCTGCATCAATGTGTCTCTCTTCCCTGTTGTTGCCCGTGAGTTATCATCACGTTCCAGAAACTCTTTGACTTTTGTCCTGGTAGAGAGAGGCAATGCATTTGCATGTTTCTTCTGAAGTCCAGTTCCTCTTCTGTATTTCCGCATCATCTTTGCAGAGAATCCAAGTTCCTTTTGAGCCAGATACACCAACTTGTACTTTTTCAGAATTCCCCCCCTTAGAATCTTTGAAATTACTTGCTTCTCTTTAGTGTTGGTGTCTCGCAGCTCTGACACTGTGGAACAATATAGTGTCTTCCTGAGATCACATTTCTTTGACTTCATTTGTTGTTCTGATTTTGATCGTGGCGATTCTTGTGGTTTGAGCTTATTTGACAGTCTTTCATATCGTTTTTTATATTTCTCCATATTTCGTTTTGCTCTCTCCAACATCAGGTTGGCTTCACACAGATCTCTGTAGACTTTACTTCTGTTTTTGTTCACCTTTTTTCGTCCTCTTTGTTGTGGGGTTTCTTGTGGTGTAGGCTGATTGGGACTTTCACATCTGGCAATAGGGACAGGGACAGCATTGTGTTGCTCAGGTTGTTGTGTTGGTGACACTGGTGGCCTATTCACTGTTAGGTAGTCATCCATATTTCATATTTGCTTATCGTTTGTTCTTTTGTTTCTTTGATTGATTCGCCATTGATGCCTTTTATATCTTTGTGTGCATTTGGGCAGCTGAGATATGCATTGCAGCTTACCCGTCTCTTTTCTCTTTTTATACCGCTCTTTTTCTTTTTGAAAGTATCTTTGATATTGTTCTGGATCATCTTTAAGTCTGTCTCTGTATGATTTTGACCTTTGGCCTGTTGATTTAGGTGCCATGGTGAAGACACTAGCATAAACAAATACAAAAACCAATAAATAAATAAATAACAATAAATATCAGTTATAAATGAGACACAACATATATTTACATATACATATACATACAAGTAATGTTATCCAAAAAAAAAAAGCTATAAACAGATATCTTTGTCATTACCACCACACGTTGTCATTACCACCACACTTCATTGTGTGGCGGTAATGACCGTGATGGTAATGACATTTTCTTACTTTTAAGCTAACAGCTAGCATAACATCAAACTTGCTTATATTCAATTCTTAGCTAGCTAGCAATGTACTCAATGTACCTACAAATATGAAGAAGTTTGACTAAGATTCAAAAGCATTATCAAATTATAGTGTGTTTGGTAATGACACACAATAAACATATTCTGTAGTATGAGTAAGTAAATGTGAAAATATCTTACATTCCTGGTGATCAAAATGTCAGTCTTCCACTCTGACAGCCATGTGCTCCACTGTCACTACAGGTTGTAATGGGTACCAAAGCAAGGGGCGTAGCCAACACTTCATTGTATTGCAAATAGTTCAACGTGATGGTAATGACACAGATATTAAGGGACAAACCTATTTTGATATTTTTTTTTTCACATATTGTACTTAAGTTAAATATTTGGCAGAGAATCATTGATTCAAATGTAGTTATAGTAATATATACCTAAAAGTATTGTTTTTTAATAGTTTTTTCTAGAGAAATACAAGACCAAACGTTAAAACTCTGGATTGGGACAATGTGAAAATGGTCAAATTCCAACATTAAACAACAAAAAATAAGATAAAAAATGTATGTTTTAAATTGAATAATTAAGTCTAGGTAAGTAATTAATTATACTAATCAATGATAGCATAAAGAATCTGGAAATATTTTTTTTTCTTTCAAATATATCCCAGGGACATGAAAATGCCCAAAATCAAATAATCACCCATTCGCCGGCTTGAAATGATCCCTCAATGCGCGCAAAATATTAGCTGGGTCCTTACGTTGATCATCCGTCAACTCGAGGCTGTGTGTATAAACATGACGGCACTCACTTCCCATTAGCCGTCTCAGCGTGGCTGCTTGAACTGGCTTCGGCTTTTCATTCAGACCGGTAGCTAGCAAAAAATCATCAAACTCTGCCCTGAAAACATCCCAGTTCTTCGCCAAATCCCCAGACATGCGCATGCCCTCGGGCGCTGGGATGCTGTTGCTCGCCATGGCGTGGTTTTATTCCTTATACTGTACGTTTATTTCTTTCGGAGCTCCCGCTTCTGACACCATGTTTCAGTATATCTTTTATTAAACTGAGGTTACAGCAGTGCGCATGTCAACACATCACATCCGGTCAAGCACCACTAGGTGTCCCTCTAACACAGGCTATAAACATATGCCTGTAACATCGGTTTCAGGCTGGTTGCCCTGTTGCTGCATGCCCTGGTAGCTTGCCTGCTGCTTGGCCTCGGTTTCAGGCTGGTAGCTTGGCTGGTTGCCCCGTTGCAGAGTGCCCTGGTAGCTTGGGTGCTGCTTGGTCTGGGAGCTTGGCTGCTGCTTGGCCTCGGTTTCAGGCTGGTAGCTTGGCTGGTTGCCCCGTTGCAGAGTGCCCTGGTAGCTTGGCTGCTGAGCCTCGGTTTCAGGCTGGTAGCTTGGCTGGTTGCCCCGTTGCAGAGTGCCCTGGTAGCTTGGTTGCTGCTCGGCCTGGGAGCCATGTTGCTGCGTGCCCTGGTAGCTTGGGTGTTGCTTGGCCTGGGATCTGGGCTGGGAGCTTGCCTGCTGCTTGTCCTGGGAGTTGGGCTGGTAGCTTGGGTGCTGCTCGGTCTGGGAGCCCTGTTGCTGCATGCCATGGTAGCTTGGCTGCTGCTTGGCCTGGGAGCTGGGCTGGTAGCTTGCCTGCTGCTTGGCCTGGGAGCTTGGGTGTTGCTTGGCCTGGTAGCTTAGCTGGTAGCCCTGTTGCTGGATGTCATGGTAGCTTGGGTGCTGCTTCGCCTGGGTTTCAGGCTGGTACCTTGGCTGCTGCTCGGCCTGGGAACCAGATTGGAAGCTTGGCTGGTTGCCCTGTTGCGGAGTGCCCTGGTAGCTTGGGTGTTGCTTGGCCTGGTAGCTTGCCTGCCGTTCGGCCTGGGGGCTGGGCTGGTAGCCCTGTTGCTGCTCAGCCTGGGAGCTGGGCTGGTAGCTTGGATGTTGCTTGGCTTGGGAGCTGGGATGGTAGCTTGGCTGCTGCTTGGCCTGGGGGCTAGGCTGGTAGCCTGGGTGTTGATTGGCCTGGTAGCTTAGCTGCTGCTTGGTCTGGGAGCTGGGCTGGTATCTTGCCTGCTGCTCGGTCTGGGAGCTTAGCTGCTGCTCGGCCTGGGAGCTGGGCTGGTAGCCCAGCTGCGTGCCCAGGTAGCCCAGCTGCGTGCCCAGGTAGCCCAGCTGCCTGCCATGGTAGCTTGGGTGCTGCTTGGCCTGGGTTTCAGGCTGGTAGCTTAGCTGCTGCTTGGCCTGGGAGCTGGGCTGGAAGCTTGGCTGCTTGCCCTGTTGCCGAATGCCCTGGTAGCTTGGCTGCCGCTTGGCCTGGGAGCCAGATTGGAAGTGTGGCTGGTTGCCCGGTTGCTGCATGCCCTGGTAGCTTGGGTGTTGCTTGGCCTGGTAGCTTGGGTGTTGCTTGGCTGCCACTTGGCCTGCTGCTTGGCCTGGGAGCTGGGCTGGTAGGTTGGGTGCTGCTCAGCCTGGGAGCCAGATTGAAAGCTTGGTTGCTGCTTGGCCTGGTAGCTTGGCTGGTAGCTTGCCTGCTGCTTGGCCTGGGAGCCAGATTGAAAGCTTGCCTGGTTGCCCTGTTGCTGTGTGCCCTGGTAGCTTGACTGCTGCTTGGCCTGGGAGCTGGGCTGGTAGCTTGGTTGCTGCTTAGCCTGGGTTTCAGGCTGGTAGCTTCGGTGCCGCTTGGCCTGGGAGCTGGGCTGGTAACCCTGTTGCTGCTTGGCCTGGGAGCCAGGCTGGTAGTAGCCTGGGTGCCGCTTGGCCTGGGGGCTGTGCTGGTAGCTTGGGTGTTGCTTGGCCTGGTAGCTTAGCTGCTGCTCTGTCCGGGAGCTGGGCTGGTAGCTTGGCTGCTGCTCGGTCTGGGAGCTGGGCTGGTAGCTTGCCTGCTGCTTGGCCTGGGAGCTGTGCTGGTAGCTTGGGTGTTGCTTGGCCTGGTAGCTTAGCTGCTGCTCGGTCTGGGAGCCCAGCTGCCTGCCCTGGTAGCTTGGGTGCTGCTTGGCCTGGGAGCTGGGCTGGTAGCCCTGTTGCTGGATGCCATGGTAGCTTGGCTGCTGCTCAGCCTGGGAACCAGATTGGAAGCTTGGCTGGTTGCCCTGTTGCAGAGTGCCCCGGTAGCTTGGCTGCTGCTTGGCCTGGGAGTTGGGCTGGTAACTTGGCTGCTGCTCGGCCTGGGAACCAGATTGGAAGCTTGGCTGGTTGCCCTGTTGCAGAGTGCCCTGGTAGCTTGGCTGCTGCTTGGCATGGGGGCCAGATTGGAAGTGTGGCTGGTTGCCCGGTTGCTGCGTGCCCTGGTAGCTTGGGTGTTGCTTGGCCTGGTAGCTTGCCTGCCATTCGGCCTGCGAGCTGAGCTGGTAGCCCTGTTGCTGCTCAGCCTGGGAGCTGGGCTGGTAGCTTGGGTGTTGCTTGGCTTGGGAGCTGGGATGGTAGCTTGCCTGCTGCTTGGCCTGGGAGCTGGGCTGGTAGCTTGGCTGCTGCTTGGCCTGGGAGCTGGGCTGGTAGCTTGGGTTTTGCTTGGCCTGGGGGTTGGGCTGGTAGCCTGGGTGTTGCTTGGCCTGGTAGTGCTGGCACCCCTGTTGCCCCTTGGCCTGGGAGCTAGGCTGGTAGCTTGCCTGCTGCTCGGCCTGGGAGCTGGGCTGATAGCCTGGGTGCTGCTCGGTCTGGGAGCTTAGCTGCTGCTCGGCCTGGGAGCTGGGCTGGTAGCCCAGCTGCGTGCCCTGGTAGCCCAGCTGCCTGCCATGGTAGCTTGGGTGCTGCTCAGCCTGGGAGCTGGGCTGGTAGCCCTGATGCTGCATGCCATGGTAGCTTGGGTGCTGCTTGGCCTGGGTTTCAGGCTGGTAGCTTGGCTGCTGCTTGGCCTGGGAGCTGGGCTGGTAGGTTAGATGTTGCTTGGCCTGGTAGCCTGGCTGCTTCTTGGCCTGGGGGCTGGCCTGGTAGCTTGGCTGCTGGTTGGCCTGCGAGCCAGATTGGAAGCTTGTCTGGTTGCCCCGTTTCTGCATGCCCTGGTAGCTTGGGTGGTTCTTGGCCTGGGAGCCAGATTGGAAGCTTGGGTGTTGCTTGGCCTGGGAGCCTGGCTGGTAGCCTGGGTGCTGCTTGGCCTGGGAGCTTGGGGGCTTCTGCTTGGCTTGGGAGCTAGGCTGGTAGCCTGGGTGCTGCTTGGCCTGGGAGCTGCTGCTTGGCCTGGGGGCTGGGCTGGTAGCCTGGGTGCTGGGCTCATTCGAAGAGTCGCTACGTTGTGGCACCCTCGTCTTCTGTCCCACAGGGTTGTCCCAGTAAATAGATTGCTGTTGTAAGCCAAACTGCCGCAATAGCTGCTGTGGTCGTTTCAGGCCATCAAAGAGGTCATTGCGTAGAGCAGTTCTGGACTTGTAGATTTGGCTTATGCCGGCGTCTAGAGACTTGAAGCTGCTTTGCAACTGGTTGCTAGGCTGGTTTTTACTGTAGCTACTAGACTGCTCAAACAGCTGCTGTGGTTGTATGATACCGGCAACAAAGTCATTGCTGAAGGCATCTAGGGATTTGTGGATATTGCCCAGGTTGGCCTCTACAGACTCAAAGTTGATGTGCAACTGCTTTTGGCTGTCGGCCTGGGCTTGGCCAACAGGGTCGGGCCCAGAGCTACTACTAACTGGTGTCTGGAGAGCGCTTGTCGATTAATCACGGACATTAGAGCTGCTGTCGTAAGGCTGATAGCTTGAAACTGGGCATCTCCAGGATTTTCAGCCTCAGATGGAGATGTGTAATCTATTGAAGACAAGGTTAATATCAGATCAAGCTAGACTTACGTTTTATAGAAACCTCATCTCCAGTTGTGCATTTTTTCCACCCCCACACTGAAGGTCTTATAGCATGATGACTGTTGTGAAGGGCCAGATTAAACCGAATATATATATTTATTTATATATATATATTTAATTGTATTTGTATATTCTCTAATATTCCCTGATATCCCTTGTATATTCCTTGTACAATATGCATTGAATATCCATTCTAGCCTACTGAACATCCCATAATAGTCTCCATTCTACTATTGGTCGAGACCTTGGTGCCAGGCTGCCATACCCCTCAGACCCAGTTCAAACGTACCGCTCCACATGTACGAACAAGTCCTAGTTCCGCGTAGGAATCTGGCTACCGCACCACTAATGGGACTATTTGTTCATAGTGCGTATATACTGCGCTACTAAAGTAGGACTTTCTTTTCAGTCCAGTTTCTTACCCTCCAATAGAGTCACAGACGTAAAGCCTCCCCGCGACGCCACGTGTGGGAGTAAGGCCAAGTTCGCCTACCATCGGTATTGAGACATCGTGTATATTAATATTTGAATAGTCATATTTGGCACTATATCGTCGAGTTGGACGTAGTCTATTAAGCTAATAATAGTCTGTTAATATATAGTGCTTCGTGCGGTGAGAATACTACCGTAGTCAGTACCCCATCGTTTCGGGCAGAGAACTGGCTGCTTACCCAGGGTGGTTGACCCCACGTGAAGCTGCACCCGAGGAGCCCCAGAGCCGACGAGCAAGTGGACCTGTATACCGGATTATTCTACCGACGACAGCCCGCCTTCCCAGGCACGGATTATGCTTTGTACACATTGATTATTCCATGGATAAAGACCCCCGACACTGCCGTGTGTTGGAACCCCCCCCCCTGGAGAGGACGCAAGGTGAGGAGACGCTCTGCAAGACGAGGTCGCTTCACGTCTCTCCTCCGTGGACCGGATGACGCCGGCCCACAAAGAGTCCACCTGCTTTCATCTGTGGTCCAAGGATCGCCGGCGCATTGAACGGCACTACAGTGGGTTCACCTGGGATACCCTTGGCCGGATGAGGCAGTCGGATTCTACCCCCCCCCCTTCCTACTCCTGTCGGCTTACAAGCGACCGGATTAACCCCCTCTAGTGTATCCAGTATATAATCATTAAAGTATCATTGCTGTTATTCCTTAAACTATTCCAGGTCGTATATGTACCACCTGCGCCTTCAGAGATTGGACATTCTCTATTGATATACCGACGAATACTCTTGCCATAAAAGTGCATACTAATTCCATTCATAAATGTGATTGATTTGATTAAGTGCTTGCTCTACACACCATCGCTGTGTAGAAATAAAGACCTATTTCTAATTCGTACATTTGTGTTGGATCCGTTTCATCTACGTGACAGTGTTCATCATAATATATTTATGCCGTGTACTGGGTGGCCGAATATTAAGTACAAAGGTAGTGGTAGTAAGTATCATATCTAGTAATACAGTCAGGGAATTGTACCCCTCAGTTACAATTGGTCCTTCGAGCCGGAGGGTAATTAGTGTAATATTAATATAGTGTTATTAATATTGAAATGGCCTATGATGAACACTCCACGAAACGATCCTCCTAACCAACGCCCGCAGCGCGAACGACGGCTCCCTCAGTACTTAGAGGCTTACGCTGTCAGTCAACAACCTAGTCTTCTACTAACAGTAAACGCGGTAAAACTAGAAAGTAAAAGTATGTCTAACCCCAACGCCCAGACTACCCCGACCATAGAGGCCCCTACGGGCACTAATGTAACTGACCAAGTTCACGGTGGGGACCAGTGGGAACCAGACATGACTTCACACCCCGCCAGTACTGAAGAAGTAGTCCCCGATGAGTCCCGGGAGGAATACAACGCTACCGAGAGAGAACTCGGCACGGAAGAAGACGGGGAGAGCACCGTGGAGATAGAGCTCCAAGGCTCCGCAAGGAGTACCCCGAGGGAAGGCTCCCCTATACAACCGCCTTCTCCCAGCGAGGCAGAGAGGACCCTACAGCAGGCCTTCCTCATCAGCCTGAACGCCGCTGCTGAACGCGACCGACTGCAGATCCAGCAGCGAAGCGAACACGAGCAGATACGTCTAGAAATAAGACGCATTCAGATGGAAGAGAATGTGGCCCGAGAACGAGCCGGTGCTCAACGGGACGCAGCGCGCGACAGACAGCAGTCGCAACTAATAGAACAGCTGATCAGACGGACAACACCCTCTCCCTCCGCCAGAGGCTCCAGGAACTCGTCTAGACACACCTCCAGGGCGGCATCCCCTAGCCGAGTAAACAACCCTGAACTTGACCAACAGACGAGGTCTATACCCCCCACAGACCACCTCCCCCCACCGGTCCAAGCGAGACCTAGCAACCGGGAAGGAGCAGCATATCCTGTGGAGAGGCTAAACCAGAGACTACAAGCACTGGATGACCTAACTGAAGACGAAGAGGAAGAGGAGGAGAACCACGCCCGAAGACAGCACAGTACTCTACCGGACCAGGAGGTCCGGTACAGCCCAGGCTATACTCCCGCGGAGCTGCGCTACAGACCCCCGACTCTATACACGGGTGAGCACGACGCACGACCCGCACCAAGGAACAGCACCTGGACAAGCGGGCCATGGTACACTGCCGGTACCAGCCCATACCAAGGAGCGGGAGGAGACTCGCCTAGGAGGCCTCTCCCCCAACGCTCGCCGATGTATCCACAGTCAGCGTCATACATTGGCACGCCCATGGTACCCGACTTCACCCAAGAGAACCGGGCCCAGTATACAGAACTCTGCATGTGTCTGGAGACCATGTTGGTGGATGTATTGGATGAACGCCACAAATACGCCATCCTACTGAAGCACTTAAAGGTGCCCCGCGCACATAATATAGCGCTCGCCTACGCGACTTCCACCACCCCATACACAGCAGCGCTGGTAGCATTGGACCAGAGGTATGGGCGCATATGGGATTACGTGATCCAGGAGATCCGACACATCGACCGCTTACCCCCAGCAATAGACAATCGAGCACTGGACGACCTGTCCATCAGAGTGCAGTCCCTGGTAGGGATGTTGGGAGCGCAAAGAGAGAAGGGGAGGCATGAACTTTACGCCAACTCAAATGTGGAAAGGATTCTGGAGAAGCTGCCGCCCGCTCGTCAGGAGCGCTTTAGGCGGCAGAGGGACCACAGAGACCCGAATGGCCCCGAACCGAACCTCCTCGATCTAGCAGACTTCCTGGCGAGAGAAGTCAGCAGCCTACGGCTAGATACATTCGGACGGAGCACCCCTGGCTCCAGAGAAGGAACCAGACGACTAAATGATGGAAGAAGATCGGTGACCGTGATGCACCAATCGGAGTCAGTACCGAGCAGCAGGAGCCACAGTACCCCCTCCAGAACGGAGAAGTGGAAGATAGTGTGCCCCTACTGTGAGAAAGAACACTGGCTAGCGCAATGTGACTCCTTCCCCAAGCTGAACGCGGAGGAAGCCAGTCAATGGATAAAGTCCAACAAGCGCTGCTTTCGCTGTGCGCGCTCACACATGGCAGCCGAATGCCGCTTAAAGAAAAGGTGCACCAAGTGCGATGGAGCCCATCTGGACATACTTCACGACAGTAACAGACGGCGCCCTTCACCCGCACCATCCAGCCGCAAAGCGAGCGTCATGTACATCGATCCCGCCAGCAGCAGTGGAGCCCGAGTACTCCTAAAAGTAGTGCGTGTGACACTAAGCTACCAGAATAAAGTCCTGGACACTTACGCCGTCCTCGATGACGGGTCAGAGAAGACCCTGCTGCTCGCCTCCGCTGCGGCCCAGCTAGGGCTGCGGGGAAGCGAAACCCAAATGACAATTCGGACAATAAGACGAGATTTGAAGACGATAAAGGGCGAGAATGTCTCATTCTCTATCGCAGCAAGCGGCCAGCCTGAGCGACGGTACCAGATTGCAGACGCTTTCACCAGCCAAGAAATAGGACTGTCGCGGTACACATACCCCGTCGCCAAGCTGATGGAGAAATATGTACATCTGCGCAAGTTACCGATCCCGCTCATAGACAATGCTATGCCGACCCTGTTGATAGGCTCCGACCATGCAGACCTCATTGTCCCGATAGACCGGGTTCATACCGGACCCCGAGGCTGTCCTGCAGCAGTCGAGACCCGTTTGGGATGGACTCTCCAAGGCCCGCTCGCCAAATCTCTCAACCGAAGTACAGCCACTAGATGTCTCCACTCCCGAGTCACAGAGGGAGAAACCGCACTCCTGCAACACGTAGAGCGGCTATGGACCTTGGAACAAATGCCCTTTAAGAACGGAAAGAAAGACATTCGCTCTAAAGATGACATTTACGCCATTCACCTCCTCGAGACAGGGACCAAGAGAGTCCCGGTCAACGGCGTGTTGAGATACGCCACGCCACTCCTGCGGCGAGAAGGAATGCCTACTTTCCACGCCAAGACAGACGCCACAGAACGGTACCTGCTGAACACGGAGCGGCGCTTAGCCAAGAACCCCGCCCAAGAGAGTGTATACCGCGCTGAGATTGAGAAGCTCATCACAGCGGGACACGTCACAAAGATGGACATTAAAGAGGCTGACCAGACCACTGAATCGTGGTACGTGCCTCACCACAAGGTCCATCACAACGGTAAAGACTGCATAGTATTTAACTGCAGCTACCAGATCGGATCCCAAAATCTGAATAAAGAGTTACTGCCCGGTCCCACACTCGGCCCCTCCCTACTCGGCGTTCTACTCCGCTTCCGCCAGGAAAAGGTGGCCATCAGCGGGGACATTAAAGGAATGTTCCTGCAGGTGAGATTAGTAGAGGCGGACAAGCCCCTGTTACGGTTCCTATGGAGAGAGAAGCCAGGAGATGAGCACCCAGCCATCTACCAATGGGAAGTCCTCCCCTTCGGAACGACGTGCAGCCCCTGCTGTGCTACATTTGCACTACAGAAACATGTAGCAGAGGACCCAGCAGCGGACGAAGAGGTCCGACACAGCGTAAAGAACAGCTTCTACGTAGACAACTGTCTACAAAGCCTTTCAACCCAAGAAGAAGCAGAGGCTCTCCTGATTAAACTCCGCGCCTCATTGATCAAAGGCGGCTTTGATCTAAGGCAGTGGGCCAGCAGCGATCCGCAAGTACTGCGCAGCCTCTCCTCCGAGGACAAGGCAGCCAGCAGCGAGACCTGGATGGCTACAATCCCGGGAGAAGCCCAGGAGATGACCCTGGGATTGGTGTGGCGATTCAAAACAGATTCGCTTCACTACAGACACAAGCCCCTGACTACGGAGCAGGGAAGGCCGGCGGCGGCGCCGACCACCAGACGGAGTGTGTACACAACACCCGCCCGACAATATGACCCGCTAGGATGTATTCTACCGTACACCACCAGGGCAAAAATGATTGTACGAGCATTGTGGGACAAGGACCAGGGCTGGGACGACCCCATTCCCGCACAACTTGCATCCACCTGGAGAGAGTGGGAGATGGAGCTCCACTCACTCCCAGGCGTTAATATGCGCCGAAGCTACTTCCCACCCACGGTGAGGCCAGAGACATGTAAAATGGACTTACACGTCTTCAGTGACGCCTCAGAGGTCGCATACGGATCAGTAGCCTACTTGCGGGCCCAAGACCAGGGGGGAGAGATCTACACAGCATTTGTCCTCGCCCGCTCGAGAATAGCCCCACGCAAGCAACAATCTATCCCACGTCTAGAGCTCTGCGCAGCCCTAGCCGGAGCGCACCTAGCCACGCTCATCCAACGTGAGCTCACCATACCGGTGTCTAGAACAATCCTGTGGTCAGATTCCACGACGGTACTCGCCTGGATCAAATCGGACTCATGCAAGTACAAAGTCTTCGTGGGAGTCAGAGTCACCGAGATTCAAGACTTAACCGAAGAGTTAACCGGAGAAACAGAGTGGCGCTACGTTGATACAAAACAGAACCCAGCTGACGTCATCACCCGGGGGATGCCCCTGGATGACCTCACCCGTCGCAATGTCTACAGTGACGGCCCCGCATTCCTAAGACTCCCGGAAGGACAGTGGCCCATGCCTATCCCGAGGGAAGCAAGTCCAGAGGAGGTGGAAAATAAGAAGTCTGTGTTCTGTGGATTGAGCACCGTAGCCTCCACCGACCCTAACATAGACGATTGCACGTCCATAGAGAGTGCACAACAAAGAACATTCCTGCGGTACCACCCGGAGTGCAAGTCCCCCGCTGATATGTCAGCAGCTAACTACGAGGAAGCAGAATTGCTTCTACTGCAGCGAGCCCAGAGAGACTCGTTCCCCGATGAATTGGCCTGTCTACAGGGAGGAAAGCCCGTCCCATCCGACAGCAGATTAATTCATCTGGCCCCCGAGAGCGACGCTCATACCCTCATCAGAGTGGGTGGTCGCCTACGCAGAGCCCCCAATCTACCGGATGACATTAAATACCCGATCGTATTGAACAGCCGACACAAGGTCACAGAGCTGATTATAAAGAAGTACGATGAGGATGTACATCACGCAGGAGCAGAAAAAGTCTTCGCGGAAATCAGACGTCGTTACTGGATCCTACAAGGAAGAGAGGCGGTACGACGCTTCCAGCGAACATGTCTAGACTGCCGCAAGTGGCGCGCGCAGCCCAGCATACCAAGGATGGCTGACCTTCCTCCATGTCGCCTCCGAATCGGTGACAAGCCATTCCACTCAACGGGTATGGACTGCTTTGGCCCGCTGCACATAAAGAAAGGAAGAGGAACCGAGAAGCGGTGGGGTATTGTATTCAAATGCATGACCACCAGAGCGATACACATCGAGCTTCTCCCGACCATGAGCACAGACTCATTCCTTATGGCCTTCCGTAGATTCACATCACGGAAAGGAAGACCGTCTACCCTATTGTCCGATCATGGGACAAACTTCAAAGGCGGCGAAAGAGAGCTGAGAGAGAGCTTCCAAGCTATGGGCCCAGAACTTAAGACCCACCTCGCTCCAGCACAGGTTGATTTCCAATTCAACCCCCCAAACGCACCCCACTTCGGTGGCACTTGGGAACGAGAAGTGCGCTCCATAAAGACAGCCCTGTACGCAGTACTTGGGGCCCAGACTGTGGCGGAAGAAGTCCTAATGACAGTCCTCACGGAGATTGAGGGAGTACTTAACTCGAAGCCCCTCGGATATGTCTCCAGTGATGTGGCGGATATCGACCCAGTTACCCCCAACACACTCCTGATGGGGCGGCTAGATCCTGCATTACCCCAGACAATGTACCGGCCTGAAGAAGCGAACGGCCGACGAATGTGGAGGTACAGCCAAGTATTAGCCGACAAGTTTTGGAACAGTTTCCTACTGCACTACCTACCGTCTCTACAGACCCGCCAGAAGTGGGTAAAGGAGAGAGACAATTTGACAGAAGGAACAGTCGTCATGATTATTGATCAATCACTGCCCAGAGCTATGTGGCCGGCCGGCCGCGTAAGCAAAGTGATCACCGGTGCCGACGGCAAGGTCCGAGCAGCTGAAGTGCTCGTCCAGGGTCGCACTTACACCCGTCCCGTGGCGAGGCTCATAGAACTGCCTCGACTCCCAGACACAATCGATGATGACCATGACCCTACAACCCTATGACTTTGTGAAGTTGACTGACCCCTACAGCAAACCCTTATGTGTAAATAGATAACGCGATTAATCTGTCTCTGTTTAACTGATTAGGTCTGGGACCAATCAGGGGGTGGCTGTTGTGAAGGGCCAGATTAAACCGAATATATATATTTATTTATATATATATATTTAATTGTATTTGTATATTCTCTAATATTCCCTGATATCCCTTGTATATTCCTTGTACAATATGCATTGAATATCCATTCTAGCCTACTGAACATCCCATAATAGTCTCCATTCTACTATTGGTCGAGACCTTGGTGCCAGGCTGCCATACCCCTCAGACCCAGTTCAAACGTACCGCTCCACATGTACGAACAAGTCCTAGTTCCGCGTAGGAATCTGGCTACCGCACCACTAATGGAACTATTTGTTCATAGTGCGTATATATACTGCGCTACTAAAGTAGGACTTTCTTTTCAGTCCAGTTTCTTACCCTCCAATAGAGTCACAGACGTAAAGCCTCCCCGCGACGCCACGTGTGGGAGTAAGGCCAAGTTCGCCTACCATCGGTATTGAGACATCGTGTATATTAATATTTGAATAGTCATATTTGGCACTATATCGTCGAGTTGGACGTAGTCTATTAAGCTAATAATAGTCTGTTAATATATAGTGCTTCGTGCGGTGAGAATACTACCGTAGTCAGTACCCCATCGTTTCGGGCAGAGAACTGGCTGCTTACCCAGGGTGGTTGACCCCACGTGAAGCTGCACCCGAGGAGCCCCAGAGCCGACGAGCGAGTGGACCTGTATACCGGATTATTCTACCGACGACAGCCCGCCTTCCCAGGCACGGATTATGCTTTGTACACATTGATTATTCCATGGATAAAGACCCCCGACACTGCCGTGTGTTGGAACCCCCCCCCCTGGAGAGGACGCAAGGTGAGGAGACGCTCTGCAAGACGAGGTCGCTTCACGTCTCTCCTCCGTGGACCGGATGACGCCGGCCCACAAAGAGTCCACCTGCTTTCATCTGTGGTCCAAGGATCGCCGGCGCATTGAACGGCACTACAGTGGGTTCACCTGGGATACCCTTGGCCGGATGAGGCAGTCGGATTCTACCCCCCCCCCTTCCTACTCCTGTCGGCTTACAAGCGACCGGATTAACCCCCTCTAGTGTATCCAGTATATAATCATTAAAGTATCATTGCTGTTATTCCTTAAACTATTCCAGGTCGTATATGTACCACCTGCGCCTTCAGAGATTGGACATTCTCTATTGATATACCGACGAATACTCTTGCCATAAAAGTGCATACTAATTCCATTCATAAATGTGATTGATTTGATTAAGTGCTTGCTCTACACACCATCGCTGTGTAGAAATAAAGACCTATTTCTAATTCGTACATTTGTGTTGGATCCGTTTCATCTACGTGACAGTGTTCATCATAATATATTTATGCCGTGTACTGGGTGGCCGAATATTAAGTACAAAGGTAGTGGTAGTAAGTATCATATCTAGTAATACAGTCAGGGAATTGTACCCCTCAGTTACAATGACTAAGAATACACATAAAGCCAAAGACCATAAGACCCAATTAAAGTGTATAGGTTTCTATGGTGAATTAGCTTTCCTCCATTTTAAATGTACACCTCAAGACTTGCAGCTTCAACAAGACAATAAAATATAGTAAACAAACCTTTTGCCTGATGTCCTCCAGTAATTAACAAAGCCAGCAGCACCACCCTAGACAAAACCATTCATATTTAGATTAGATAAACTCAGTGGTGGTGACAACAAATCACAAAATCAGTATTTAGATTTAGTTACTTCAGGACAGATTCCATGGCTTCAGCCATAGCTGTTGTCAGACGCAGCAGCTTCCCAGTCAGAAACGTTCCCTCCTCTGGAACAGACTAACCAAACTGGCTTCAAGTTCAAGTTTCAAGTTTCTTTTATTGCCACACGGCCAGGCCGGTGGAATTTGAGCACGGTGCAGGTGGTAGCTACGACAATACACCACATGGATGATGGAACACAACATAACATCAACAACAACAACATAACATAACATAACATAACATAACATGCATAACATAACATAACAGCAGGGGCTTGTTGGTGGACAGCTTCTGGCAGCCTTTTCAATCTGGTTTGACAAACCAATTACCGTTCTGTCTAATTGGTTAATTGGAAACTGGTGGAGGGTGTCATTAATTACAGGTGTGTTCTCTCATCCAGGAAGTGATGCCATCTGAAAGGCTTAAAGGGATAGTTGTGATTTTTGGAAGCCTAGTCCTATTTTGTATTTACCAAGGATTATTATTTAGTGAAACAATCCTTGCTCAGATTCATGCTAGCTCCAGATAGTTAGCCACAAACCAATGCAAAGTCAATGGGGTCAAGATCCTGTCTATACAAGCTGACCTTTCAGGCAGGAAATTACACCTCAAATGTTAGCATAGTTTCGTTTGTAAAATGTGGTGATTTTAACATGTTTGAGGTGTTTAAGAATACAGTGTACACAAGGCAATTGGCATTTGTCTTTTCACATTTCCCTCCTACATTGACCTCATATCCTTCCTAGTTACACATACAGTCCTCATATCCCTCCTACTTACACATACAGTCCTCATATCCCTCCTAGTTACACATAGTCTTCATATCCTTCCTAGTTACACATACACAGTCCTCATATCCCTCCTAGTTGAATGAATGAATGCATTTATTTAGACGGATGTTAAAATACACACAGGATTTAAAACCCAATTGGGCCACAACCATCACATTGTTTGAGGAATTATCACACAATAAAGTCAGAGACTTATTTCCATTGGGGTCCTCGTGTCACAGCAATAGTCGGCACAGGTAGGTCTCAGCAAGGTGCAAGAAACACATTAAAACAAAATAAACTGCTTCAGTTTATAATTGTCAGGCGCATACAGTCTTCCTTAACACTTTGGTTGCCACTGGTTAACATGGTAAAACATGGTTGAATGCCAGCACCCACTTCAATGATAGCGTTGTGAACGCATAATCTATGTCTTAAACTATGGCTATGTGTCTTATCTGCCCATCGCTTATCAATGACTTGTTTGCAGTCAACATTGACGAAACGGATTTTTTTTTTTTAATCGGTTCATTTCCGTTTGATAGCATTTTGAAAAGCCCTCGTTTTCTTGAAAGTTTCAGGAAAATATAACTTTTCCATGATAAACGGCATTTACTGGAATATTCTGGAATACAAAAAAAACTGTCACACACACACATATGGCACACGCTGCTATATAGGTGAAAACAGATCCGATTACCCCAAGACTGGTAAAATATTCCTTACCTCATATCAGATGTTCTCCAAAAAGATTATTCCAAATCCTGATCGTCATTCCAAATATCGATTGCGTTTATTGATTCAGCGCTGGGTACTGTAAATATGTATTCCACGTTGTTTTCCGGCTCTGCAATCACTTTGATCCTTCAGATGGCTTGGCCGGAAAAGTAAAATGAGGAAACTGGACCCCCCCCCCCGCCAAATCTAATCCAATGGGGTGCAGTTACACAGGGAGAGACGATAGGGGGCGGTATTTTCCCAATGGAGCTCAGAGAGAGTTTGGAGCTAATAAAATAAAAAACGACAAACAAACGCTATATAGCGTTACTGGCATTCAACTGGCGGCATGAACTAATGACATAAAGCGCCCGTGGCACTCAAAGTGTTAAACACGCCAACATTATGGGAAATACTCCAGAGCAGGGACGTGCACAGGACTTTAGAGGGGCAGGTGCTCAAAGGCTGAAAAGGGCACTACACTTGTGTGTATATATTAAGCGAGCGCGCGTAGCGCACAAGCGCGATTTGTAAGGGCCCTTTTCGGGCGGGGGCCCCCTTTTTATGCTTTTTGGGGGGTTTTGGTGATCAAATATTGAATATTGAACTATAATAATCAGTGCAGGAGCTCACTTATCCTTGAAAGACACTTTTATCACTGACTTAAAAGGCCCATACTTAAGCATTACATCACGCGCAGGAGTGGTTTGTGACCAATAAACCATGCCTAGGGGTGGTCGTTAGACCCCCCTAGGCATGGTTTATTGGTCACAAATCACGACTACAAGTGGTGTAAAGCTTTTATACAACTGCCAGATTCATCCAACCTTATTTCTATACAATAAACACACATTAATCGAAGATTTATTGAAAAAACCATCCGCCAGAAAAAGTAGTTCCCACAACTACAAAAAAGACAAGTTGCCTCCATGTGGAAGCAGCTTGAAGTGCATCCAACCAAACTAACACATCCAACTGTGTATTATTGGAATGATTGAGAGAAGTTGCCTCATGTGGAAGCAGCTTGAAGTGCATCCAACCAACTAACACATCCAACTGTGTATTATTGGAATGATTGATTGAAAATTTTATTACCAGATGCAGAATGGGTACAATACAGTACGGCTCAATACACACAATTGTTAAGGGAATGCAGACCTACTTTCCATAGAACTTCATTCTTAGATGCTTCTATATAAAGTAGGTAAAACAAATTAAAACGTTTTCTTTGCCCTATAGGAAAAAAACGTTTTCTTCGCCCTATTTTTTTATTTATTTCTTTTAGCCTAAACTTAACCAGTTGGAAACCAGGGGTACAGTAATAAAATTAGCAATCAACCAATCAATCAATTCAATAGACCATGCTCACTTAAAACAGCGCTGCTTCTCTCTCAGTCTGACTCCCCCGCTGTTGCAGACAGGAGTGTGTGTGTGTGTGTGTGTGTGTGTGTGCGTGTGTGTGTGTGTGTCACAGTGTGTGTGTGTGTGTGTGCGTGCGTGTGTGTGTATGTGTGTGTGTGTGTGTGTGTGTATGTGTGTGTGTGTGTTTGTGGGTACACCAGCGTCGGACAGTGTGAGAGAGAACGCTGCAGTCAGTAGAAAGTAGGAAGGAAGAAATTTAAATCAATCAATTAATCAATCAATCAATCCGCGATTTTTCTTTTGTTCTAGATTGACTCAAGACCCATCAATTACATCATCCAACATTGTTTAAAGGACTAACACATTCCCCTTGACAGAATCGCTTCATATTTAGTCGTTATGGTGCTTTCAACATAACCATTTGTTGTCCGCGATCTTGTTTTCTCCCGGAGTGAGCCGGGGTGTGATATGTGATTCGGTTGTGGGCGGGTCCTGAGCCCAGGACCGTGGATTGTTGCCAATAAAGACGTGTAAATGGCCAATCAGAATCGAGAAATTTGCATGCCGTTGTATAAATCTCCATAAATGTTCAGGGGGGAGGGAATAAGTGCTTACCCTACAGACCCCAAGAAGTGCTGTATATTCTGTATTGTTTAATATAAATGCATTTTTTATTCCAATCCCGATTTGTATTTGAGATTCCCAAATCCCATCGGACTTGACTTCTTTGTGTCCCTCAATGAGTGTAATACCAGCATTCAACAGCGGTTTCTATCATGATCATCATCACCACCCACGCTATGCATAAAATATATAGGTCCGCGGAGAGGCATGCTGAGGAGGCCGTGCAAACTGCAATGGAATATGGGGCATGTCTCTCTCTTTACCTAATATTTTGATTCTATCCTGACATTTTTCAGTTGGAAGGGCAGTCTATATGCGTAACAGTAAAAAAAAAAAAAAAAATTATTTTTGATTTTTTTTCAAAAAGGGCACTTTTTTGATGAGGCTCAAAAAGGCAGGTGCTCAGGCACCCCTTGGCCTCTATGTGTGCACGTGCCTGCTCCAGAGTCAGATAGTAGAAAGCCATCTGGCTGCAAGCTAGTCTAGTACAAATTAACTGATACTGACCAGCTAGTCCTGTTAGTGATCCGTTTCCATTCATTTGTGCCAAGCTAGCTTCTACAGAACGCTCATCTTGTCCGACAATGGAGAAATCCAAGCACATTTCACATAATGTTAGTATTCCTCCTTTAAATATATATATTTTTTAATCCTCTCTTTCTCCGATTTTTCTCTGTTTTTCTCCCCGTCCCAATTTAGTTGTTGTGCCAATTCCCCCCCTCCCCTACCTGGTCGTTGTGCGCATGTTCCTCCTACTGGTCGGTACAAGGGAACCCTGAAGTCATCCGCATGCTTCCTCCGACACATGCGGCGACAGCCAGTGACTCTTTTTTCACCTGGCAGCGAGGACTCTCATTGGTGAAGTGTAACGCGTGGGAGGTCACGCTGCCCCCACCAATTCCTGCCTTTCGCTGAGCAGGCGCCCAGACCTGACCTGTAGGCGTCGCTGTCCACAGCGCCAGATTACCACCCATGACTTCCCTCCCCCTAACCCAGCCAAACGAGTTAGTATGACGATCAGCCTAAGCCGCAAGCAATGCTGACTCCGGGAGTCGAGACCGCAGCCTCTTGCATTGGTGACGAGCGCAATCTCCGCTACGCCACCTGACCGCATTCCTTTAAATATAAATGATCTTGAATGAATGAATGAGTTTATTTCGAACATAAATTGAAAACAAATTAAATAAATAAATGTTTTAAAATAAAACAAGTAAACATATTAAAAGACAAACAACCAAGCAACACAGTAATGTTCGAAAAGGAGTAGGATGAAGTGTAAACATATGTATTCCTACCCCCTTCACACTCATATTAACTCATTTCATACAACCCAAATGTCCACACTATGAAAAGAAAATATTATGAAAAGCCGAGCACTAGCCCCTGGACAGGGACGCCATGGCTCAAGCGGTCAACACAATGCCTCCTCATCCATATGCCTCTGAGATATAATCCTTTTATGTTTTTTTAAAGTAATTTATATTTGTGCTTTGTTTTAATTCCACACTCAAACCATTCCACAGATTCACTCCACAAACTGAAATGCACATATACTGTGTGTTATCCCAAATCCCAAAAAGTAGGTCAGATATGGTAGTGAGCAATATAGAATGTACAGTGATTTATGATCCAAGATGTGTTTTGTTTTCCCTAGTACTGCAGTGCAATTTTATGTAGTTTGTGTGATGTTTCCAGCAGATTTTGTGGTTCAGTATCACACCTAGAATTTATTTGTCATACACTTTCAATGTTAACATCATCTATAATAATTTGTACTTGCGTGTGTATTTTACGATTACCAAATAACACAAGTTTGTTTTTACAAAAATTTTATGACAATTTATTTAAATCAAACCCAGAACAAAACACATGGTATAGTCTGCAAAAAAAATAAAAATAAAAATGTGTGTGCGTGCGTGTGTGTGTATGTGTGTGTGTGTGTGTGTGTGTATGTGTGTGTGTGTGTTTGTGGGTACACCAGCGTCGGACAGTGTGAGAGAGAACGCTGCAGTCAGTAGAAAGTAGGAAGGAAGAAATTTAAATCAATCAATTAATCAATCAATCAATCCGCGATTTTTCTTTTGTTCTAGATTGACTCAAGACCCATCAATTACATCATCCAACATTGTTTAAAGGACTAACACATTCCCCTTGACAGAATCGCTTCATATTTAGTCGTTATGGTGCTTTCAACATAACCATTTGTTGTCCGCGATCTTGTTTTCTCCCGGAGTGAGCCGGGGTGTGATATGTGATTCGGTTGTGGGCGGGTCCTGAGCCCAGGACCGTGGATTGTTGCCAATAAAGACGTGTAAATGGCCAATCAGAATCGAGAAATTTGCATGCCGTTGTATAAATCTCCATAAATGTTCAGGGGGGAGGGAATAAGTGCTTACCCTACAGACCCCAAGAAGTGCTGTATATTCTGTATTGTTTAATATAAATGCATTTTTTATTCCAATCCCGATTTGTATTTGAGATTCCCAAATCCCATCGGACTTGACTTCTTTGTGTCCCTCAATGAGTGTAATACCAGCATTCAACAGCGGTTTCTATCATGATCATCATCACCACCCACGCTATGCATAAAATATATAGGTCCGCGGAGAGGCATGCTGAGGAGGCCGTGCAAACTGCAATGGAATATGGGGCATGTCTCTCTCTTTACCTAATATTTTGATTCTATCCTGACATTTTTCAGTTGGAAGGGCAGTCTATATGCGTAACAGTAAAAAAAAAAAAAAAAAATTATTTTTGATTTTTTTTCAAAAAGGGCACTTTTTTGATGAGGCTCAAAAAGGCAGGTGCTCAGGCACCCCTTGGCCTCTATGTGTGCACGTGCCTGCTCCAGAGTCAGATAGTAGAAAGCCATCTGGCTGCAAGCTAGTCTAGTACAAATTAACTGATACTGACCAGCTAGTCCTGTTAGTGATCCGTTTCCATTCATTTGTGCCAAGCTAGCTTCTACAGAACGCTCATCTTGTCCGACAATGGAGAAATCCAAGCACATTTCACATAATGTTAGTATTCCTCCTTTAAATATATATATTTTTTAATCCTCTCTTTCTCCGATTTTTCTCTGTTTTTCTCCCCGTCCCAATTTAGTTGTTGTGCCAATTCCCCCCCTCCCCTACCTGGTCGTTGTGCGCATGTTCCTCCTACTGGTCGGTACAAGGGAACCCTGAAGTCATCCGCATGCTTCCTCCGACACATGCGGCGACAGCCAGTGACTCTTTTTTCACCTGGCAGCGAGGACTCTCATTGGTGAAGTGTAACGCGTGGGAGGTCACGCTGCCCCCACCAATTCCTGCCTTTCGCTGAGCAGGCGCCCAGACCTGACCTGTAGGCGTCGCTGTCCACAGCGCCAGATTACCACCCATGACTTCCCTCCCCCTAACCCAGCCAAACGAGTTAGTATGACGATCAGCCTAAGCCGCAAGCAATGCTGACTCCGGGAGTCGAGACCGCAGCCTCTTGCATTGGTGACGAGCGCAATCTCCGCTACGCCACCTGACCGCATTCCTTTAAATATAAATGATCTTGAATGAATGAATGAGTTTATTTCGAACATAAATTGAAAACAAATTAAATAAATAAATGTTTTAAAATAAAACAAGTAAACATATTAAAAGACAAACAACCAAGCAACACAGTAATGTTCGAAAAGGAGTAGGATGAAGTGTAAACGTATGTATTCCTACCCCCTTCACACTCATATTAACTCATTTCATACAACCCAAATGTCCACACTATGAAAAGAAAATATTATGAAAAGCCGAGCACTAGCCCCTGGACAGGGACGCCATGGCTCAAGCGGTCAACACAATGCCTCCTCATCCATATGCCTCTGAGATATAATCCTTTTATGTTTTTTTAAAGTAATTTATATTTGTGCTTTGTTTTAATTCCACACTCAAACCATTCCACAGATTCACTCCACAAACTGAAATGCACATATACTGTGTGTTATCCCAAATCCCAAAAAGTAGGTCAGATATGGTAGTGAGCAATATAGAATGTACAGTGATTTATGATCCAAGATGTGTTTTGTTTTCCCTAGTACTGCAGTGCAATTTTATGTAGTTTGTGTGATGTTTCCAGCAGATTTTGTGGTTCAGTATCACACCTAGAATTTATTTGTCATACACTTTCAATGTTAACATCATCTATAATAATTTGTACTTGCGTGTGTATTTTACGATTACCAAATAACACAAGTTTGTTTTTACAAAAATTTTATGACAATTTATTTAAATCAAACCCAGAACAAAACACATGGTATAGTCTGCAAAAAAAATAAAAATAAAAATGTGATATACTACATTATGTCCTTGATGTATAAAATAAACAAAGGTCCTAACACTGACCCCTGTGGGACTCCACAGGTGATATCGGCATGTGATGATTTATGGTCACCCATCTGGTAAACAAACGTAGTGCTGAAAATATACACTTTGACTGCCGTTTTGATAGGATTATGGTATTTACTCTTGGCTACATTAATTAATATGGTCTGTATTGGTAGATTTATGATAAAGGACCCTGCTGTTTCTGTTAGCTCTGAAACCGTACTGACCATCTGTTCAAATGTTGTGTTTATTAATGAAGTCATCTAACGTGAAATAGTTTTTCCAATATTTGAGAACTGGCAAAGTAAGGATTGGTCAAGTGGTGTTTCTCTCCAGCTTTATATAATAACTTTTGTAATTTTCATTTTCTGAGGAAATGAACCGGTTGTGAAGGATATATTACCTATGTAGGTTAGTGGGTTTATAATGCTGTAGATTACTTTCTTGATTAGTGTCATATCAATTCCATTCTGTCAATGTTTTATTAACACTTGCTAACCATCTCCCCCCCCCCCCCCCCCCCTTCTAGTTCAGATTAATTGAGTTGAGATTTCTTGCAATATTCTCCTCAGCATCCCTGCCATCTTGTGTGTGAGACATTGATTATCTCCGTCATGGTTGGCCCCATTTTAACAAGTTGCATCATTCGCATTTAATGTCCCATCGTAGTCAGTAAAATATTGAGAGTAACTAGTTCAACTAATTCTAATATATTCCATATTCATTTAATACCATTTGCTATTCTCTAATAATTTGGCATAGTATTTCTTGCTTATCCTCATGTTAGTTTTTTTGTTGACTGGCAAGGGGTACCAGTTTCACAATAGCCAAACATGGCACATTGTAATGTACATCTTCAGAGTACTCTGTAGTCCTCTGGATCTTAACTGATTGATGAATACAAATGAAATGAAATACTCCAGGACAAGCAGCACCCTAGCTACCAACCTGAAACCCAGGCCAAGCAACACCGAAAGAGTTATTAAATCAGTGTTGCTAATCATTGACCTATACTAGCCTGTAATAATCCCCCCTAGAAATATCCACTTTGCATTTGATATTGAACATTTTTACATTCGTTTCTTTAATAATAATAATTTGTGATGCCATCACAAACACCGGCATTTAAAGGGTTACAATTCTAAAATGAATGTGGTAGTTATGATCGGGTTGAAGTTTAAAATTAGGAAATTAACATTATTTTTATGGCATTTTGAAGAGGACCATTTAGTCCGCTAATGGTAAGAGTGTAACTAGTTCAGACAAGGTGATTGTGCAGTAAAATCAGAGCCAGGTGGCAGTACACAGAAATTGGTACATTTCCCCTACAAGTTGAAGAGTCTGAAATGTTGGTCAAGACATTTGGCTACACAAAAACCTGTGGTAAAATCATTAAGTCAAAACCAAAAAGTTGGGTAAAAATTCCCATTTTATTTTCGTTGACACCACACAAGATTGAAATTCACCAAGGCTCATCATCTAGTTATAGCATCTGAAATGAGAAATGCAATGTTTCAGTCAAAACAGCTCAAGGAATCTGCATGCAGAACATTTGAAGCAGTTATTAAAGTGGCAATTCTGAGTAAAACACACCTTCTACCCTTAGTCCCTGCTGGCAGGGGTGTAGCTCCAGATGCTGGGCCCCATGAAAGAATGTATTTGTAGGCCCCCAGTGAATGAGAGCGCGCGAGCGGATTTTTTTTGCCATTTTTTTATTGCTGAAAACGCATAATATGGTTTTTACCTATACATTCTAATCAGCAGTTCAGCACCTGCACTGTTGGTGGGTGAGCCTAAGGATGTCGCATTCATCTTCAATGAATGGACCAATGCAATAGTCTACCAAAGCCCCCCCTCTCTCTCTATATATCTCACACACACACTTCAGAAACAAACATAGTATCAATGAGAGCATCAATAATACACCCGAGTGATGTCTAGCAACTGCTTTTGGCTGTCGGCCTGGGCTTGGCCAACAGGGTCGGGCCCAGAGCTACTACTAACTGGTGTCTGGAGAGCGCTTGTCGATTCATCACGGACATTAGAGCTGCTGTCGTAAGGCCGATAGCTTGAAACTGGGCCTTTAGCATCTCCAGGATTTTCAGCCTCAGATGGAGATCTGTAATCTATTGAAGACGAGGTTAATATCAGATCAAGCTAGACTGCATTTTTTCCACCCCCACACTGAAGGTCTTATAGCATGATGACTATAAGAATACGCATAAAGCCAAAGACCATAAGACCCAATTAAAGTGTATAGGTTTCTATGGTGAATTAGCTTTCCTCCATTTTAAATGTACACCTCAAGACTTGCAGCTTCAACAAGACAATAAAATATAGTAAACAAACCTTTTGCCTGATGTCCTCCAGTAATTAACAAAGCCAGCAGCACCACCCTAGACAAAACCATTCATATTTAGATTAGATAAACTCAGTGGTGGTGACAACAAATCACAAAATCAGTATTTAGATTTAGTTACCTCAGGACAGATTCCATGGCTTCAGCCATAGCTGTTGTCAGACGCAGCAGCTTCCCAGTCAGAAACGTTCCCTCCTCTGGAACAGACTAACCAAACTGGCTTGTTGGTGGACAGCTTCTGGCAGCCTTTTCAATCTGGTTTGACAAACCAATTACCGTTCTGTCTAATTGGTTAATTGGAAACTGGTGGAGGGTGTCATTAATTACAGGTGTGTTCTCTCATCCAGGAAGTGATGCCATCTGAAAGGCTTAAAGGGATAGTTGTGATTTTTGGAAGCCTAGTCCTATTTTGTATTTACCAAGGATTATTATTTAGTGAAACAATCCTTGCTCAGATTCATGCTAGCTCCAGATAGTTAGCCACAAACCAATGCAAAGTCAATGGGGTCAAGATCCTGTCTATACAAGCTGACCTTTCAGGCAGGAAATTACACCTCAAATGTTAGCATAGTTTCGTTTGTAAAATGTGGTGATTTTAACATGTTTGAGGTGTTTAAGAATACAGTGTACACAAGGCAATTGGCATTTGTCTTTTCACATTTCCCTCCTACATTGACCTCATATCCTTCCTAGTTACACATACAGTCCTCATATCCCTCCTACTTACACATACAGTCCTCATATCCCTCCTAGTTACATATACAGTCTTCATATCCTTCCTAGTTACACATACACAGTCCTCATATCCCTCCTAGTTGAATGAATGAATGCATTTATTTAGACGGATGTTAAAATACATACAGGATTTAAAACCCAATTGGGCCACAACCATCACATTGTTTGAGGAATTATCACACAATAAAGTCAGAGACTTATTTCCATTGGGGTCCTCGTGTCACAGCAATAGTCGGCACAGGTAGGTCTCAGCAAGGTGCAAGAAACACATTAAAACAAAATAAACTGCTTCAGTTTATAATTGTCAGGCGCATACAGTCTTCCTTAACACTTTGGTTGCCACTGGTTAACATGGTAAAACATGGTTGAATGCCAGCACCCACTTCAATGATAGCGTTGTGAACGCATAATCTATGTCTTAAATTATGGCTATGTGTCTAATCTGCCCGTCGCTTATCAATGACTTGTTTGCAGTCAACATTGTCGAAACGGATTTTTTTTTTAATCGGTTCATTTCCGTTTGATAGCATTTTGAAAAGCCCTCGTTTTCTTGAAAGTTTCAGGAAAATATAACTTTTCCGTGATAAACGGCATTTACTGGAATATTCTGGAATACACAAAAAAATGTCATTTTTCGGCCTATTTATTAATCGTTTTCAAATAAACGCTAGATTATCGATAGTATATGTGTACTTATGCACGCTAGAGAAGTGATCTGAAAAATCTATTCTCTCATTTCCTGATCAGCGTGCACACACACACACACACACACACACACACACACACACACACACACACATATGGCACACGCTGCTATATAGGTGAAAACAGATCCGATTACCCCAAGACTGGTAAAATATTCCTTACCTCATATCAGATGTTCTCCAAAAAGATTATTCCAAATCCTGATCGCCATTCCAAATATCGATTGCGTTTATTGATTCAGCGCTGGGTACTGTAAATATGTATTCCACGTTGTTTTCCAGCTCGGCAATCACGTCGATCCTTCAGATGGCTTGGCCGGAAAAGTAAAATGAGGAAACTGGACCCCCCCCCCCACCAGTCTAAACCAATGGGGTGCAGTTACACAGGGAGAGACGATAGGGGGCGGTATTTTCCCAATGGAGCTCAGAGAGAGTTTGGAGCACTAGCGTGAGGCTTGATTGATGAAATATGAATTCAAATGGCTGATAAAATAAAAAAAAACTACAAACAAACGCTATAGCGTTGCTGGCATTCAACTGGCGGCATGAAATAACGACATAAAGCGTCTGTGGCACTCAAAGTGTTAAACACGGCAACATTATGGGAAATACAGAGCCTCCTCCTCAGGGTGTTTCAAAGTCTTCTCCTCGGGGAGTTCAGAGCCTCCTCTGTGAGTTAGAGTCTCCCTCTCAGTGAGGGAGCCTCCTCAGAGTTTCAGAGCCTCCTCCTCGGAGAGTCCTAATCCAATTGTTACATAGCTCAATGTTGCAATATGTCTTTTCAATCTATTGCTCACGTGGGAAGTCTCTCTGGGGGTTCCCCGTCCTCTCCTTTTTTGGAGTAGGTGGACGGGGTATTGTTTAGGGAGTTCCCTGACTCCTCACCTTAAAGGTCTGTTGAGTCATGGTTTTCCCCCCGTCATAGGGGTGCGTCGCTCCCCGTCCCCTCTTATGAAGTATGGTTGACGGGGTGGTGTTTTCCCTCAGCCGCGTCGCATGGGACCCATGTCCGTATTTTTTTCTTTTCTGTAGAAAATGAAAAATAAAAAATCGGCTTCTTGTCGTTCTCCCAGGCGGCTTGGAGGAACGGTATCTGGTGTCTTGTTAGACTATCCATTGATGTGTTTTGGGTCTCGACGTGTACATAGTGCTGGCCCTGGGTGCTTCTGATAGGGATCACGCATGGGCTTGCGCGCCTTGGTTGCTCATCATTGAAACAGCGTTTTTATGGGGCAACTGGGAGCGCCAGTTTACTAGGTTTGTCTCTACGAATTCTTGTTCATATCTGGGGGATGTTAACGGAATAGATCAAAGCATAGGTAGAGGGGTCTCACGCCCTTGGGGTGGGCCACCGAGCGCGGTACGAAAGGGACCGTCTGGGTGGCGCCCTCTACAATGTTTTGGATCGACACGCGTACCTACCCCCCTCCTAGTGTTGGGGATGTCGGCGTGATTAGGGCACGGGACTGATTCTGGTCGCGCCGGTCCAGGTCAGTTAACCCGTTGTCCGCCGGGGACGCAGATCTGCTGTTCTGGTACCCTGAGGGACTTGTGCTTTTTTCGGGGGGGGGGAATGCCGGGTCGGCCCGGGTGTTGCAGGGTTTGACGTTATGGAGATGTTCGTGGTTGTGTTACTACGTATTACCCCTCACTGTTGCTTGGTCCATGTTGTGTTGTACCTTGCGCTGCGCTAAGGGGGCCTGGTCCTTCTCCATTCTTTTCGCCCCTCTCTTCTCCTGCTTAAGCATGGCTGGGAGGGGGCTGTTGAGGTGATTTTTATGGAACTCCTCTGGCATCCCTGTGTACGTCCCAGTCCGCCGGGCCCGGTCCAAAATTGTTTTCGTCGACCCGTAAGCCTGGGATAACCCCTTTTTGAAAACTGAAACACTTGTACTGCGGTATAGCCAGTGTATACCCGCAGGTGTGTTTGAGTTTTTTCTTGAGGGGTTATATAGGAACAGCCACCTCATGTTTGAACCAAGGGGGTGGTTGGGCAAAGTAAAATATATTGTTGGTTTCCTGTTGGTTGTCAGTTTGGCCATGGGTAGGTAGGGAATTTATTTTATTTAATTTTTTTATTTTATTCTTTCCCACAGCGACTATGGATAGGGAATTTCTTTATTTAATTAAAATGTTCACAACAACATGGATGCATGTACTCTGCCAGCATGTTTAATATCCATAATACTAAATGTTTGACTAAGATTTCTATGAAACTTTATTCTTAAAAAAAAAAAAAAAAAATTTAAAAACTCATAAAATATATTGGGTCGCACCTAAATCGGCAGGGTCGATCGGCAACCGGAAACCAACTATTAATTTTGTTAGGCCTTGGTTCCCTGGTGTGTTGGAGCGGAGTCAACTCTCGGGTTAGTCCGTTTGAGTGTGCCCCCGCACGTTTCATGACGTCTGCCAATCGTGTCAGCCTTCTCTGCTTCGACCCCTCTAGATAGTCAGGTTTTTTTTTTGGAGGCTGTGACATGGTGCACAACAATGCCAGCATACGCCCCTTCCGCCGGGGTGCTGTTTCAGCTGACCCCTTTGGCGCCTGTCTAGTCCGCAGTGCTCCAGGCTCAGGTCAAGTGCCTGTTGCCTGGATTGAGGGATCGACCTCTTCTGGGGGTCGTCTCCCCGGTGCGCTGCCTGCTCCCGCTGTGGGTGTAGCCTCTTGAGTGCTTCGAGCTTACAGCCATGTCAACCTGAACACGCCCGATCTCGTTCGATTTCGGAAGCGGTTAGGGCTGTCTTAAATACTTCGAAGCTTCGAAGCTTCGTTCGATGGCACAAGCTTCGAACATTAAAAAAAAAATCGAAGTTAAAATGCATGCAATACATAAATAAATGTGAATCTCCATATATGAAATAGAACATTTAGATAAGGTGCTACTGAGATGTTTTGGTGAGTTCTTTGTTTTTTTGTGGAAGTAGCCCTTCTTAAAAATGCATGAACATTCACTGATAATTGGTCTGTAGTGGAGTCTACAAGGTCTACATTGCTGGACCTTGTAGACTGACATAATTCTGTGCATAGTTTAGTCTACACAGGCCATATTTCAAATAATCAAAATCTTACTTCATTCATCTTAAACATTCTTGATTTGGGGGATTGGTAGTTCCCATGAAATCTGAAGTTGTTCAAACGACAACAGCGATCCACCTTGAATTAAATCACACAGCCGTGTTGGCTGCGTCACAGTCACGAAAGGGGCTACTTAATTCATTAATCCAATCCACTTTATTTATAGAGCCCATATAAAAACAACAACGTTTACCAAAGTGCTGTACAAGTCCCACAACATAAGATAAAAAAAAAATAAAAAATTATATAATTTATTTTTTTATTAATACATTTTTAATTCGAAGCTTCGAATTAAAATCGAAGCTCGGCCCCGAAGCTTCGATTGCCAAAAAAAATCGAAGGTCAGCCCTAGAAGCGGTATAGGTTCAGGCCTGGGTTGTACTTGGATGGGTGACTGCCTGAGTATACCAGGATCAGTGAGCTAGGCGGCGTGCTAGAGGGGGGGAAGGGCCTGCTCTTGGATGGGCCCTGTCCGAATACGCTGGCGATGTGGGGGGCGATGTCACTAGTGACCGCCTGGTGAGGTCTCGATGCTGTGGCGTCGCTGGCCTCTCCAGGCCCCCCTTTTTCCGGGGGGATCCAGTCCCTTCTGGGTCTGGGTCCTCCTTCGCGCTCCGCTGCTACGGCCTTGCCACGGGGTTGGGCTTTGCTCTTGACCCCGTGATATTAGGGGTGGTAACGGGGGTTTGTTCCTTTCCGTTCGTTCCCTAGTGGCATGCGGGTTGTGCGTTTGTGTAGTCGTGGGTACACCCCACGGTCTGCTCACCCTGTACGTTGAGTTGCTGAAGTCTCCTCTTCGCGCAGTCGGATCCAGCTCCCTCCCGTCTTCCGCTGCGGGGGTTCGGGTCCTCCCCGGTTCTGATGGTTATGGGGGGCCTCAGCGGGGTACATTTGTCGAGCTTAAGCTCTGCTCAGCTCCTGTATTGCAATATGACGGTGAGCAGAACTATACGATAATATAACGTACGGTTATGTATATAACCATAGTTATATGAGTATAGTGACGCTCAGCGTCAGGACTCACTGTGGCCGCCGTGGTCTTGCCCTGTGGTGAAAGATTGGGAAGGAGCTGATGGTATGGCCACACCCCCGCTTATGTAGGCAGCGGATGGGGGTGTGGCCAGACAGATGATGGTATTAAAGGTACATGTGAGAATTTATTTCAGTTCAATACTGGATATGAAGAGTATTGCAATATGACGCTGAGCGTCACTATACTCATAACTATGGTTATATACATAACCATACGTTTTCCCTAGTACTGCAGTGCAATTTTAGTTTTTATGTAGTTTGTGTGATGTTTCCAGCAGATTTTGTGGTTCAGTATCACACCTAGAATTTATTTGTCATACACTTTCAATGTTAACATCTATAATAATTTGTACTTGCGTGTGTATTTTATGATTACCAAATAACATAAGTTTGTTTTTACTCAAATTTAATGACAATTTATTTAAATCAAACCCAGAACAAAACACGTGGTATAGTCTACAAATAAAATAAAAAATAAAAAATATTTGATATACTACAGTCCTTGATGTATAAAATAAACAATAAAGGTCCTAACACTGACCCCTGTGGGACTCCACAGGTGATATCGGCATGTGATGATTTATGGTCACCCATCTGGTAAACAAACGTAGTGCTGAAAATATACACTTTGACTGCTGTTTTGATAGGATTATGGTATTTACTCTTGGCTACATTAATTAATACGTCTGTATTGGGTCGATTTATGATAAAAACAGCAGGGTCCCCTTATAAGGGGACCCTACAGCTTAGTGCCATTGCTGTTTATCTGTTAGCTCTGAAACCGTACTGACCATCTGTTCAAATGTTGTGTTTATTAATGAAGTCATCTAACTTGAAATAGTTTTTCCAATATTTGAGAACTGGCAAAGTAAGGATACTGGCCTATAATTGGTCAAGGTGTTTCTCTCCAGCTTTATATAGCTGAATAACTTGTCATTTTCATCTGAGGAAATGAACCGGTTGTGAAGGATATATTACATGTAGGTTAGTGGGTTTATAATGCTGTAGATTAGTGTCATATCAATTCCATTCTGTCAATGTTTTATTAACACTTGCTAACCATCTCCCCCCCCCCCCCCCTTCTAGTTCAGATTAATTGAGTTGAGATTTCTTGCAATATTCTCAGCATCCCTGCCATCTTGTGTGTGAGACATTGATTCTCTCTGCCATGGTTGGCCCTATTTGAACAAAGAAGTTGCATCATTCCCATTTAATGTCCCATTGTAGTCAGTAAAATATTGAGAGTAACTAGTTCAACTAATTCTAATATATTCCATATTAATTTAATACCATTTTTGCTATTCTCTAATAATTTGGTATAGTATTTATTGCTTATCCTCATGTTAGTTTTTTTGTTGACTGGCAAGGGGTACCAGTTTCACAATAGCCAAACATGGCACATTGTAATGTACATCTTCAGAGTACTCTTGTAGTCCTCTGGATCTTAACTGATTGATGAATACAAATGAAATGAAATACTCCAGGACAAGCAGCACCCTAGCTACCAACCTGAAACCCAGGCCAAGCAACACCCAAAGGGTTATTAAATCTGTGTTGTTAATCATTGACCTATACTACCCTGTAATAATCCCCCCTAGAAATATCCACTTTGCATTTGATATTGAACATTTTTACATTTGTTTCTTTAATAATTTGTGATGCCATCACAAACACCGGCATTTAAAGTGTTAAAATTCTAAAATGAATGTGGTAGTTATGATCGGGGTTGAAGTTTAAAATTGGGAAATTAACATTATTTTTATGGCATTTTTAAAGAGGACCATTTAGTCCCAATGGTAAGAGTGTAACTAGTAGCTGGTAGATAGACTCCTTAGCCTGAAAGCTCTGTTGCTGCGTGCCCAGGTAGCTTGGGTGTTGCTTGGTCTGGGAGCTTGGCTGCTGCTCGGCCTGGGAGCTGGGCTGCTGCTCGGCCTGGGAGCCAGATTGGAAGCTTGGCTGGTTGCCCTGTTGCTGCATGCCCTGGTAGCTTGGCTGCTGCTCGGCTTGGGAGCCATGTTGTGTGCCCTGGGAGCTTGGCTGCTGCTCGGCTTGGGAGCCATGCTGCGTACCCTGGTAGCTTGGCTGCTGCTCGGCCTGGGAGCCATGTTGCATGCCCTGGTAGCTTGGGTGCTGCTTGGCCTGGGAGCTGGGTTGGTAGCTTGCCTGCTGCTCGGCCTGGGAGCCAGATTGGAAGCTTTGCTGGTTGCCCTGTTGCAGAGTGTCCTGGTAGCTTGGGTGTTGCTTGGCCTCGGTTTCAGGCTGGTAGCTTGGGTGCTGCTCGGCCTGGGAGCAAGATTGAGAGCTTGGCTGGTTGCCCTGTTGCTGCTTGCCCTGGCTGCTCGGCTGCTGCTTGGCCTGGGAGCTGGGCTGGTAACTTGCCTGCTGCTTGACCTGGTAGCTTGGCTGCTGCTCTGCCTGGGAGCTGGGCTGGTAACTTGCCTGCTGCTTGACCTGGTAGCTTGGCTGCTGCTCTGCCTGGGAGCTGGGCTGGTAATTTGCCTGCTGCTTGGCCTGGGAGCCATGTTGCTGCGTGCCCCGGTAGCTTGGCTGCTGCTTAGCCTGGGAGCTGGGCTGGTAGCGTGGCTGCTGTTCGGCCTGGGAACCAGATTGGAAGCTTGGCTGGTTGCCCTGTTGCCGAGTGCCCTGGTTGCCCTGTTGCTGCGTGCCCTGGTAGCTTGGGTGTTGGTTGGCCTGGGAGCTGGGCTGCTGCGTCTGGGAGCTGGGCTGGTAGCTTGGGTGTTGCTTGGCCTGGGAGCTGGGCTGTTGCTCGGTCTGGGAGCTGGGTTGGTAGCTTGGGTGTTGCTCGGCCTGGGAGTTGGGCTGGTAGCTTGGTTGCTGCTCGGTCTGGGAGCTGGGCTGCTGCTTGGCATGGGGGCCAGATTGGAAGTGTGGCTGGTTGCCCGGTTGCTGCATGCCCTGGTAGCTTGGGTGTTGCTTGGCCTGGGAGCCCTGTTGCTGCTTGGCCTCGGAGATGGGCTGGTAGCTTGGGTATTGCTTGGCACGTGGGAGCTGGGATGGTAGCTTGGGCGTTGCTTGGCCTGGGAGCTGGGCTGCTGCTCGGCCTGGAGGCCAGATTGGAAGCTTGGCTGGTTGCCCTGTTGCCGAGTGCCCTGGTAGCTGGGCTGGTAGCTTGGGTGTTGCTCGGCCTGGGAGCCAGATTGGAAGCTTGGCTGGTTGCCCTGTTGCCGAGTGCCCTGGTAGCCGGGCTGGTAGCTTGGGTGTTGCTTGGCGTGGGAGCCCTGTTGCCGCTTGGCCTGGGAGATGGGCTGGTAGCTTGGGCGTTGCTTAGCCTGAGAGCTGGGCTGGTAGCTTGGGTGGTTCTTGGCCTGGGGGCCAGATTGAAAGCTTGGCTGGTTGCCCTGTTGCTGCTCGGCCTAGAGGCCAGATTGAAAGCTTGGCTGGTTGCCCTGTTGCTGCTCGGCCTGGTAGCTGGGCTGGTAGCTGGGCTGCTGCTTGGCCTGGTAGCTTGGTTGCTGCTTGGCCTGGTAGCTTGGCTGCTGCTTGGCATGGGGGCCAGATTGGAAGTGTGGCTGGTTGCCCGGTTGCTGCGTGCCCTGGTAGCTTGGGTGTTGCTTGGCCTGGTAGCTGGGCTGTTGCTTGGCCTGGGAGCCGGGATGGTAGCTTGGCTTGTTGCCCCGTTTCTGCATGCCCCGGTAGCTTGGGTGCTGCTCGGCCTGGGAGCTGGGCTGGTAGCCCTGTTGCTGAATTCCCTGGTAGCTTGGGTGGTTCTTGGCCTGGAAGATGGGCTGGTAGCTTGCCTGCTGCTCGGCCTGGGAGCTGAGCTGGTAGCTTGGCTGGTTGCCCTGTTGCTGCTCGGCCTGGTAGCTGGGCTGGTAGCTTGGGTGCTGCTCGGCCTGGGAGCTGGGCTGGTAGCTTGGCTGCTGCTCGGCCTGGGAGCCAGATTGAAAGTTTGGCTGGTTGCCCCGTTGCTGCGTGCCGTGGTAGCTTGGGTGTTGCTTGGCCTGGGAGCCCTGTTGCCGCTTGGCCTCGGAGATGGGCTGGTAGCTTGGGTGTTGCTTGGCACTTGGGAGCTGGGATGGTAGCTTGGGCGTTGCTTGGCCTGGGAGCTGGGCTGCTGCTCGGCCTGGAGGCCAGATTGGAAGCTTGGCTGGTTGCCCTGTTGCCGAGTGCCCATGTAGCTGGGCTGGTAGCTTGGGTGTTGCTCGGCCTGGGAGCCAGATTGGAAGCTTGGCTGGTTGCCCTGTTGCCGAGTGCCCTGGTAGCTTGGGTGTTGGTTGGCCTGGGAGCCATGTTGCTGCTCGGCCTGGGAGCTGGGCTGTTGCTTGGCATGGGGGCCAGATTGGAAGTGTGGCTGGTTGCCCGGTTGCTGCTTGGCCTGGTAGCTTAGCTGCTGCGTCTTGGAGCCGGGCTGGTAGCTTGGGTGTTGCTTGGCGTGGGAGCCCTGTTGCCGCTTGGCCTGGGAGATGGGCTGGTAGCTTGGGCGTTGCTTAGCCTGAGAGCTGGGCTGGTAGCTTGGGTGCTGCTCGGTCTGGGAGCTGGGCTGGTAGCTTGGGTGCTGCTTGGTCTGGGAGCTGGGCTGGTAGCTTGGGTGCTGCTCGGCGTGGGAGCCCTGTTGCCGCTTGGCCTGGGAGATGGGCTGGTAGCTTGGGCGTTGCTTAGCCTGAGAGCTGGGCTGGTAGCTTGGGTGTTGCTTGGCCTGGGGGCCAGATTGAAAGCTTGGCTGGTTGCCCTGTTGCTGCTCGGCCTAGAGGCCAGATTGAAAGCTTGGCTGGTTGCCCTGTTGCTGCTCGGCCTGGTAGCTGGGCTGGTAGCTGGGCTGCTGCTTGGCCTGGTAGCTTGGTTGCTACTTGGCCTGGTAGCTTGGCTGCTGCTTGGCATGGGGGCCAGATTGGAAGTGTGGCTGGTTGCCCGGTTGCTGCGTGCCCTGGTAGCTTGGGTGTTGCTTGGCCTGGTAGCTGGGCTGCTGCTTGGCCTGGGAGCCGGGATGGTAGCTTGGCTTGTTGCCCCGTTTCTGCATGCCCCGGTAGCTTGGGTGCTGCTCGGCCTGGGAGCTGGGCTGGTAGCCCTGTTGCTGAATTCCCTGGTAGCTTGGGTGGTTATTGGCCTGGAAGATGGGCTGGTAGCTTGCCTGCTGCTCGGCCTGGGAGCTGGGCTGGTAGCTTGGCTGCTGTTCGCATGGCTGCCATTCGCATTTCAGTAGCCGTATTCATGGGCAGAAGCTGGGCATGTACAGACATATCTCGTCGGTACCTTTGAAGTCAGCTCGAGGGGGTAAGGCAGTGGCGCCAGGGGATCGCTTCCAATAGGAGAACGAATATTATGGTCTGTCCTGTAGACTAAAGGGACATTCAGTGTATATTGTACAAAGAATACACAAGGGATATCAAACGATATACAAATATTATACATGGGATCTCAGGCAATAAATATATATATTCGGTTTAATCTGACCCTTTGTAACAAATGTAATAAAAAAAGTCAACCAACGAACTAGATTCTTGTACCGGATCTCCTCTCTGGTAAACAAGAATACCCTGAAGACTCTGGCAGGAGCACTCATTCAAGGGTACTACGACTATGCTTGCACCTCATGGTACCAAAGCACCTCAAAGGCGCTAAAAACAAAATTACAAACATCACAAAACAAACTGGTCAGACTACTGCTAGAACCCACCTCACCCCTGCCCACTTTGACAACCTAGGATGGCTTAGAGTAGACGACAGAGTACAGCAACTTGCAATGGGCCTGGTCTACAAGATACACTACACGACTAAGGTACCCATGTACATGTCAAAATACTTCCCAAAGGTCAGTGAATACCACGACCACAACACCAGAGGGAGCTCCACAAATCATGTTCAACCCAGATTCAGCTCAAACAAGGGACTAAACACGTTTCGCAATTATGCCACATCAATGTGGAACGCGCTACCCACAGCTGTAAAGGAATGTGAATCACTACCCACTTTTAAAACCACTCTCAATGAGCACCTACGGGAGACTGCAATTCGAAACTGGTACCTGTAAATGTCCTAACCCAACCCCCTCCAATGTACAGTAAATGTCCTAACCCAATAATACACGAGACCCTCTTCTTGGGACCAAGTAAGGTTTCATCGATAATCCAATGTACAGTTACCCCCCCCGCCTACCCACCACCCCCCCCCCCCAACCACCTCCTATGTACAGTTACCCCCCCCCCACCACCACCCCACCCACCCACCCAACCACCTCCTATGTACAGCCCCCCCCCACCCCACCTACCCAACCCCCCCCACCCCACCCCACCTGATCCAATGTACAGTTTCTTCGTCAAATGTATATACTCTCTTTTTTAAACTTTTTTTGTATCACAAACAGTACTGTATTTGTAAATCTGGTATGTCATAAATGTATAGATGTAGCAGTATACTGTCTATCTGTATGTCATGTATGTCATATATGTTATGATGAATTGAAAATGGGGGACCTTGATGTAAACAAGATGAAAGTCTTTCTCTGGTCTGCATCCCCTTAGCAATTGTGTGTATTGAGCTGTACTGTATTGTACCCATTCTGCATTCTATTAATAAAGTTTTCAATCAATCAATCAATCACATTTATTTATTTTATTGTATTATTATTTGAGATAGATTTGAGTTCTACTTTTCATTATGAAGTAGCTAACGTTAGTAGTTTGGTAAAAGTTTCCCCAACACTGTAGAGTATCCTAGTGGTACAAACATTAACCGTTTGGTAGTGCGGCAGTGAAAGGGTTAACCTCGTTCCCACTTGTATCTCCTCGGTGAGATAAACAACAGCTTAACACCTCTCCTCTCACTCTATTGTCTGACTGGCTCACCCTGCACTACACCTCTCCTCGGTGAGATAAAAAACTGCCTCCTCTCCTCTGACTGGTTCATCTGCACACTCCTGGGTGAGATAAACAACTGCCTCCTCTCCTCTGACTGGTTCATCTGCTCACTACAATCTGCATAGTTAATTGTGGCGCCTCCTCTCGTCACTTCACCTGGACTCGAACCCACTGGCACAGTTCAGCGGCATCATCATGTGTTTTCAAGTCGCACGCTGCTTTCCCTTTGCTGTAATCATTGGAATGATGGAATATCATAACTTTTACGATGAACAACCCGAAGAAGAAGCGTTTTGGTTAGCTAGATAACACGAAGACACCGTGTTGGTAAGTTAAATTCCATACAAATTCCCTCATACTTGTACAACGAGCGTTTCGCGGAGGACCAGTTCAGAGTTCATTATGGGATTTGTTTTAACCTTAAAGGAACACTCCAACATTTTGGGAAATTAGCTTATTTGCCATCTACCCTGGAGTTACACAAGAAGATACATACCTTTTTCTTCTCTGTGCATGCAGTAGGAGTAGGAAGACGTTGGGAACAAGGCTAATGGAGGAACCTACTTCCAGTGACTGACGCTAAGCTAGGCTAACGGTGCGCGTCTTCCTACTCCTACTGCATGCACAGAGAAGAAACAGGTTTGTATCTTCTTGTCTAACTCCAGGGTAGATGGCAAATAAGCTAATCTCCCAAAATGTTGGAGTGTTCCTTTAAGTGAATTGTTGCTTCTATCTGTTATTTTGACAAACACGTGGATTTCATAACGCATCTAACATAATGTAAAATGATAAATGTTTCCACTGGAATATCCAATTTCCAACCGAAGGATCCAAGTTTTCGTTAAGTCTCGTGTTTCGATGGCGAATTCGTGTAAATAACGCGAATAACGTTGCAGTTGTTTGGCTAAAAATAAAACAACGACGATCTGTTGTTGATTGATTGATTGAAAAATGTATTAACAGATTCCAGAATGGGTACAATACAGTACAGCTGTTAAGGGGATGCAGACCAGAGAAAGACTTTCGTCTTGTTTACATCAGGGTCCCCAATTCATCATATGACACACACGACATACAGATAGACAGTACTGCTACATCTATACATTTATGACATACCAGATTTGCAAATACAGTACTGTTTGTGATACAAAAAGAGTCCAGAAAAGAGAGTACATTTGACGTAGAAACTGTACATTGGAGGAGGTTGGGTAGGTGGGGTGGGGGACACACACTGTATAACTGTACAAGCAAAACTGTACATTGGAATATTGACAACCATACTTGGTCATTTACTGTACATTGGAGGGGGTTGGGTTAGGACATTTACAGGGGCCAGTTTCGAATTGCAGTCTCCCGTAGGTGTTCTTTGAGTGTTTTTTTTAAAGTGGGTAGTGTTCACATTCCTTTACAGCTGTGGGTAGGGCGTTCCACATTGATGTGGCATAATTGCTAAACGTGTTTAGTCCCTTGTTTGAGCCGAATCTGGGTTTAACATGATTTGTGGAGCTCCCTCTGGTGTTGTGGTCGTGGTATTCACTGACCTTTGGGAAGTATTTTGACATGTACATGGGTACCTTGGTCGTATAGTGTATCTTGTAGACCAGGCCCATTGCAAGTTGCTGTACTCTGTCGTCTACTCTAAGCCATCTTAGGTTGTCAAAGTGGGCAGGGGTGAGGTGGGTTCTAGGAGTTATCAGTTTAATATCTGACACATATATTAAATAGATGTTTGGAGCAGGGAGATGGAGAAGGGGCTCCGTCCACTCCACACATCGACCTGGTCTTCAGGACCTCCAGGGACGGTGCCCCCCCCCCCTAACTCTGTCACAATAAATGTCACCATAATAACAAATCACGGTATGTGAGTGTGTGTGATTCCTTTAAGCCCGACGGCCCGGTACATTATTGGCCGAGATTCATAATCACGCCATAAATGTATCAATAGTACAGATGAATGAATGATCTTTATTGTCAACGAAATGTAAAATGCAGCCCTAGGTGCTAACACTTGGTAAGATGCGTGTACTGTGTATGAAAAGAAGACTACAAAAAACAGCAGTGACTGCTCTCAGCTGTTTAACACGTGAAGACCTAGTAGACACCATCACCAGCTGTAGGTTGTCTGAAGTGCAGTGTTACTATGAACGTTCACTAGAATGCAGGATTTAAAAAAGAAAAATGAATTTTTTTTCAAATCCTGCATTCTAGTGAATTTTCACTAGTCCATTGATTGGTCAGTTTTTATTCGCGTTGATTTGACCTTATTCTCCTGCCTCTCTGTTGATGTGACTGTTGTGGATGCTCTGTGCGATAGGTTTGCACAGTGCAGTAACAATGGAACGACGAGGCTCCCATCTTAATTAGGGATGCTCGATATTGGCTTTTTTACCGATACCGATATTCCGATATTGTCCAACTCTTAATTTCCGATACCGATATCAACCGATATCAACCGATACCGATATATGCAGGGTTTCCCCGTCCAAAAAACTGAATAATTTCAGGTAACTAATAATTTCACTGGATATATATATAACAAATATTGTTATTGTTTTTTTTTGTTTTTAAACCGATACCGATATTTTCCGATATCACATTTTACTGCCGATATCGGCCGATAATATCGGTCGGCCGATAATATCGGACATCCCTAATCTTAATGTATCCTGATTCAATGAAACAAGAACAACTAAAGAACGGCGTTCTGATGAAAATGTTAGATGAAATGTTGCTTTGTCCCTCTGTTACCTTTTGACTCAAACACACATTCATCTGTAATCTGCTGTTCCTTTCAGTTGAGGAGGAGACTCCTGAAGAACCAGAACTACAACCAGAAGAACCCCGACTCCTTCCAGAACCCTACGTCTACAACCTGAAGAACCAGAACTACAACCAGAAGAACCCAGACTCCTTCCAGAACCCTACGTCTACAACCTGAAGAACCTGAACTTAGAGCTGCCGCGGTATTGATGTTTTCCTTACCGCACAAATTTGCGAAATATTTCCTACCGCCACGGTTATTACCGCACGCACACACAAATTAAAAAAAAGTTTGAATGCATTTTTTTTTTTTAGTAGTAGTCTACTCTTTATAGCATATAGCCTGCCTCTAGTCTAAATGTCTATCTTTAGAGGATGACTTTGCAGCATGAATATTGTTTGGGATTCGGCAAGCACACATTCGTTATTGAAAGTGAAACACGGATTCGTGCGCCGTTCACTCGGTGTCGCGGGCAGGGGTGGTTACCCCCCCCGACCCTTTCTTATTATTATTATTATTATAAAGTTACTACTTTATAATAAAGGCATTCGTTTTGTGGCATTAACGTTATATAGTTACACGTTCAATAACATCAGCGTATTTACCGGACCATAGCAAGGCAAGCAATACTCAATTCATATCTCAGTTCCTTTCTTTGCTCAGAGCGTGCTGAGTTGTCCCATTCTGCGGTCTGTTAATAAAGTTTTCAATCAGACAAGTGTATAGAACGAAGGGCTTTTATTATAACATTCGTTGCAGACAGTAAAATTGTAACTGAGGGGTTACAAAACCCTGACTGTATTAAAGATTGTGATAGATTAAACCACTGCTAGTTATGTACTTTAATTACTGGCCAGACAGTACATCAAATATAGATGGTGAACACTCACAAGAACACGGCATTGACAAAGAAATAGTATTTGAGGGTATTTTATTATTATGCAACATTAGGTTACAGAATGAGAATTAAGGTCGCGCTTGTATGGCGAAGAATATGCGTAAAGTCAGTCAATAGCATGAGTCACTAAGAATAGCAGGAATCCTACGATGGGTCTAAGTTGACACCAACTGTCGTATAATAGCAACTATAGAAGGCAACGCTGGTACCGCCTGGAGACAATGGGTTCCCTCCGGGGTGTAAGGCCTGGAGGGTAGAGGAATGTTCGGATACTCAGTCTGATTCAATGAAGAATAAAGAGACTCCACGTACAGGAGTCGGTCCTTGTAAATCCCACGATCAGCAGCAAAGCAATAGTTGTAATCCAAATGCTCGATAGCACTGATGACAGCTAGCCAGCCTCTGTCCATGAGGCCAGCCCGAGTGGTAATCCTCACGAGGTTGAATCCCAAACGATAGTGGAAATCAACGAGGCTCTTCTCCGGGTAACACGTTCCAAATCAATATAATCCAACCAGTAATGGTTCTGCAATCGCCGACGCTGGTTCTCCTGTGCACATGTCCAATGGTTCTCTGACTAGGCCTCCTCGGGTGTGGGCGACGTATTTAGGCCACACACCCTGGCTAAGGTACACTAGCTAAAACACGACGAACCGCTGGGTAATGCTACACACGAACGAACTGTGGCCGCACGATATACAATAAATGAACGACTATTTACTTCACATTAGATTAGGTCGAACTTGACGTTACTGCATTAAACTCTGACACTTTACTATTCTATTCGCACATGTTCTCAACGCACGAGTTGCTCACTTCACCACGATGAACTACGTTGGCTTGTTTAGATGGACAAGCAGGTGCTCGGGGTAAGGTGGGTAAGGGTACTGAACGTACTGCTGTGCGCACCTTGCGCTGTATATATACTTAAGTGATTATCTAGTCCCAAACCGCAGTCTTTGTCTGGTATCAATACGCTGTCTCCGGGCATGTTCTGACATGCCTGAACTTGTCTTTGAACCTGACGTTGGGGGCTTGCGAGCTAGCGCCTAGGGCGCTGTCCAATAAGGAGAGCGAATATTACTCTGGTTTGAACGCAGGTAAAGGGATATTCCGTGTATATATAAATAATATACAAAGTATATCAAACAATAAAGGTAGATTATCAGTTTTAATCTGGCCCTTCACAACAAAAATCATTGTCTCGTTTAGTACTCCTGAGGAGCGATGGTAGTCCACTCCGGCGGGGAGCTAAAGCTAACGTTATTAGCCGTGTTGTGATGAGCTCTGATCAATGGCTGACATTCAGGACGTAAAAAACTAATACGCGCTTGCCGATTGGTGGTAACACACTGCATGACGCTCCAACGTGTGACGCGTCTCTCTTCTGACCAATCAGTGGTCTGCAATGTTTCACGTGACTTTTCTGGTACCCAATAGGGTCGCTTGGAACCTTGATAGAGGAGTAGGGTATATCTGCAGAGCCGCAAGCCCAACGAGAGGAGGGTACTTTATTATTATTATAAAAAAACAGCGGTGATGCGGTATTCAGCCTACTCTTGCGGTGGCCGTGATGTAACGGCGATACCGCGGTAATCGCGGCAGCTCTACCTGAACTACAACCAGAAGAACCCAGACTCTTTCCAGAACCCTACGTCTACAACCTGAAGAACCAGAACTACAACCAGAAGAACCCAGACTCCTTCCAGAACCCTACGTCTACAACCTGAAGAACCAGAAACCAGAAGAACCCAGACTCCTTCCAGAACCCTACGTCTACAACCAGAAGAACCCAGACTCCTTCCAGAACCCTACGTCTACAACCCGGAGCCACAATCTGCTTCAGAATCATCCTTGGAACCAGTTCGAGAGCCGCCGCTGGTACCGATATCGCCACCGATATCTATATCTCCACCGATATCGCCACCGGTATCTATATCACCACCGATATCTATATCGCCACTGGTATCTATATCTCCACCGATATCGCCACCGGTATCTCCACCGGTATCTATATCGCCACCGATATCTATATCTCCACCGATATCGCCACCGGTATCTATATTGCCACCGGTATCTATATCACCACCGATATCGCCACCGGTATCTGTATCTCCACCGATATCTCCACCGGTATCTGTATCTCCACCGATATCTCCACCGGTATCTATCTCCACCGATATCTCCACCGGTATCTGTATGTCCACCGATATCGCCACCGGAATCTGTATCTCCACCGATATTTCCACCGGTATCTGTATCTCCACCGATATCGCCACCGGTATCTGTATCTCCACCGATATCACCACCGGTATCTGTATCTCCACCGGTATCTGTATCTCCACCGGCACAACACACGTTTGCTTATTAAATAGATTGTTGCATGATTCTATAATATAATAATACAAAAGTTTCAGTACCTCTGTCTGAAGTCTGTCCACAACTCCACAGTCCACACGCATTTCCTTTTGTAAAACGTCAACACATTGACAATACTAACGATAAAAACTAATGGTGAACAGATTAACAATGCAAACAAATATAATTTTTAAACGTAATAAGAAAAGTGACGATAAAGTTGTTTAATTGACGGGAGGAAAGTTGCTAAAGTCTATGTATTGTGACGTGACCGGAACAAGTCTACACATGGTAGAAGTAACCGGATATGCCGCCCGCACGTTTGTGCAAGTGGAGAATGGTTTTAAACAGAAACACAAGTCAGTCTGCCTAAAGATTACATTTATAATTCACTGGTCCTACAGTTTTAAACAGAAACAAGTCAGTCTACCTAAAGATTACATTTATAATTCACTGGTCCTACAGTTTTAAACAGAAACAAGTCGGTCTATGTAAAGATTACATTTATAATTCACTGGGGTCTAAAAAAAAAAAAAAAAAAAAGCAGTGTCGAATAGATATCTCTGAAGCCAGAGCAGAGAGTCTGCAGTTACCACAGCTCGCCACTAGAGGGTAGTGTCGAATAGATAATCAACACTGAAGCCAGAGCAGAGACTCTGCAGTTACCACAGCTCGCCACTAGAGGGTAGTAAGTAGCATAAGGCCAAATAATATGGGAGAGTCAGTAAATATGATTTCATACTAATATTTCATAAAATACAGTAACAATAAGGAATGCTTCACGAATTTGCGTGTCTATGCTAAATTTATTGTATTGCACTGCACACTTTTTCGAACTGTATAGTAATCTTGTTTTAGTAATCTTATTTTATTCTATGCTAAATTTATTGCATTTATTATTGGAAGCTGCTAGTCGAGGGACCACAATAAATAGATTTTCACTCGCTTTTTTTTTATTATTTTTTATCCACTTTTTCTCCCATCCCAATTTCGTATCATCCAATTCTACCCTCCCCTGTCTCGAACGCTGTTTCTTGCCTCCCACAAGCCGGCTGCCATGTGGACGAAGCCATACATTACACGAGTCCCCTCCGGTACTCGAGGTAGCAGCCGTCGCATCTTTTCACCTGCACGGCGTGATCTTTCAGCGTCAGGGGTCTGCGCTGTGGAGGGACGCCGCCCCCATCGCGTCCTGATTCTACTGCGCAGGCACACCAACCGACCTGTAGGAGTCGCTGTCCACAACGTCCGATCCGCACCCATCAGTTTTCCCTCCCCCTAATACTGCCAATTGTATTAGTATGAACGGCCAAACTGAACGGCCAAACTGAAAACAATGTGGAGAGCTGGGCTCGAACCCAGCGTCTCCAGCATTGGTGGTGAGTGCCTTGCCCACTGCACCACCTAGCCGCATCCAGTCGCTTTTGTGATAGAGATGTATATTAATGGCAAATCCATACAAAGACTAGTTTGGGGCCCTAGATTAACATAGCACCTCTACATGGGTATTCCACAACTCAATCAGTGTACAGTATGTAATGGGGATTCGTTTCCATGTCACGTCTGAGGCGGGATTCGGAACAGGCGACTCTCTGTCTGAGGTGAGATTCAAGACGCCATCTTGGCCTCTTTGCCCCCCCGGGCAGCCCCTCCTCCTTGCACCGCCCAACAGAGAGGAGCTACTCTGTGTAAAAGTCTAAATGTCTTATTTCATGATCGACAGTCGGCGGCGGTAGAAAAAAATTTGTAACTGAGTTATAATACAATATAAAGTACAATGCAGAAATGGGACGAGGTACAACCTAGGGTACGGTGCAATGAGGTCTGAGTTGTAGTGCAAATGGAGCCGGCAGACGAGCGCGCAAGCGGAATTTTTATTTGCCATTTTTTTATTGATGAAAACGCATAATTACCTATACATTCGGATCAGCAGTTCAGCACCTGCACTGTTGGTGGGTGAGCCTAGTAAAGGATGTCTCATTGCGTTCATCTTCAATGAATGGACCAATGCAATAGTCTACCAAAGCCCCCCCTCTCTCTCTATATATCTCACACACACACACACACACACTTCAGAAACAAACATAGCATCAATAATACACCTGAGTGATGTCTAGTAAAAAAAAAAAATGTGGGGGGCCCCCCCCAGTGCTGGGCCCTTGGAATCATCCTAAGCTACCCCCCACCAGCTACGCCCCTGATGGTATGTGCCACGAGGGCACCCCCATCTCTCCGTTACTATGCTTGAGTTAGGGCTGGGCGATATGGCCTAAATATGATATCACGATATTTTCTGACCTTTCGGCGATACACGATACACATCACGATGTTTTTCCTTTTTTCCCCAAACAATTCATTATGAGGCTTACCAAGACAGTATTTGAGTTTGCAAGCGAACATTAAAGACAAAAGACTCATGCATTTAGCATTTTTATATTATATATTAGATTTAGATTATTGGATTCTTAGATTATATATTTAGCATTTTAGCCTTTCGTTTTTTTATATTAGATTAGATTTAGATGATTAGATTACATATTGTAACTATTTATTTATTTACATGTATGTATACATTTATTATTTGAACGGCTTAAGGCTATATCTGTACTTGATGTTTGTTTGTTGTGTTGCATACTTGAAATAAACTTCAATCAAATCAAACCCCCCCTCTTAAAAACAAAAACCTGTGTTTAACCTAGCCATCTATAAAACATCATGCTAAAACTGTGAAACAAATGTCCTACTCCCCTAAAGAAAGAAATACATAGCAAACATGACTCAGTTATCCAATAGTGCTGCTGCTTTTTATTTTGTTAAAATCTTTTAGTTAATAAGACTAAAAGACTACAATATATATGACTACAAGGGCCAGAAGCCCACTTCATGATGGCTTCCTGTCCTCGCATTCCATTTCCGGTTTTCCGGTTAACGTTACATTTTCAACAACAGATTGCTGCTAATTAAACACTTCATGGAAACGGAGTAACGTTAACGTTATGTTGAGTTCATACGTGTAGTGTAGTATGAACTCCACATAACGTTAACATTACTCCGTGTCCACTGTTGCTGCCACTGTTGCGTCGCAGATGGATGGTACACTCTGTTAGCTCCGTAGCTAATCCGCTCATAAACTAACTTACAGATAGCAGTACCGTTAACGTCGGAGCTTACTCCTGGGTTTCAGGGGGCATCCCTAGCACCGAGCCACCGCCTCTCTGTCTCTGGCTAGGTGTGTGCGCTTGCGTGCGTGTATGTGCGTGTAGATGACGTAATTTTGGCAAGTGTGTGTGTGACTGACTTTTTTTTTCTGCGAGAGGGAGAGGCGAGAGAGAGCGGAAAGCATTTAGCACTGCGCTTGTAAGTCTCATCTCAGCCGTGGCGGCCTCTAACGCGAGGGCAAAACATCACGATATCCGCGATACGTTTAAAACGTGTATCGTTAATGAACTGTACCCGATATTTATATAATATCGTCATATCGCCCAGCCCTAGCTTGAGTAAATTGTAATGAAGCAACAGATAATATACATTTCTTTTATTTGACTGTGAATAACACCATTGACCAGACGTGAAAGCTCATTCTGCACCTTCTTGAGATCAAGTGTACTAAAAATCTAAGCAAGTGAATAAAGGGCAGATGATTTACAGTTTATCTTTGTAGATACAGTACTGAATCTTTCCAGCCGGACACATGCAATTTGAAATATGAATATAGAATATCGGGCCTATAAATGACCTTATTATGGCCAAGTCATACATCTATGGGTTGGGCCAAATCTCCTCTAGGCTCTTTCCAATGGCAGAGTTAAATCTGGATTTAATACCACTAGGTGCCTGTTACAGGGCAGCAAAGACTGTGAATGAAATCTACTGTAAGTACAGTTACTTTTGTATAATGTCCATATCTCTGCCATTTTTCACCAGATTTCAACATGGTTTTTTTGTAGACGTTCACAGAAGGGTAAAGAAACCATATACGTTGTATTTTATGGCAATAACATTCAGGTTTGTTCGACCCGTGAGATATAATCACAAAAATAACATCAGCATCTTTTGCATAGAATATTTTAGCAGCTTTGACGGGCTGGTGTGAGCGATGTCCATCGAAAGCCCTGGGTCTCCTCTTTCTTAGGACTACAATGATTTCATGACGGCGTCATTTCCTCCCGTTTCCGATGCAATGCGCAGAGAAATGTATAAACTCATATTTCGCTAATAACACTTAAAATCATAAACAAACGTAGTGCTGAAAATATACACGTTGACTGCTGTTTTGACAGGGTTAGGGTCTTTACTATGGCTACATTTGAAAAAGAAACGCAACATTAATTAATATGGATTAATTGATCTATTTATTACGTGAAATGAATATATATATATATATATATATAAGATGGGGGCTTAAGGGGTTAACAATTCAGGACCATTGGTACCTTCATGCAAAGACTACTGATGTTGCAAACAAATCTGTAGACTCCTGTGAGTGCCTATGCAGCACAGTTGTAATGTTTTCTACCTAGTACATTCAAGTCTAATAAATAGTTTATTTTGTGATTGATCTCTAATAATTTTTACAGTCTAGTGTTTAACAGCCTGTCTCCTCTTCTCTCTCCTCTCTTCTCTTCTCTCTCCTCCTCTTCTCTTCTCTCTCCTCCTCTTCTCTCTTCTCTCTCCTCTCCTCTCTTCTCCTCTCCTCTCTTCTCTCTCCTCTCCTCTCCTCTCTTCTCCTCTCCTCCTCTCCTCCTCTCTTCTCTCTCCTCTCTTCTCTCTCCTCTTCTCTCCTCTCCTCTCTCCTCTCCTCTCCTTTCCTCTCCCCTCTTCTCCCTTTCTCCTCTCCTCTCCTCTCCTCCTCTCTCCTCTCCTCTCCTCTCTCTCCTCCAGCTGAACTATGCAGACATGCTGAAGCGTGTGGAGCCTCTGCGTAACGAGCTGCAGAAGCTGGAGGACGACGCCACAGACGACCAGTCGAAGGCGGAGGAGGTGGAGCAGATGATCCGAGACCTGGAGTCCAGCATCGGCCGCTACAAGGAGGAGTACGCCATCATGTCGGAGGCCCAGGCCATCAAGGCTGACCTGGCTGCGCTGCAGGCCAAGGTAGCATCTGTTGGCCACATCTAGCTGCTAGTCGACATCACCCGCTCTCTTACGGTCGTCCATGTGACTTGGCTTCCAAATCCCCTTAAATGTTTATTTCTTTTTGATCTACTTTTTCTCCTTTTTTCTGTGATTTTTCTCCCCATCCCAATTTACCTCTCGTGCCAATTCTCCCTCCCCTGTCCTGATCGTTGCTCGCATATGCCCCCGACTGGCTGGTTGTAGGAAGGATAGAAGCCTTGCATCATATGTCCCCTCCGGTACACAAGGAGGCAGCCTGTCGCATCTTTTCACCTACCAGCGCGGACTCTCATTTGGCGAGGAGTAACGTGTGGGAGGCTCACACTGCCCCCGCCATTTTCCTGACTTTGCTGTGCAGGCACCCCAACTGACCTGTAGGAGTCGCTGTTCACAACGACCAGATTACCACCCATCGACTTCCCACCCATGACGGCCGGCCCAAGCCGGAGGCAACGCAGACAGCCAGATTAGAACCCGGTGTCTCTTGCGTTGGTGACGAGCGCAATGTCCGCCGCGCCACCCAGCTGCCCCTTAATGTTTATGAAATGGATCATAGCGGCAAGAAATATCCAAAGGTAGTGACTAGGGCTGTCCCCGACTAAGGATTTGGATGGTCGACTATGATTGGCCAAAATTTGCCGTTAATCGACTTGGTCGACTAATTTCTATTTCTATTTTTTTTAGGTATAATATTTTGAAAGAAATAATTGATTTTTTTTTTGTTTTTTATCATTCCATTTGGGCTGTGGGGGTGCTTAATGTCTGAAGGAGTCTACTGAAGGCTTCTTGTCCTCTGCAAAAGCATGCAATTGTTCCACTGATGGATACATCTTGATATTTGTCTAGTCTAGTGTGTTCATTAGATGGGTGAAATCCTCTTTCAGTGCCTCTGTGCCTGTTTTCGTAGGCAGTTAGCCTCTGGTATGCGTGCCATTAGCGTTAGCCACGCTTCTAGGCCTCTTTTCTTTTGGAAAGAATGATACTTTTTTTTTTTATATATATATTCGACTAAGAGGTTGGCCAGTCGACAACGGCTCCTTTCGACTGATTAGTCGACTAATCGACTAATAGGGGTCAGCCCTAGTAGTGAGTGACCATGTCATGCTAGCTCACTGGCAGAGGGGGTAGATTCTGTAACACATTTAAGCTGTTTTAAGATAGTTTAAATTTGATGCTGTGGGCTAGCAAGGGTCCCTTGACTTCTCACCTTAAGATATCTGAATGAAGATGGGTTTGTTCAACCGTAAAATATCCTTCCTCCAGTACATAATTTTGTTCACAACTCTTAACTCACACAGAGCCACACCCATATGCCCGAATTATGGCTTCTATGTCAGCACTTTGCGAACGCTTAAATTCTATCTTAAATTATGGCTATGGGCAGGGCCGTAGCCAGGGTTTAGAAATTAGGGAGGTCCATTTATTTTTTTGGCCCAGACCGGCCCACTATAATCGGTCGGACACCACCCACCAGTACACCATCCTTACGGTCCCCTTAAATATGCGTACCTACTGTACTATTCCCCCCCCCCAACCCATTACAAAGCTGGGTAGTAAGTGCCATGGACAAGTGGACCAGTGTACTCACTCGCTCTTGGCTGAATCTTGTTTTGGGTGGTGATGTAAAAACACCTGCATCATAGCAGGCTCAGGATGGGCAACGTAGTCTATAGCCTGTTCATCCCTGTCTCTCTCCTCCACAACCTGGCTTGACTAGACATAAGGAGAGAGATGATTACAATTAACTGGTACATTCAGGTCCAGAATTGTTGGAATCCCCTGACAAAGATGTGCAAAAAGCTGTACAATTTAAACAATACCATACTGGTAATGAGAAAATAGTTGTTTATTCAATGAATGCATGGAGCAGTTCCATCTTATTTCATTTGATACTAACTACTCAGTTCATACAGATTTCAAGTATTCAAATATCAATGATGAATATTGCATAAGGTTTACACAGTTAATAGATCACCTTCTTGTTTTATATTCATCTTATATGGCAATTAAATCAATGGTGTGTTTGTTTGGGGAGTTTGACCTATGTGCCTACCACGTGAAGGTGCATGATCAATGGACAGCACAAAAACAATTTGTGTAGGTGGAGACTAGAGCTACCACAGATAGTAATAAGTTATTAAGAGTAAGTAATCCATACCATATATATCCTAATAGTTACCTTATTACCATACTTGGCTGAAAACAAACTTTGCTGCCTGTTGTGAATGTGTTTTTCCCTGTAGGCTAATACATAAGTAGGCATACATTTTTGCAGTTGAGGAAAAATTTGCAGTTGAGTAGGCTATAATGTGCTGTGTTTTTATGTCTTCCATCGAGGACCACCTTGGAAATAAGTGTTAATGCTTGTTAATGAATGCTTTTAGGTGATATCCTCAGGAATACAAATTGGTCAAGATCATTTGTTTTTATGATGTGTTTTTAATTTCCAAATAAATCTAATCAAATAAAAAAGCAGTTTTTGCAGTTGAGCTACTGGTGTTGTATATTATACAGCCTTTTCATGCATCTTTATCAAGGGAACCCTTATCCTAATGATTTAAAAAATAATATTATGATGATACGATATGGACCTAGTAGTTGGGTCATCTGTGGCACTTCGTTTCTCAATGGATTTTTTAAAAAGGCGGGGGAAATTTGTGAGAGACCAAAATCCAAAATGGCTGCCGTGGAAATTAACTTTTTAATGGTTTGACCTACAATGATGCCCAATACATGGTACCAGCCCCCTCTCAGTCATGTACCAGCCCCTCTCAGTCATGTACCAGCCAGCCCCTCTCAGTCATGTACCAGCCCTCTCTCAGTCATGTATACCAGCCCCCTCTGTCATCTACCAGCCCCCTCTCAGTCATGTACCACAGCCCCATCTGAGTCATGTACCAGCCCCTCTCAGTCATGTACCAGCCCCCTCTCAGTCATGTACCAGCCCCCTCTCAGTCATGTACCAGCCCCCTCTCAGTCATGTACCAGCCCCCTCTCAGTCATGTACCAGCCTCCTCTCAGTCATGTACCACAGCCCCATCTCAGTCATGTACCATAGCCCCATCTCAGTCATGTACCATAGCCCCATCTCAGTCATGTACCACAGCCCCCTCTCAGTCATGTATACCAGCCCCCCCCTCAGTCATGTATACCAGCTCCCTCTCAGTCATGTACCAGCCCTCTCTCAGTCATGTACCACAGCCCCCTCTCAGTCATGTATACCAGCCCCCCTCTCAGTCATGTATACCAGCTCCCTCTCAGTCATGTACCAGCCCTCTCTCAGTCATGTACCAGCCCCCTCTCAGTCATGTACCAGCCAGCCCCCTCTCAGTCATGTACCACAGCCCCCTCTGTCATATACCACAGCCCCCTCTCAGTCATGTACCACAGCCCCCTCTCAGTCATGTACCAGCCCCTCTCAGTCATGTACCAGCCCCCTCTCAGTCATGTACCACAGCCCCCTCTCAGTCATGTACCAGCCCCCTCTCAGTCATGTACCAGCCCCCTCTCAGTCATGTACCACAGCCCCCTCTCAGTCATGTACCAGCCCCATCTCAGTCATGTACCAGCCCCCCTCTCAGTCATATACCTGCACGACTGGCGGGGGGGTGCTTAGTAAGAGATGTGATTGGGCCAGCCCAGTGTCAGTCAGTACCAATGGGCCGATGTCTCAGCCTAGTAGTGGGCCGGTCGTTGACAAAAAAAAAAAAAAAACGCAAGAGACACCGGGTTCTAATCTGGCTGTCTGCGTTGCCTCCGGCTTGGGCCGGCCGTCATGGGTGGGAAGTCGATGGGTGGTAATCTGGTCATTGTGAACAGCGACTCCTACAGGTCAGGTTTTTTTTTTTTTTTTTTAAACTACCACAGATAGTAATAAGTTATTAAGAGTAAGTAATCCATACCATATATATCCTAATAGTTACCTTATTACCATACTTGGCTGAAAACAAACTTTGCTGCCTGTTGTGAATGTGTTTTTCCCTGTAGGCTAATACATAAGTAGGCATACATTTTTGCAGTTGAGGAAAAATTTGCAGTTGAGTAGGCTATAATGTGCTGTGTTTTTATGTCTTCCATCGAGGACCACCTTGGAAATAAGTGTTAATGCTTGTTAATGAATGCTTTTAGGTGATATCCTCAGGAATACAAATTGGTCAAGATCATTTGTTTTTATGATGTGTTTTTAATTTCCAAATAAATCTAATCAAATAAAAAAGCAGTTTTTGCAGTTGAGCTACTGGTGTTGTATATTATACAGCCTTTTCATGCATCTTTATCAAGGGAACCCTTATCCTAATGATTTAAAAAATAATATTATGATGATACGATATGGACCTAGTAGTTGGGTCATCTGTGGCACTTCGTTTCTCAATGGATTTTTTAAAAAGGCGGGGGAAATTTGTGAGAGACCAAAATCCAAAATGGCTGCCGTGGAAATTAACTTTTTAATGGTTTGACCTACAATGATGCCCAATACATGGTACCAGCCCCCTCTCAGTCATGTACCAGCCCCTCTCAGTCATGTACCAGCCAGCCCCTCTCAGTCATGTACCAGCCCTCTCTCAGTCATGTATACCAGCCCCCTCTGTCATCTACCAGCCCCCTCTCAGTCATGTACCACAGCCCCATCTGAGTCATGTACCAGCCCCTCTCAGTCATGTACCAGACCCCTCTCAGTCATGTACCAGCCCCCTCTCAGTCATGTACCAGCCCCCTCTCAGTCATGTACCAGCCCCCTCTCAGTCATGTACCAGCCTCCTCTCAGTCATGTACCACAGCCCCATCTCAGTCATGTACCATAGCCCCATCTCAGTCATGTACCATAGCCCCATCTCAGTCATGTACCACAGCCCCCTCTCAGTCATGTATACCAGCCCCCCCCTCAGTCATGTATACCAGCTCCCTCTCAGTCATGTACCAGCCCTCTCTCAGTCATGTACCACAGCCCCCTCTCAGTCATGTATACCAGCCCCCCTCTCAGTCATGTATACCAGCTCCCTCTCAGTCATGTACCAGCCCTCTCTCAGTCATGTACCAGCCCCCTCTCAGTCATGTACCAGCCAGCCCCCTCTCAGTCATGTACCACAGCCCCCTCTGTCATATACCACAGCCCCCTCTCAGTCATGTACCACAGCCCCCTCTCAGTCATGTACCAGCCCCTCTCAGTCATGTACCAGCCCCCTCTCAGTCATGTACCACAGCCCCCTCTCAGTCATGTACCAGCCCCCTCTCAGTCATGTACCAGCCCCCTCTCAGTCATGTACCACAGCCCCCTCTCAGTCATGTACCAGCCCCATCTCAGTCATGTACCAGCCCCCCTCTCAGTCATATACCTGCACGACTGGCGGGGGGGTGCTTAGTAAGAGATGTGATTGGGCCAGCCCAGTGTCAGTCAGTACCAATGGGCCGATGTCTCAGCCTAGTAGTGGGCCGGTCGTTGACAAAAAAAGAAAAAAAAACGCAAGAGACACCGGGTTCTAATCTGGCTGTCTGCGTTGCCTCCGGCTTGGGCCGGCCGTCATGGGTGGGAAGTCGATGGGTGGTAATCTGGTCATTGTGAACAGCGACTCCTACAGGTCAGGTTTTTTTTTTTTTTTTTATAGTTACAAATAGTTACCGAGGTCCGGACCTCGGTGACCTCATAGCTGGCTACGGCCATGGCTATGGGTCTAATGCACCCGTCACTTATCAATGACTTGCTTGCAGTCAACATGTACGAAACGGATAGTTTTTTCATTGGTACATTTCCGTTTGATACCGTTTTGTATAAGAGCAGGGCTCTACGCTAACCTTTTTCACTAGGGGCACAGGTGCTCCTAAATGAGAAAATTTAGGAGCACCCAAAAATATTTAGGAGCACAGTGAAAATATGTCAAGTAACAGAGTTTTTTTTTTTTTTTTCAAAAATAAATGTATATTTGTACTGTGCGTGCATGTGCAAACGGGACACATCTGTGCAATAGCACATACCACCAAAGTCACTGGCCCACTGTGTGCGTGTGTGTATCATCTGCGTGTGCAAACGGGAATGGGACAGACATTTGAACTATTAATTAAGTGATTAATGCCTACTATGGCAAAGTTGTAGCCAACAACTAGGCCTAATAAGAAAGGCAGTGATATTGAACAAAAAGGAGACACTGGCTTTACAACCAGGGCCATCAGTAGAGGGGGGAGCTAGTGTTGCTCTTTTAGAAAAATAATCCTTTCAGGGTTGCCTATTGAAATACTGTACACCTCCAGTACAGTAGTTTGCGTGTCAGGTTAACCATTGATTGACAGTCAATTCTGCCAATTACGACGTCACACCGTTGCACTCTGGCCGTCCGGCGCTGCAGCTGGACCCTATTGCCACACCGCTTGCACTCTGGCCGTCCGGCGCTACAGCTGGACCCATTGCCCACCTCTGCGGTTGATAACGCTAGCCAAGTTAGCTGTACACACATACACAGTGGGCCAGTTGTAGGGGTGTAACAATGCATCGCAATGCATCGATCCTACTTTGCAATATTTACAAAACATGACATTGTTTTCGAACTCTAGCCATGGGGAAATGTTTAGCCAATTCACGTTAAATTTGTATGTCTTCCCTCCGGCTCCAGTGGGTGTAGCTTCGCTAGCTACAGTGGCTACATTGGGTGCTACAGTGGGTGTAGCCTCGCTAGCTTGGCCAACTTCGCTAGCATGCTGGCTAGCGTCAGTATCTTGGTTAACGTTAACGTTAACCATCACCTCTGTAACATGAGCTGCCTCGCCTGACTTCTCATTCTCCGGTATCTTTCGCGCAAAATAAAAATGAATGGGCTTCGACATGGCTGTATTATTGTTTGACTCACACAGTGACGCAGCCGCTGATCATTACTTTCGGTTTCCAGTCGCGTGACCACAGGAAACTACTGTGATTGGAACGTTTATGCGGCTGTGAACTGTGGGACTTGTAGTTTTTTAACGATTCTCGCAGCGGAGGAAAAAAAAGGACGAATGAGAGGCTGTACTCTGCACTCGCTGGCCCCACTCGCACGCCGGGCGAGTACTTGATTTTGCATGTTCGCACGCACATATTTTTAGGGGCATATGCGAGCAATATGGTCGCACTGTAGAGCCCTGGAGAGTATAGTTTTGGAGATTTCTAGTAATTCCAGAGAAATCCGCGATAATCGCCCTTTAGTGGAATACACAAAACACGTAATTTTTCGGCTGATTTATGAATAGTTTTCAAATAAACGCTAGATTATCGAGAGTATATGTGTCCTTATGCACGATACAAAAGCGGGCTGAAAATCGCTTATTCGTGACTTGCTCAGTGCTAACATCACACACACGCGCTCCGATGGCGGTGATAGGGACGCCTATTGCTTAATAACAGCGGAGCAGTGCTGCTTTTGCTTCCGCGTTTTCCCTGATTGGCTGCGACACGCCCCGCGGCAGGCGCGGCAACCGCAGAGCTTGCGGAATTATGTAACCGCCCTAATCCGCCATGATTTTCATTCGCCGCTTCAGCTCACCTGGCAGAGCAGCGGTCCTGCGGTCCTGCGGTCCGTTGTTGACGAGTTCGAATCCCTTCAAATTTTTTTTTTTGCGTGCTTTTTTTTTTAAACGTGTATTCTTTCGCCGGTTAAGGTTAGGCATGGTTATGGTTAAGGTTAAGGTTAGGCATTGTTTCGGAGTTGGTTAAGGTTAGAACGGTTACGTTTAGGCGCTGTTAAGGAGCTGGTTAAGGTTAGAGTTTGTCTTAGAGACAGCCTTTTCCGCACTGCCGCTCTCCCGCGTTGCCGCGGTCACATGGTCAAATTGTCACATTCTTGCACTGCTCCGCTGTTAAAAAGCAACACGCGATAGGGACATCTGATTAACCCAAGATTCGTAACAAATTCCTTACCTCACATCAGATGTTCTGCAAAAAGATTAATCCAATTCCTGATCGCCATTCCAAATATCGATCGCGTTTATTGATCAAACGTTATAGTCCAAAACACATAATCGACGCTGCTCTGAGTGTCCTAAGTCAGGGGTTCCCAAAGAGCCGCCGCGGGGGGGGGGGGGGGGGGGGGGGGGTTTATAAAAAAAAAAAACATCTAAATTTTTTTGCAGTCAGGCCACTGAACTTGGAAGCATGCCAGGCCAGTGTTTCTAGTTGCACCAGCTCAATAGTTGGATAACCTAGGTGGGGAACAACCAGGAGATCACTGCAATTCACACAAGTTGGAGAAATCTCTCTCTCTCTCTCTTGCTCTCACACACACACAAAGGGAGCCGCATGTGATTGGTGGAGGCGGGACTGCTAATCATTGACACATGCTAGCCTGTAATAATCCCCCCCCCAGAAAAATCTACTTTGCATTTGATATATTGCAAATATATGCCATCACACACACTGGCATTTAAAGGGTTAGAATTATAAAATGAATATGTGGTGTTATGATCAGGGCTGAAGTTGAATAAAATATTGTATTTATCAATTACAAAAAAACTGAAAATCCATAAAAATCTGTGTTGTTGCTAATCATACATATGCTAGCCTGTTTTTTAACAATAATTTGTGATGCCATCACAAACACTGGCATTTATAGGGTACAAATAAAAAAATTCCTGCACCAGAATGCAGGAAATGAAGTCTTTGTAACAAGAAATGTCCTGGTGGGGGACCCCCAGACCCCTTGCTTAAAAAGTGGCCTGGCTGGGGGCGTCTATGCCTTCTACAAAGCCGTTCGGTTTCCGGGTTCCTCTGATTGGCCACTAAGCCCACGTGACCGTGCGCTAGCACGCCCCCCTTATCGCCCACTCTCGCGCTGTGAAGCGAAGCGCCAGCGGGGCGAGGCGGTGGTTTCTCCCCGGCTCCGTGCGCCGCTGACTCGGTCCAGCTCCAGCAGCAGCGGCCGTCTTCTCTCCGAGGCGGCTCGTTCTTATTAATCCCCCATTGTTCAGGTCGACATGGTCGCACAAACACCCGTTGGAGGAGTAGTGGGGGAGAAGAAGAGGAATATTTTTAAATGGAAAGAATTATCGACTGGCAACTCTGTGCTCGTCAGACATGTTAATGTCATGTATGTTGTGTATGTCATAAATGTCTATGAATTGAAAATGGGGGACCCTGATGTAAACAAGACAAACGTCTTTCTCTGGTCTGCATCCCCTTAACAATTATGTGTATTGTGCCGTACTGCCCATTCTGCAATCTGTTAAATAAAGTTTTCATTAATTCATTAATTCATTTCTCCCCCACTACTCCTCCAACGGGTGTTTGTGCGACCATGTGGACCTGAACAATGGGGGATTAATAAGAACGAGCCGCCTCGGAGAGAAGGCGGCCGCTGCTGCTGGAGCTGGACCGAGTCAGCGGCGCACGGAGCCGGGGAGAAACCACCGCCTCGCTAGGGATGGGTACCTTTCACATTTGAACCGATACCGGTACCTGTGAATCTATACCGGTACCCAACGGTACCTTTTTTCGGTACTTTAGTCTCAAGAAATGTTATTTACCTACCTCAGTCGTAAAAAAAAAATCCAAACTTCAAATAACTACAATTTCGACAGTTTTCGGCTTGTCATTGCTCCGACTGCTTTGTTGTTGAATCAAGTCAAATCCTAGGTAAGCATATATTGTGCGTGTGAACGTTGACATGAAAAGAAAAAAGTAAAAAAAAAATTAAAAATTATAACAAAAACATTTTTAATTTATTTTTTTATTTTTTTTTGGTTTCTCACTTGATTCGATACTCGGTAGTACTGACATGTTTCGGTTCGGTGCCTCAAAAGTACCGAATTCGGTACCCATCCCTTCGCCCCGCTTCGCTTCACAGCGCGAGTGGCCGATAAGGGGGGCGTGCTAGCGCGCGGTCACGTGGGCTTAGTGGCCAATCAGAGGAACCCGGAAACCGAACGGCGTTGTAGAAGGCATAGACGCTGACTGCGGCTATATTTTGCACTATATTTCCTGGCCTGAATGATTTCCCCAGTCCGGCCCTAGTTAAAAGCCTCCAATGCTTATTAGTGTGTGTGCGTTTGAACGTGTGCATGTTTCAACCATACATTTCCATTTATTAAAAAATTTATTAATTAATAAAAATGTTTATTTATTTATAAAAAAATGTATTACCGCCTATAATAGTGTGGGTCGTGGCTCTCTGACACTGTTATTTTTGGGTCGCGGCCTGAAAAGTTTGGGAACCCCTGCTCTAATACACATTCTCTCCCCCTCTGGACCCCCCCCCCCCCCCCCCCAGCCAGACTGCTGCTCTCTTGATACTCAGGTTGGCTGGTCCTCTTTATCTGACAGACGAGATAAGGATTGGTATTTGTTTATTTATAAAGCCCTACTTTGTAACGTGGCACTCATCTCATCTCTGCTGCTCTGGAACACTGGTCCACGCCGAACACGCTCCAGTGATCGTCTAGTTCTCCAGGTTCCCCGAGCTACAACTAATCTACAACTAATCTACAACTAATCTACAACTAATCTACAACTAATCTAGAACTAATCTTGGCAAGACTGCTTTTCTGTTTTTCACTGCAGAGGAATCATGGAATCTATTACAACGTGACCTAGAACTAAGCACTCTTTCTTTTGGAAGTTTTTAGATTTGTAATCAATAACCGCCCACCATCAACATGTAGTTGTTTCTGCTAATTGTTCTTGCTTATGAACTGTGTTATTATTATTAATTGTCTGACCTATGTATTTATGATTGATCTATTGTTTTAAATTGATTGTGTCCTGTTATGTTATGCTTTGTACTCTCTGCACCATTGAAAATGAGGGTCTCCCTCAATGACTCCAGAGTTTAAATAAAGAAAAAAAGAATCACTAATAATGATAAACTGTAAAAGATATATATAAACTTTCATCCCCTTCTCTCTTGTCCCAGGTGAACCGCAGCCATGCTCTGCTGAAGAGCCTGTCGGCTGAGGGGGAGCGCTGGGGGCAGACCAGCGAGACCTTCAAGAACCAGATGGCCACCATCGCCGGAGACTGTCTGCTGGCGGCAGCCTTCATCGCCTACTCCGGTTACTTTGACCAGCAGGCGAGACGGAACCTGTTCACCACCTGGTCCCATCACCTACAACAGGCCAACATTCAGGTCCGTCATTATGTCGATAAGACTCTTCACAATCAGTCTTGTATTCGTTTAAACCTGATTAGTTGGTGCTGATATTGGATCAGTGTTCCATGTCATCGCATTGCATCCTTGCTGCGAAATCTCATAACTCAAAACTAACTTGCACAAATTATTTACGTGTACTTTTGCATAATCATAACCTAAAGGTTCCCCTTTTAAAATGTGATGCTGGAGCTGGCATCTTACACCCTTCTGCCTGAATTTCTCCCGCAGTTCCGAAACAGATATTGCCAGGACCGAGTACCTCTCCAACGCGGATGAGAGGCTGCGCTGGCAGGACCTCTGTACTGAGAACGCCATCATGCTGAACAGATACAACAGGTCAGTATGGCTGCCATCTGATCATAAGGATACCCTTATAAATACACCTGCATATAACCCTCTATATACCTACTTATACACCTGCATATAACCCTCTATATACCTACTTATACACCTGCATATAACCCTCTATATACCTACTTATACACCTGCATATAACCCTCTATATACCTACTTATACACCTGCATATAACCCTCTATATACCTACTTATACACCTGCATATAACCCTCTATATACCTACTTATACACCTGCATATAACCCTCTATATACCTACTTATACACCTGCATATAACCCTCTATATACCTACTTATACACCTGTATATAACCCTCTATATACCTACTTATACACCTGCATATAACCCTCTATATACCTACTTATACACCTGTATCTAACCTCTATATACCTACTTATACACCTGCATATAACCCTCTATATACCTACTTATACACCTGCATATAACCCTCTATATACCTACTTATACACCTGCATATAACCCTCTATATACCGGTACCTACTTATACACCTGCATATAACACTCTATATACCTACTTATACACCTGCATATAACCCTCTATATACCTACTTATACACCTGCATATAACCCTCTATATACCTACTTATACACCTGCATATAACCCTCTATATACCTACTTATACACCTGCATATAACCCTCTATATACCTACTTATACACCTGCATATAACCCTCTATATACCTACTTATACACATGGATATAACCCTCTATATACCTACTTATACACCTGCATATAACCCTCTATATACCTACTTATACACCTGTATCTAACCTCTATATACCTACTTATACACCTGCATATAACTCTCTATATACCTACTTATACACCTGTATCTAACCTCTATATACCTAATTATACACCTGCATATAACCCTCTATATACCTACTTATACACCTGCATATAACCTTTATATACTTACTTATACACCTGCATATAACCCTCTATATACCTACTTATACACCTGCATATAACCCCTCTATATACTTACTTATACACCTGCATATAACCCTCTATATACCTACTTATACACCTGCATATAACTCTCTATATACCTACTTATACACCTGCATATAACCCTCTATATACTTACTTATACACCTGCATATAACCCTCTATATACCTACTTATACACCTGCATATAACCTTTATATACCTACTTATACACCTGCATATAACCCTCTATATACTTACTTATACACCTGCATATAACCCTCTATATACCTACTTATACACCTGCATATAACCCTCTATATACCTACTTATACACCTGCATATAACCTTTATATACCTACTTATACACCTGCATATAACCCCTCTATATACCTACTTATACACCTGCATATAACCCTCTATATACTTACTTATACACCTGCATATAACCTCTATATACCTACTTATACACCTGCATATAACCCTCTATATACCTACTTATACACCTGCATATAACCTTTATATACCTACTTATACACCTGCATATAACCCTCTATATACTTACTTATACACCTGCATATACCCCTCTATATACCTACTTATACACCTGCATATACCCCTCTATATACCTACTTATACACCTGTATAAAACCCTCTATATACCTACTTATATGTGTTAAAAACAAGATGGACAAGTACACGGGGATAAAAATAGCTAAAATAGGACTAGAAGGAGCTAAAAAAGTGGTGAAAAAGAAACAAGTCCAATCATGAATGTGTTGTTAAATAATTAAATTAATTTGTTACAGTCCACAACCCAGCTCCTCCAGTCCACAGCAGTTGGCCCGTCCTGGCCCTGCCTGGTTGTGGAGCCACCGGCACAAAGGACTGCCCAAAGCTCTTTGTGGTATGTCGGGGGGGATGAGTCTGTGGCTAAACGTGGACCGCATTGCGGTCAGCTCATCATAGAGGGGGTGGCAGGGGTTCTCAAGGATAGCATGCAGCTTCCTCCTCTGCCACCACCTCCAGACTGTCCAGGTCCGCTCCCACCACAGAGCTTGCTTTTTTTTTACCAGTTTGTTTATTTTGTCTGTGTTGGTGTTGCCCCCCCAGCATACCACAGCGAAAAAGAGGGCACCCGCCTCTACAGACTGGTAGAACATCTGAAAGACCTAAGCCCTCTCAGGAAGAACAGTCTGCTCTGTCCCTTCCTGTAGAGGGCCTTGTGTTGTCCGTCCAGTCCAGTTTGTTGTTCATGGAATTTGTAGTTCTCCACCCTTTCCACCTCCACCCCCTGGATGATGATGGGAGTTGGGGGCTTCCTCTTGCTCCGCCGATGGTCCACCACCATCTCCTTCGTCTTGCTGATGTTGAGCTGTAGGTGGTTTTCCTTGCTCCACTCTGTAAAGCTCTCCACCACAGCTCTGTACTCCTCCTCGTTGTTGTTGGTGATGTATCCAACGATTGAGGAGTCATCAGAAAACTTTTGGAGATGGCAGTTCCCGGAGCTGAAGCGGAAGTCTGAGGTGTACAGTAGAGGCTGACATGTGAGTGGATTTTGACTCCCGCTCCTTCTCACTCCCACAGAAATAATCCCATCCCATCCCAATCCCAAGTGAGAGTTTCGAAAAAATCGCACTCCCTCCCACTCCCACAGACGACTGATCCCAATCCCGTCCCAATCCCGAGTCAAACTTTTATAGAATCCCACTGCCGTTTACCAATCCTGCTCCGTTTTTCTTCCTCAGTATAAAATATGCAGTTCATGGGTCACATCATGTCTGTAGGGCTGTATGTTAACTTTTTTTGCACATAGCACTGGTGCTACAGAGGTTGATAGTTTTGTAGCACAGGCCAAAATCTTGTAGCACAAGTATAAAACGTGTTATATTTGTAACGGTCACAAATGTGCCTATTGTTTTGTGTTATTTAGTTGCAGTGCCATGTTTGGCTGTCATTTTCATGCTGACAAGTTGACGTCACACAGCCAGACACGTTACGTGTAAGGAATTATGGGATTTGGTGTTGGATGTATGGACTCTACTAGGGGTGGGAATCACCAGTTTCATCACGATACAATACGATATCGATTATTTGGACAACGATACGATATTTGCTAATATCACAAAGTCTGCCACGATACGATGCAGGTGCTTGCAATCGATATGAGACGATATCATAAGCCCATTCAACACGATCAGTAACATTTAGATCAACTCAAAAAAGGTAACGAAAATATAATTTGAAATAAATAAATTTAGCTCTTCCAGACATTTAAATGAAAAACAATCTATTGTTTTAATACAAATAGACCTGTTCACTGTAAAGTGCCACGTTTTGATATATTGAGCTTTAAACTTGAAATAACTTTTTGGAACTCACAACACACAACCTAAAACCCCTTCCTACCTCCCTCTCCCAAACAGTTCCTAATTTTTTTTTATGTTGCATGATCATGTATACATTTATTATGTATTGTATTTGTTATGTTTAAATATCAACATTATCTGGCCATCCTCAGTAAATACTATCCAACTCCTTTGACCTCACCTACTTAAAATCATTGACGTAGAGAGAGGGACAGAGAGAGGCTGAGGCTCCCCGCCCCCTCCCTTTCCTCACTGTCTTCTCTGCCTCTGACCCGGGTTAGCTTAGTTTAGTTACCGGTAGCAGCTAACTAGTTAGTTTTGGTGAGGATGCAAAGCATGTAAGATGCATTGGAAGCGTTGCAGGGAAAAACAGGGAGGGACTTATTTCCTGGTCGCAAAATGTGCACTCTAACATAACATAGCACGCTGTTGTTGTTGTTGGGCTGGCGGAGCTGCGCTTGGGAGGAAATGCCACAGGATTTTCAAAATAAGAGTATCGATATGAACCGAACGTTGCTAGCTGCCAGAGCCATAGATATTATGGCTGGAGCTGCGCTTGGGCGGAAATGAGACTTGCCACAGGATTTTCAAAATAAGAGTATCGATATGAACCGAATGCCTATCGCACCGGTGCTAGTGCAGTAAATTCATTCATCGCACAGACCGATTTTTTTCATAGCACGCTGTACAGCCCTGATGTCTGCCTTAGTTAAATGTAAAACCACCAAACATTTACATTAGTGATGCACCGATGTATCACTCCCGTCCAAATCCTGTTGATTTTGTTGTCATAGTTCCCACTCCCTTCTGCTCCCGTTGACTTTTACTCCCGGTCCTGCCCAATCACGGGATTCAAAGTGAAATTGACTCCCATCCCGCGGGAATCCCGAAAAGATGTCATCCTCTAGTGTACAGGGTGAATAAAAAGGGTGCCAATCAATGTTCCCTCTAATTTTTTTTCTGTCCGAGCAAACACTCAAACCTCCTGAGCAGACATCAGCAACTACTGAGCAACATACATCACCTGCCGATTAACCGGTTAGTTGATAAGCGGCGGTTTGTAAAAAATCTGAGAATCTTAATTTCCCTCAATGTCTAACATAAAAATATATACATTTTGCTGATACACCGAGAAATAATACAAAAAGGCATATTATATTCCTTAATCAAATATTTATTTGACCATTGATTGACGATACAGAGCAAAGTCCTTACTTTGGCGGCGGCAGTGTGAGTCGTGTAACTAACTTTTGTCTTTTTAGGAGGCTGACTCGTCATTATTTTATTAAGTGAATTATAATGCGACTTCAAGGGTGACCATATTGTGATTTTTTTTTTTAAAGAGGACACTGCCTTCAGCCTCAAGATACTTAATGATACTCAAAGTTTACTCAAAGATGCCTTATCATTATAATATATTTAAAGTATGCCTCCTCTGTATGGATATACAATTGTTTATATTATTTTATATAACAAAATAATATCTCTCTATAACCAAAGTTACTCAACATGCTGTATTATGCCTAAAGTAATCTATCTGACAAATCTCAAGAAAATAACTAAATCAACCTATGACAAAATAATATATATTTTCAAGTCTTACTGGACAAAATAAATAACAAGAAAAATATGAAGTAATGTTCTAAATAATACCTCTTCTGTATTAGAGTATCCAGCTTAAAAAAAATATCTTTATCTTTTCAATGTAATGTAAATTATAAAACAGTAACCTCACTAAGATTCTAATTTAAAAGTGCACTATGCAGTTTCAGATTTGTTGCAATTAGTGTACTAAACTAATTTATTACACACATTGCCATCAAACTCTCGCCTCGCACTGCTTTGTTTGTAATGTCTTTCTGTGTCCATGTGAGCTTTGAGATCGCCACCACTTTTATTAGACACAGAAACATATGGTCAAGCTTTGCATGCGTTGCACTCCGCTTCCAATTAGTCTTGACCGGGACGATAAATTGGGAATTTTCTCTGCAGTTAATCTGTAATGTACATTTTCGCATTGGCATTGTGAGGAGCCAGCGATGCTGGTCAGATCTGTGCTTCCTGCTCTGTTGTGTGTGTCTGTGTGAGCGCGCAGTAGCGCCGCCCACAAAGCACTGAAAGCGAGGCTTCTCTTGGTAACGTCACACGCAACAGGTTACCGTAGTATTCGGTGCAACGCGCCAGTCAATTTAACTACATGCATATTTTACACAAACGTTTCTGTGCGCGACAGATTTCAGATGTGCGTGGGAGCGTTTTGCCATGTTTGTGTACGGGCGCACCTTAGGGGGAACATTGGTGCCAATACAGTTCCCTGGGGGGCTCCAGTGTTGCAGATCAGCACGTCGGAGTGGCACCCCTGCAGTTTGACAGACTGTGGTCTGCCAGTGAGGTAGTTGAAGATCCAGGCCACCAAGTCGTCCTCCACCCCCATCACTGACAGCTTCTCAGCTAGTAGTGGAGGCTGAATAGTGTTGACGGCACTAGAAAAGTCAAAGAATGTTACCCTCACTGAGCTGCCCGTCTTCTCCAGATGTAGATGGGCCTTGTGGACCATGTAGATTATGGCATCCTCCACACCGATGTTCTGCTGATATGCAAACTGCTGGGGGTCCGTAAAGTCTCTCACCTGTGGCTTTAGGTGCTCCAGAACCAGCCTCTCAAAGACCTTCATGACCTGTGCCGTCAGAGCAACCGGCCTGTAGTCATTGAGAGTGGTGGGGCGTCCCTTCTTGGGCACAGGGACGATGAGGGATGTTTTCCACAGCCGGGGGAACCTTCTTCAGTCTCAGCGAGAGGTTGAAGAGGTGTTGGAATGTGTCCGCCAGCTCCTCGGCTCCTGTGTTCTCTCCTCTCCAGGCCCCCACAGAGCGCGCTCGTCTCTACTTCCTGCTCGCCTGGCTTCACGCCGTGGTCCAGGAGCGCCTGCGCTACGCCCCGCCGGGCTGGTCCAAGAAGTACGAGTTTGGAGAGTCTGACCTGCGCTCGGCCTGCGACACCATCGACACCTGGCTGGACGACACGGCCGAGGTCAGAGGTTGCCTCGCAGTGAACCAGACATAGAAGAGAATAGACTGTATTTTCGTCATACTGGCATACGACAAGATTAGGGACTCAAACTAAAGCTGCTGGTGATGGAGGATAAGCATACAGTCACAATACTGTACAGTGTTTCCCCTGAAAGAAGATTCAACAGCTGTGCTGCGCGCATGTGCCGCCGAAATCCATATTAGCGCACGCTGCCGGAGAAATAACTTAAAAACTGCCTTAGAATTGTTGGAGATTGTTCATGTTCATGGAGTCGTGTGCGTGTGAATTAGCTAGGATGTTTTTGGTGTGTCCGCTGACACTAGAAGTGTTCTGGAGGCCCAGGTAGCTGCATATTTGTACACTGCAAAAAAATGACATTTTATCAAGTGAAAATATCTTATATTTGGTACAATAAGTCCAATATTGAGTAGAATTATCTTATTCCACTGGCGGATCATTTTGCTTATTTTTTTCTTGATTTTTGGTCAATTTAATCTTGTTTTAAGAAAAGGTTAATCTTGTTTTCTTAAAACAAGATTACATTGGGGGGGGGGGGGGGGGAGAATTATCAAAATGATCTGCCAGTGGGATAAGAGAATTCAAGATAATTCTACTCAATATTGTACCAAATACAAGATATTTTCACTTGATAAGATCACATGTTTTTGCAGTGTAGTTGTAATCAGGGTAGATGTCCAGATTAATGACATCATGCCTCACCACTTAAGAACATGTACACTACAGGGCGGCTGGGTGGCGCAGCGGACATAGTGCTCGTCACCAACACAAGAGACTCCGGTCTCGAATCCGGGTGTCAGCATTGCCTCCGGCTTGGGCCGGCCGTCATACTAACTCGATTGGCAGAGTCAGCGGGGAGGGAAGTCGATGGGTGGTAATCTTGTGTTGTGGACAGCGACTCCTACATTTCGGTTGGGGACGCCTGCACAGCAAAAGACAGGAAATGGCGAGGGCAGTGTGAGCCTCCCGCACGTTACTCCTCGCCAATGAGAGTCCGAGCTGGCAGGTGAAAAGATGTAACAGGCTGCCTCCTTGTGTATCGGAGGGGACATGTGAGGGGCTTCTATCCTCCCTACAACCGAAGTGTGGTACTGACCCTACCTGCTAGGGCTGGGCGATAAAACGATAACGATAATTATCGCGATATATTTTAATAATCGACATTGATTGATAATAAAAAAAAATATCAATACAATTTTTTTTTCTTTTTGTGTGACCTGCAACAGGACAGTTTTAAAACCAAGAGACGGTGGACAGACTTGTCTTGCTTGTCCAAAATGACAATACTGACCAAATTGAGATTTATTTTTCTCTTGTCCATTTATTTTGTTTGCTTTCTAATTTAAAATACAGTTTGAAACTGTCTGTACACAGTAGGCTATGTGAGCTAGCAGAGCTAGTCTCCAGTCGTGAGTCACGGTGCACATGTGCGGTGGTTTGTCCACCAAAAAGGTGCCAAAAGATAGAAAAGAAACGAGCAGAGCCAGAACTGTTCAAGAGCCACAGCCAGCAGAGAAGCCGGTTTACTTTCGCTTTCAAACCAGCTGCAGCCTGAGAACTGGAGTGTGAGAGGATGTAACACTAAAGATGACGGCAACGACAAAGAATTGCTCCAAAATAAACATACATCTGTTGTTTAAAAAAAAACATATATAATAATACTTATAACAATATCGATAATTATAGATATCGAGTGATATGATATCGTTATCCATATCGTGATATCATTTTTGGCCATATCGCCCAGCCCTACTACCTGCCCCAGTGTGGTACTGACCTTCTTCACACCTTCTCCCTCGCAGGGCCGTCAGAACACCTCCCCAGACAAGATCCCCCGGGCGGGGCCCTGAAGACCCTGATGGCTCAGTCCATCTACGGCGGCAGCTTCGACAACGAGTTCGACCACCGGCTGCTCGTCACCTTCCTGGAGCGCCTGTTCCCCCGCGGCAGCTTCCACAGCGAGTTCAAACTGGCCCTCGAGGTGGACGGACACAAGGACACCAAGCTGGCCCTCGAGGTGGACGGACACGAGGACACCAAGCTGGCCCTCGAGGTGGACGGACACGAGGACACCAAGCTGGCCCTCGAGGTGGACAGACAAGGACACCAAGCTGGCCCTCGAGGTGGACGGACACAAGGACACCAAGCTGGCCCTCGAGGTGGACGGACACAAGGACACCAAGCTGGCCCTCGAGGTGGACGGACACAAGGACACCAAGCTGGCCCTCGAGGTGGACGGACACAAGGACACCAAGCTGGCCCTCGAGGTGGACGGACACAAGGACACCAAGCTGGCCCTCGAGGTGGACGGACACAAGGACACCAAGCTGGCCCTCGAGGTGGACGGACACAAGGACACCAAGCTGGCCCTCGAGGTGGACGGACACAAGGACACCAAGCTGGCCCTCGAGGTGGACGGACACAAGGACACCAAGCTGGCCCTCGAGGTGGACGGACACAAGGACACCAAGCTGGCCCTCGAGGTGGACGGACACAAGGACACCAAGCTGCCTGATGGGATCCGGTCAGCGGCTGCTGACCTGCCTCAGAGTTATTACACACGGGGCAACTCCGTGGACATTGGGTGGTGATGGGGCAACATTTCCCCCTGAGTTGCTAATCAAAAGAATAGGGCTGTCAGTTTATCGCGTTAATTAGATTAATTAATTACACAGCAAATGATCGCGTTATGAAAAATTAACTCAACATTTATTTTAAAAGAAAAACATTTTATTTTTTTATTTTTATTTTTTATCTCATTCATTCCATAAGAACGTAGAATACACATTTACAGTTTTTTTTTTTTTTTTTATGGTCTATTTGCATGTTCCCAGTGTCAGAAATACTGTGTCTGTTACTAGGCTTGAGCAAATTGTAATGAATCAAATGAGAATATCAATATTTTTTTTTATCTTTGACTGAATAACACCATGCTCAAATTGACCAGACCTGAAAAATCTAAGCAAATTAATAAATGGAAGATGATTAAACGGAAGGTTTTGTAGGGGTTGGTGACGAACGCAATCTCCGTTACGCCACCTGACCGCCCTCATGGTTTCTTTTGTTAATAGAAATATGAGTTTAGAGTTTAGACTCCGCACTCCAAAACACAAGACATTTAATAATTTCCCCTGCTGGATTCATAGATCGGATTTATCATTTAAAATGTATTGAAGGAGGAGGCTACTCTGTATGATTCCATGTTTTTTTTTTAATATATTGTATTTTCAGTTTTATATCCAAGACATGAAAACAATATAAGACAAATAGGTGGTGAAATAAATCTTCTGATTTGTCTGGGACTCGAGTCCTCTTCCACCCCTGCTCTCGCAGACTCTAGGGGAATTGTTCCTGTATTTGTCGTAGCTCTTTTTGGGTGCAGCGAAAGTGTTTACCGTCTGCACGCTGTAATGAGGTGCTAACCCACCACTGTAATGGGGCGCTAACCATGCCATCCCCGATGGGGTCTATTCCCTCCTCTCAGCCGTCTTTCCAAGCAGACATTTGTCCTCTTTGGTTCTACAGGTCATGCCGACACTTACAGAACATTGTATTTGATGTCATGTTCTACACCAGACACAGAACACTGTATTTGATGTCATGTTCTACACCAGACACAGAACACTGTATTTGATGTCATGTTCTACACCAGACACAGAACACTGTATTTGATGTCATGTTCTACACCAGACACAGAACACTGTATTTGATGTCATGTTCTACACCAGACACAGAACACTGTATTTGATGTCATGTTCTACACCAGACACGGAACACTGTATTTGATGTCATGTTCTACACCAGACACAGAACACTGTATTTGATGTCATGTTCTAATCTACACAGAACACTGTATTTGATGTCATGTTCTACACCAGACACAGAACACTGTATTTGATGTCATGTTCTACACCAGACACAGAACACTGTATTTGATGTCATGTTCTACACCAGACACAGAACACTGTATTTGATGTAGGGCTGTCCCCGACTAAGGATTTGGATGATCGACTATGATTGGCCAAAATTTGCCGTTAGTCGACCCAAAAAAAATGTATATATATATATAATGTTGTTTTTTTAATCATTCTATTTGGGCTGTGGGGGGTGCTTAATGTCTGAAGGAGTCGACTGAAGGCTTCTTGTCCTCTGAAAAAGCATGCAATTGGTCCACTGATGGATACATCTTGATATTTGTCTAGTCTAGTGTGTTCATTACACTGGCTCCCCATTGCTGCACGAATCCGCTTCAAGGCCCTCGACCTGGCATACCGCAAAGGGAACCGCTCCCGCCTACCTCCGGTCAATGGTCTCTAACTACACACCCTCAAGACCCCTACGCTCTGCATCTTCTGGCCGCCTCAGACCTACTCCTATCCAAGCTCCGGGAGGGTCATCAAAGAGAAGTCGCCTATTCTCAGTCCTTGCCCCACAATGGTGGAATGAACTACCCACCCCAGTTAGGACAGCCGAATCACGTCCAATCTTTCGCCGTCGACTAAAGACTCACTTCTTCAACCATTATCTGGATTTAAAAAAAAAATATCTAACCCTAACTAATCGTACTGTCGTGCACTTGTAAACTAACCTACACTGTAGCACTCAACACTTTGATGAACATTGTTGCTCAGCTGATAGAGTTGTACCCTTCTTGCTGTCTTGTCGTACAGAACTTGTAAGTCGCTTTGGATAAAAGCGTCAGCTAAATGACTAAATGTAGATGGGTGAAATCCGCTTTCAGTGCCTCTGTGAACGTTCTCTTAGGCAGTTAGCCTCTGGTATGCGTGCCATTAGTATGATTAGTGTTAGCCACTTTTCAGGCCTCTTTTCTTTTGGAAAGAATGATTTAAAAATATATATTATAATTATTTTTTTTTGTATTCGACTAAGAGGTTGGCAGTCGACTACGGCTCCTTTCGACCGGTTAGTCGACTAATCGACTAATAGGGGTCAAACCTGTGAAGGGTAATTTCACATCCCCTCCTCCTCCACCTTCCCTCCTCCTCCACCTCCACCTTCTCCTCCTTCCCTCCTCCTCATCCACCTCCTTCCCTCCTCCTCCTCCTTCCCTCCTCCACCTTATCCTCCTCCTCCTTCCCTCATCTCCCACCTCCTCCTCCTTCCCTCCTCCTCTCCCACCTCCTCCTCCTCCACCTTCTCCTCCTTCCCTCCTCCTCCTCCCCCCCCCCCCCTCCTCTATTTGTGAGGTCAGGATTTCTGTTTAAATGTGAAGGGTAATTTCACATTCTTAACCCTCTAGGGCCCCACAACAGGGTTGATCGTGAAGTCATGTTATCCTTCTCTCAAAAACTGTTAAAACACTATCCATTCATTGTATTCAGAGCAGGCCAGATAACGCTTGCATCCAAGGCCGCAGCAAGCCCTCCGCAAGGGCCCATCCCATCCGACTCCCCAAATGACCATATAAAGCCAACCCAATCACTGTGTTAAGCCATTACAATATTGCTTTGTCTTCACTTTCACTCTGACAGACCTGTGAATATGCACTCTGACAGACTGAAAGTCCGTCCGTATGGGCGTACTGTATATATTTTCTTTTCCAATAAACCTGTATTGTATTCATTTAACGTGAGTCTCTTTCTGCTCCTGTTTTATTATTTCAGAATATCTAATTCGCAGTGTGACACTGTTTTAGGCTGCTGGATGTCCGTGGAGAACCTGGTGGTTTGCACTCTGATTTAAGGCCAATCTCTTGTCTCTGTATTTCATTTAACCATCCCTAGAGACGTCAAAAATCCACCACAAACCCTAATTTGATGTCATGTTCTACGCCAGACACAGAACACTGTATTTGATGTCATGTTCTACGCCAGACACAGAACATTATAGTAAGGAGCTGCTGGTACATTTTATATATCTCTTCTCCAAAGCGCTTTACAATTTCTGTTCCTCACATTCACCCATTCAATCACACATTTACACACCGACGGCGGAGGCGACCACGCAAGGTGCCAACCTGCTCATCAGGAGCCGTTAGGGGTTAAGTGTCTTGCTCAGGGACACTTCGACATGCTGCCTGGGAGGAGCGGGAATCAAAGGAATCAAACCGGTAACCCTTCCGACTACCAGACGACTGCTCTACCTCCTGAGCCACTGTGGCTACTTGGACTAAAGAGCACAAGATCATCTGCTACATTCTATGGTTCACTAGTATCACCAGTCATGCACCCAGTATTACAGGCTTTCAAAGAACTGGGGGCAAAAGTCTCCCTCGTCTGACTTCACTGCTGACTGACACTTTTACTTCCCCAGTTTACCTGCATATTCTGATGGACATGCTAAGATATTCCTTTATTGATCCCCTTGGAGAAATGCAGGCGTCATAGCAGCATGGGGGAGGGGAGGTACAGGTATGGGCAGGGTAATAAAAGGAATAGAATAGAACTCTATATTTACTATATTATAGATGTTGCATTAAGTTTAAGTAGAATTAACTTAACCCCCCCCCCAAATCTATATTATTTCTCTAAATATCTCTCAAGAGGCTCTATTGTTATGCCTTATTGCCCAACATTACAAAATGTATTATTCTTATTTATACTAACAATGACTCAATTCACACCATTCAAACGTGTCATTATCGCTGTTTTGTTTAGCTAGCATAATACCTGTAGGCTGTACCACAATATAATTGATTAGCCCACTCACCCCCCACAAAGAGGTGTTAAGAGGCATTGAGTTTAAAAAACAAATTATTCAAGAACATGCTTGTCATATAGGATGCTTTATTAATCCAGAAATAGCAGATTTCTTGCAGCAATTGTATCGCGAGGCTGGACGACGCGGCGATAACGAGCTTGTTTCTGGGGGGATTTTCATGAACGCCGTGTCGTGATTGGCTGTTCGGATGCCAATTTAAAATGCTTTACGTAAGGGATGACGTCGCGGATGAGATAGAGCTGTGAACGAGGTTAGGGGGATTTTCATGAACGCCGTGTCGTGATTGGCTGTTCGGATGCCCTCCTATGAATTTAAAATACTTTACGTAAGGCATGACGTCACGTGATCGAATATGACGGGGATTTAGGGGCGTGGCTTTGCGAAGTGTCAGATATAAAAGAGTGTCAACGTTAACTCATCTAGTATTCAGAACTTAACGGAACTGAATACACCAGCTTTTGGCAACAGAACTGAACAGCAGATTGGATTATTTCTCAAGCAAGATGTCGTCTATCTGTGGAAAAGTGAGTTACATTTATTTTACATTTGGGAGCTAAATACAATATACGTTTTAATTTAGGGCTGTCGCGGTATTTTAAACATGTTGGATAATGTTTAATGTTATAGATAGCTAATAACGAGCTAGCCTAAGAGCTAACGTCACTATGCTAACGGCCGTTAACGTTTGCAAACAAAGTTAAGCGTCATCAGTTCAGTTGACATCTTAAGTTCTAACCGTTACCAACGCAGCTACGGTGGTCACGTGGGTGGCGCAGCAGCCAAGAGCAGCAAAGACGCCACACACCTGCATTGTAGTTCACGTGACACTGACTGAAGCCCACGCGAGCCAGCGATAACCCTTTAGTAGTACCAGCTAAGAGATGAATCGTTCACGACAGTTTAACAGAACACCCCCACTTGATCTTATTCTGACAAAACCTTTGACTACAGCGCGCAGCTACACTGAACGAGAGCTGTAATTCAGCATAGCATATTAGCTTTAGTATGGCGAGTCAATACTAACTGACAAGCCAGAGCCATGTCATTGTTCAACTTTATTGCGATCACGCATTTGAAACGGCATCACCCGAATGATTCCCTGTTGCATTCAAGAAGCATCTCGCTATTAATGCAAACAGGTGCCAACGCAATAACAAACGCCATAGGTGTTTTTATAGCAGCAGATCTGCGACCATACTCCGTTGTCGAGAACACTGGGTTTAAGCACATGTTAAAAGTAATATAGCTTCGCTACCTAGTTCCCTGTCCGTATTTCAGCCAGCAAGTCATACCACCAGCTCTATAAACTAGCTCCTTTCATGACTGTGATGCAAGCCCTGCCCCTGTATTCAAGCATCACAGTCATGAAAGGGGTTATGTATAAACAAGCACACGCTACAGTTGTCCACGAAGTATCCTCCAAGGCATCTGTCTGCTATATAATAATCTTCAGATTTACTTAAGTGTTATTAGTAGGTTACAGCAGTAAGCATTAGTTTGCTCAGTCAATTATGGCCAATTCGTTTTATATAGTTTAATACAGTTAAATAAATAGATAAGTCCTTGTGTTTGCTGCACATCCAACTTGTTCAGGTGACTTACTGCTGCTGACACACTAAACATCCATCATCTAAAGAGGCCCTCATCAATGCCTGATACACATTAAACAATGATGCTCTGTTTGCTCCCCAATCTCTCCCTGACAGACATTTTAACAGATTATTAACCTTTTTACATTTATTTTTTACTTTATCAATATGCTGTTTCCAGGTCAATTTTTCATCAAATAACACACCAAGGAATCTAACTACACTAACCTGTTGTAATGTATGAGTCTAACTACACTAACCTGTTGTAATGTATGAATCTAACTACACTAACCTGTTCTAATGTATGAATCTAACTACACTAACCTGTTGTAATGTATGAATCTAACTACACTAACCTGTTCTAATGTATGAATCTAACTACACTAACCTGTTGTAATGTATGAGTCTAACTACACTAACCTGTTGTAATGTATGAATCTAACTACACTAACCTGTTCTAATGTATGAATCTAACTACACTAACCTGTTGTAATGTATGAATCTAACTACACTAACCTGTTGTAATGTATGAATCTAACTACACTAACCTGTTGTAATGTATGAATCTAACTACACTAACCTGTTCTAATGTATGAATCTAACTACACTAACCTGTTCTAATGTATGAGTCTAACTACACTAACCTGTTCTAATGTATGAATAACTACACTAACCTGTTGTAATGTATGAATCTAACTACTCTAACCTGTTGTAATGTATGAATCTAACTACTCTAACCTGTTCTAATGTATTAATCTAACTACACTAACCTGTTGTAATGTATGAATCTAACTACACTAACCTGTTCTAATGTGTGTTCATATAGGAGAAGAAGGAGAAGGAGGAGGAGAAGAAGAAGGAGGAGGAGAAGGAGGAGAAGAAGGATGAGGAGAAGGAGAAGAAGAATGAGGAGAAGAAGAAGGAGTACAAGAAGGAGAAGAAGGAGGAGGAGAAGAAGAAGGATGAGAAGGAGGAGAAGGAGAAGAAGAAGAAGGAGGAAAGGGAGAAGAAGGAGAAGAAGGAGGAGAAGAAGAAGGAGGAGAAGAAGGAGGAGGAGGAGAAGAAGAAGGATGAGAAGGAGGAGAAGAAGGAGAAGAAGAAGGAGAAGAAGGAGAAGGAGGAGAAGAAGAAGAAGGAGGAGAAGAAGAAGGAGAACAAGGAGGAGGAGAAGAAGGAGGGGGAGAAGGAGGGGGAGAAGGAGAAGAACGTGAAGAAGAAGGAGAAGAAGGAGGAGGAGGAGAAGACCCTGCAGTGGATCCTGGAGGAGGAGAAGGAGGAGAAGAAGAAGGAGGAGAAGAAGGAGGAGAAGAAGGAGAAGAAAGAGGAGAAGAAGGAGAAGAAGGAGGAGAAAAAGAAGACGGAGAAGAAGAAGGAGGAGAAGAAGGAGGAGGAGAAGGAGAAGAAGAAGAAGGAGTACAAGGAGGAGAAGAAGGAGGAGGAGGAGAAGAAGGATGAGAAGAAGGAGAAGAATAATGAGGAGGAGGAGAAGAAGGAGAAGAAGAAGGAGGAGAAGAAGAAGAAGAAGGAGGAGAAGGCCCTGCAGTGGATTCTGGAGGAGAAGAAGGAGAAGAAGAAGGAGAAGAAGAAGGAGGAGGAGAAGAAGAAGGATGAGAAGAAGGAGAAGGAGGAGGAGAAGAAGGAGGAGGAGAAGAAGGAGAAGGAGGAGAAGAAGGAAGAGAAGAAGGAGTACGAGAATAAGGAGGAGGAGAAGAAGATGGAGGAAAGGGAGAAGAAGGAGAAGGAGGAGGAGAAGGCCCTGCAGTGGATTCTGGAGGAGAAGAAGGGGAAGAAGAAGGAGGAGAAGAAGAAGGATGAGAAGAAGAAGGAGGAGAAGAAGAAGAAGAAGGAGGAGGAGAAGAAGGAGGAGGAGAAGGAGGAGAAGGAGAAGAAGAAGGAGGAGAAGAAGGAGGATGAGAAGAAGAAGAAGAAGAAGAAGAAGAAGAAGGAGGAGAAGGAGAAGAAGGAGGAGGAGGAGAAGAAGAAGAAGGAGAAGAAGAAGGAGGAGGAGAAGAAGGAGGAGGAGAAGGAGGAGGAGAAGAAGAAGGAGAACAAGGAGGAGAAGGAGGAGAAGAAGGAGGAGGAGAAGGAGGAGAAGAAGGAGGAGGAGAAGGAGAAGAAGGAGGAGGAGGAGGAGACCCTGCAGTGGATCCTGGAGAAGGAGGAGGAGAAGAAGGAGGAGAAGGAGAAGGAGGAGAAGAAGGAGGAGAAGAAGAAGAAGGAGGAGAAGAAGGAGAAGAAGAAGGAGGAGGAGAAGGAGAAGAAGGAGGAGGAGAAAAAGAAGACGGAGAAGAAGAAGGAGGAGAAGAAGGAGGAGGAGAAGAAGAAGAAGAAGGAGTACAAGGAGGAGAAGAAGGAGAAGAAGGAGAAGGAGGAGAAGGAGAAGAAGAAGAAGGAGTACAAGGAGGAGGAGGAGAAGAAGGATGAGAAGAAGGAGAAGAATAAGGAGGAGGAGAAGAAGGAGAAGAAGAAGGAGGAGAAGAAGAAGGAGGAGAAGGAGAAGAAGGATGAGAAGAAAGAGAAGAAGGAGGAGAAGGAGAAGAAGGATGAGAAGAAGGAGGAGAAGGCCCTGCAGTGGATTCTGGAGGAGAAGAAGGAGAAGAAGAAGGAGGAGAAGAAGGAAGAGAAGAAGGAGTACGAGAATAAGGAGGAGGAGAAGAAGGAGGAGAAGAAGGAGGAGGAGGAGAAGAAGGAGGAGGATAAGGAGGAGAAGAAGGAGAAGGAAGAGAAGAAGGAGTACGAGAATAAGAAGGAGGAGGAGGAGGAGAAGAAGGAGGAGAAGAAGGAGTACGAGAAGAAGGAGGAGGAGGAGGAGAAGAAGGAGTACGAGAAGAAGAAGGAGGAGGAGAAGAAGAAGGAGGAGAAGAAGAAGAAGAAGAAGGGGGAGGAGAAGAAGAAGGAGGAGAAGAAGAAGAAGGAGAAGAAGAAGGAGGAGGAGAAGAAGGAGGAGAAAAAGGAGGAGGAGAAGAAGAAGTACGAGAAGAAGTACGAGAAGAAGAAGAAGAAGTACGAGAAGAAGAAGGAGGAGTACGAGAAGAAGAAGAAGGAGTACGAGGAGAAGAAGGAGGAGGAGGAGAAGGAGAAGAAGGAGGAGGACGATGGTATCGGGCATTCTACAAAACTGGCGTCTGGAATATATCATTTGGATACGTCTCCCCTGGACCTTGTGGAATACATAACCCACTTCAATATGACTCTGGAAGAAGTCGTTGGATGCAATATTACCGAGACAAAGTAAGTTATTATTTACGAGTCATCGTATTCATGGTCATTATTATCGCGCTTGCACGGTGTTTCAATGCGATTGCATTGACATCATGGACGTGCACCATCATCCAAAGTAGCACTATATAGTAATGTTAATTTCTCGTAGTCGTTCATTCTGACTACTACTACTAGTGTTCTAACCCAATTACTCTCTCTCTCTCTCTCTCTCTCTCTTGAAGGATGGAGACCGTGAGTCAAGCTTTGGAAGAGTTGCTGGTCGCAGCGCAGCAACAAGACTGCCTGACCGTGGGCGTCTACGAGTCTGCTAAACTCATGAATGTGTAAGTATTAAAAAAAAAAAAAAAACGTGTTCGAACCCAGCTCTCCACATTGCTTTCAGTTTAGCTGGTCGTCCGTACTAATACACATTGGCAGTATTAGGGGGTGGGAAACTGATGGGTGGGGATCGGACGTTGTGGACAGCGACTCCTACAGGTCGGTTGGTGCGCCTGCGCAGTAGAATCAAGAAGCGATGGGGGCGGCGCCCCTCCAAAGCGCAGACCCCTGACGCTGAAAGATCGCGCTGCGCAGGTGAAAAGATGCGACTGCTGTTACCTCGAGTATCGGAGGGGACTCATGCTATGTATGACTTAGTCCACATTGCAGCCGGCTTGTGGGAGGCAAGAAACAGCGTTCGAGACAGGGGAGGGTTGAAATTGGACGAGACGAAATTGGGATGGGAGAAAATAGAAAAATGGGAGAAAAAAAGTAGATAAAAAAAAAACATAGGATACTGACTGAAGTTGCAACGCTCCACAACAAGGAAACGAATATGTTATTTATTGCGTTCTCCCCCCCCCCCCCTCTCTCTTTCCCCTCTGCAGCGACCCGGACAGTGTGGTTCTGTGCTTGCTGGCTACAGACGAGGAGGACGAGGACGACATCGCACTGCAGATCCACTTCACCCTCATCCAGGCTTTCTGCTGCGACAACAACGTCAACATCCTGCGCGTCTCCGGCATCAGGCGCCTGGCACAGGTCCTGGACGAGCCCTGCAGCGCCGCGGACATCAACAACGGCAACAACGAGCCCAAAGACCTGCACTGCATCCTTGTCACTGTAAGTAGCAGACTTTCTAGCAGAGAATAATACTGTTTTTATTGCTATTTTCTTTTAGAATACTGTTTGAGTCTTAATTTTTTTTAAGAATATAGGACAGGCATATATAAGCATTATGCTTCAGTCTGTACCTTTTCAGTCACTGTAAAATCAAATATTGTTAAATGATTGTGTATATTGTATTGTGTGAGATGATGACTGAATAAACTACTACTACTACTACATTCCACTCCAAGCGTGCATCTTTTTTGTATAGTTTGCATTGGTTTGTGCAGCTTATTCTTCTTCCATTGTGAGTGAGACATATGCCTAACAGTGTTATCTTTGTATTTATTATTTTGCAGAACACACAGTGTCAAGCTCTGACATGCCAGGCGCTGCAAGACGTGAGCAGCTACTGTGAAGAGAGTCGCTGCAAGAACCAGTGGGTCCCTTATCTGGAACTGCAGGAGCGCTGAACCTCACGGTGAAAATGGCGTGAAAGCGATGAGAAGTTAATAAAAAGCTGTCCTTCTTCAGGGGAGGTGAAAGGCGTTTAGAAGAAGGGGGAATCCACAGCCGACGGTCACGGTACTGCTGCTGCTGCTGCTGGGAGCGGAAAGGTTCCGCCATGACGCACCGACCGGGCCAGCCCCTGTTGTCTTCCTCCGCAGAAAGGAGAGAGGTGTGGAACCAACTGTGAGGAGTAACGCTGCTGCGGGGCCCAGTATTGGGGCGTGAGGAGGGTGACAGCAGCGTGGGAACAACAGACTTGCAGTTCGGATGTTGCATAGCCTGGACTGGAGAGACGGAGGGCGACGAACTGAAAGGACACTGTATCACTCGGTATACAGACTCGAATCCGGGGCACAAGCCCCGTGCTACCGAAATGATCACTACGAAACTTTACCATATGTTTAGGTAGTGACAATTCTAGCTAGCTTAAAGTTACACACTGCTTTTCAGACTTTGGAACACATTTATTTCAAAAGTATGTGACTTAGCTGCGTTATTTCTAAACCTAGCTGCATTTCTGGCAGACGCTCTCTGATTGGCACTAACTGACGCTCTCTGATTGGCCACTGACGCCCAATCGCGTGACGAGCTGTGTCTTTGCCCATTTCCGCGTCGAACAGCCTGGCGTTCTATCGCCATGCTCTAAGACAAACTCTAACCTTAACCAACTTTGAAAGAGTGCCTAAGCTTAACCGTCGAAAGAACTTGCCGTCACGCTCTAAGACAAACTCTAACCTTAACCAACTTCGAAAGAGTGCCTAAGCTTAACCAGTGTAGAAACAGGCGTCGGCCAATCAGAGAGCGTCAGTTGCCAGAAATGCGGCTAGGTTTAGAAATAACGCGACTTAGCTACTTACCATGCAGCCATGAGGGACAGGGAGGCAGTGTCAATGCCTGGTCAAAAATGCAGGGGTGTGGCTAAAAACCAGGCTCAGCCAATGGACTAAAACTCCTGTGTTTCGGTAGTGACATGAAAACTAGGGACAATGTTTTTTTAGTATAGTTTTTTAATTAAAAAATTAAACCCACAATAAGTCTAAATCGTTCAACTTCTGTTTTTTTTTTGTTTTTTGATCCACTTTTTCTCCCATTTTTCTATATTTTCTCCCATCCCAATTTCGTATCATCCAATTCAACCCTCCCCTGTCACGAACGCTGTTTCTTGCCTCCCACAAGCCGGCTGCAATGTGGACTAAGTCATACATAGCACAAGTCCCCTCCGGTACTTGAGGTAACAGCAGTCGCATCTTTTCACCTGCGCAGCTCGATCTCTCAGTGTCGAGGAGTAACGCGTGGGAGGCTCACGCTGCCCCCGACACTTCCTGATTCTACTGCGCAGGCGCACCAACCGACTTGTAGGAGTCGCTTGTTCACAACGTTCGATCCCCACCCTTCAGTTTCCCTCCCCGTAATACGGCCAATGTGTATTACTGCGGACGACCAGCTAAACTGAAAACAATGTGGAGAGCTGGATTCGAACACGCGAATCCTAGCGTCTCCACACTGGTGGCGAGTGCCTTGCCCACTACACCACCTAGCCGCCCCTCGTTCAACTTCTGTTTAAACTTTATCATGAAGATCTTTGAAATTACACTATTGAACTAAATCTAAAAAATGTTTTAAGTGTTATTTACATACATTGAAATTTACATGTCAGGGTTTGGGACAGCTACTTCCCAATAGAAAGTACCCTATAAATGATGATTTTGTATATATTTAGCTCATCACAATATAATTTAATGTCGTGGGTTTAAATAGATCATAACATATTCTTAGTAAATATCTATGTCTGAATACTTAATTGTTTTGTTAAATAGTTTTTCTTGTTGTGGGACTGCACTTTGAACTAATTCGGTAGAATGCCCCATTTATGAAATGCAATGTGAATGAACTGAACTGCACAGCAACTAGATGCTATTAGTGATCATTCATTATCAGTGTGATGATCAGAGCAACAAATACCTATGGATTGATATTGAAGATGATGCATCAATTTGGATACAGCTACATAGTAGCTGTAGACGCCTATTCAAGAGGTTCAACATGGGACACAATGTTTTATTTAATATATATATATATTTTCATCTTTGATGCAATGGAAATATGGATACATGAATTGTTATTTAATTTGAAGAGTTAATATATGACAGTGAAATGCATTGCTGAATACGGTGTATTATTTTAATAAATGATTGAACTGAATATTTTCTTCTCTTGAGTATTTCATACTAAAATGTGTGTGTGTGAGAGTGTGGTATAGGCAACTCGTGAGAGGGATTTTTTTGCATTGCATTTCGGTTTCCATGTCCATTCTTGGAATCCGACCTGCACATGGTTTGATGCCTGAGAAACTTGCTCAACAAGGTAATTAGTTTAGCATGTTCTATACAGCAGTAACCACACAGCCACTGGTTCAAATGAACTGGTCCCTGACACAGTGGGGGCCACAGCCAGTCTACCACGGTATAACAATGATATGCTGCTCCATGCTCAGTGTTATGACATTACACCAACCGTGTTACTCCTAGAGGGTGAAATAACTCTAGACACCTTCAATACATACATACATACATACATACATACATACATACAATACAATACAATACATACATATATATAATACATACATATATTTAATTAATTCCTTATTTTTTTTGCATTCGACTGAAGGATTGCGTCGATGGCGTAGGTGGAACGGGGACGAGTGTCTGCTTTTATCTGAGTGCTACAGCCCAGACACTACGAGGCTTCAACAGCGTAGAGCGTACATCTATTTAATTAATTCCTTCTTTTTTTGCATTCGACTGAGAGATTGGCACTCGACTACGGCTCCTTTCGATCGATTAGTCGACTAGTCGAGGTCAGCCCTAATACATACATACATGCATAAATACATATGTGCATAAATAAATACATACATAGTTGCAGAAAGGATTAGATCATGTAGAATGACAAGAGAAGCTATTTCTTTTATGAAAATTCAGAAAGTTGGCTGCCAATTTCTTTACACGCCAGAGTGGCTAAGTAGCCTCCGTAATTTACCAGCCAAAGACGAAATATAGACGCCATTGGCGCTCGGCGGGTGTTAATTTTGTTCCCTGCCCCTATACAATATAAAACATGGTATCAGTGGTTGGTTGCAACATTGCAACAACGCTGAAATGTAAAACCATGCAAAACACAAGGGTAACTTTATGAACGCTATTCTGTTTCTGACCGATATGAGCAAAACATCTACCGGTACGTCTTCTAGCATCTGAAACATCCACACACCCATCGCTCTCTGTTGTGACCTCGCTCTTGTCTTATGTATCTTTTTTAATGTAACATGTCTTCTCCATGTCCTGGATGCACGGGGGAAGGACTGTCCTACGTGTCTTTTAACTGGCCTACTGCGCTCTTGTTGGTGGGAGGAGTGACGATGAGTGGCGGGCAATGATGAAGGAGGCTCTGCCTGAGGACACGTGAGCCCCTAGCTGGGTGATGAAGGAGGCTCGGCCTGAGGACACGTGAGCCCCTAGCTGGGTGATGAAGGAGGCTCGGCCTGAGGACACGTGAGCCCCTAGCTGGGTGATGAAGGAGGCTCGGCCTGAGGACACGTGAGCCCCTAGCTGGGTGATGAAGGAGGCTCGGCCTGAGGACATGTGAGCCCCTAGCTGGGTGATGAAGGAGGCTCGGCCTGAGGACACGTGAGCCCCTAGCTGGGTGATGAAGGAGGCTCGGCCTGAGGACACGTGAGCCCCTAGCTGGGTGATGAAGGAGGCTCGGCCTGAGGACACGTGAGCCCCTAGCTGGGTGATGAAGGAGGCTCGGCCTGAGGACACGTGAGCCCCTAGCTGGGTGATGAAGGAGGCTCGGCCTGAGGACACGTGAGCCCCTAGCTGGGTGATGAAGGAGGCTCGGCCTGAGGACACGTGAGCCCCTAGCTGGGTGATGAAGGAGGCTCGGCCTGAGGACACGAGAGCCCCTAGCTGGGTGATGAAGGAGGCTCGGCCTGAGGACACGTGAGCCCCTAGCTGGGTGATGAAGGAGGCTCGGCCTGAGGACATGTGAGCCCCTAGCTGGGTGGCCTTGGACGTTTTTGTACATAATCATGAATTCCACTCCAGATGCTTAAATGCCCCATGTATTTTTCTCAACATGCATGCAAATTGATTGATTGTGCCATGTATTACACATCTACTTACTAAATAAATATTTCCAAACTGAAGTTATGCCATCTGCCTTGTTTATTTAAAAAAATATTTTCAATGTACATATTGTTATTACACATATTACTATTCTCCCACATTCCTGGTCAAGAATACTGGTCAGAATGAGTTTTTCTTTGGAACTGTACATAGCCATTTTGTTATTAAATTTCATAGTAAAATATCTACATCCTGTTCTGCAATGCACACTTTTTCGAACTGTATATAGTAATCTTTATTTTAGTCATCTTATTTTATTCTATGCTAAATTTATTGTATTGCACTGGATGCAATCCTACCTGGAGGGGAGAGAACAGATGGTGGAGGTAAATGGTGCCCTATTCCCCCCCCCCCTCACAGTGAGCTGTGGTGTTCCACAAGGAAGCATACTAGGACCGCTACTGTTCCTAATTTATGCAAATGACATGTCATCAGCTTGTGACTGCAACTTGTTCCTGTTCGCGGACGACTCAGTGCTTGTCTCTGACAAGAACAAGTTACAGGTTGAAAAGACCCTCAGCTCGGAACTAGGCAAAATCTGCACCTGGCTCGCTGACAACAAACTATCATTACTGTAACTGAGGGGTTACAAAACCCTGACTGTATTAAAGATTGTGATAGATTAAACCACTGCTAATTATTATTATTATTACTTGCCAGAAAGTACAGTTATAATATGGCAGACACTCAGAATAATACGGCACGGTGACAAAGAAATATCATTTAGAATATTTATTATTATGCAGCAATTGTACAGAATGGGAATTAAGGTTGCGCTTGTATGGCGAAGAATATGAATAAAGTCAGTCAGTAGCAAAGTCAGTTGGAATGAATAATTCCTACGATGGGATACTAGACTAAACGCCGCCTGGCGTAGGATGGCAATATAGGGGGGCAAACGATGGTACCGCTGGAGACAGGGGGTGTCCTCCCAGAGATGTAAGCTCTGGAGGAAGGAAGAATGTTCGGATACTCAGTCTGTTCAATTGAAGAAAGGGGGTTCTCGTACGGAATCCAGTCCTTGTAATCCAAATGCTCAGCAGCAAAGCAATAGCTGTAATCCAATTGCCCGATAGCAATGACGATAGCCAGCCAGCTTCGGTCCTCGAAGCTAGCCCGAGGTAAGATCTTCAAGGTGGTTAAATCCAAACGACAGTGGCTCTTCTCCACGGTAGTACGTTCCACAATCACTATAATCCAACCAATACTGGTTCTGCAATCGCCGCCGTAGGTTCCAATATGCACATGTCCAGTAGGTCCAAGCCTAGGCCCTCCTCGTGTACTGGCACTGATTGAATTGATTGATTGAAAACTTTATTAACAGATTGCAGAATGGGTACAATACAGTACAGCTCAATACACACAATTGTTAAGGGGATGCAGACCAGAGAAAGACTTTCGTCTTGTTTACATCAGGGTCCCCCATTTTCAATTCATCAGGACATATATGACATACATGACATACAGATAGTCAGTACTGCTACATCTATACATTTATGACATACCAGATTTGCAAATACAGTACTGTTTGTGATACAGAAGGAGTCAGGAAAAGGGAGTATATACATTTGACGTAGAAACTGTACATTGGAGGAGGTTGGGTGGGGGGGGGTTGGGTACACTGGGATATTGACAACCATACTGGGTAATCTACATTGGAGGTGGTTGGGGGGGGGGGGGCACACTGTATAAACAAGCAAAACTGTACATTGAGGGGGGGGGGGGGAGACACTGTACAAACAAACAAAATTGTACATTGGACTATTGACAAAACCATACTAGGTAAATGACTGTACATTGGAGGGGGTTGGGTTAGGATATTTACAGGGGCCAGTGTTGAATTGCAGTCTCCCGTAGGTGTCCCTTGAGAGAGGTTTTGAAAGTGGGTAGTGATCCACATTCCTTTACAGTTTTGGGTAGGGCGTTCCACATTGATGTGGCATAATTGCGAAACGTGTTTAGTCCCTTATTTGAGCCGAATCTGGGTTTAACATGATTTGTGGAGCTCCCTCTGGTGTTGTGATCGTGGTATTCACTGACCTTTGGGAAGTATTTTGACATGTACATGGGTACCTTGGTCGTGTAGTGTATCTTGTAGACCAGGCCCATTGCAAGTTGCTGTACTCTGTCGTCTACTCTAAGCCATCCTAGGTTGTCAAAGTGGGCAGGGGTGAGGTGGGTTCTAGGAGTAAGGTCAAGCAGTAGTCTGACCAGTTTGTTTTGAGATGTTTGTAATTTTGTTTTTAGCGCCTTTGAGGTGCTTTGGTACCATGAGGTGCAAGCATAGTCGTAGTACCCCTGAATGAGTGCTCCTGCCAGAGTCTTCAGGGTATTCTTGTTTACCAGAGAGGAGATCCGGTACAAGAATCGAGTTCGTTGGTTGACTTTTTTTATTACATTGGATGCCATTTTGTCACAGGAGAGATTAGCCTCTAGGATGGAACCCAGGTAGGTAATTTCATCTTTCCTTGTGACAATATTGTCACCCACTGTAACTGAGAAGCCGTCGGTCTTGCTGAGTTTGTTATTTGAACCGAAGAGAATGGACTCTGTTTTGCCCATGTGTAATGATAGTTTGTTATCAGCGAGCCATATGCAGATTCTGCCTAGTTCCGAGCTGAGGGTTTTTTCAACCTGTAACTTGTTCTTGTCAGAGACCAGCAGGGCTGAGTCGTCCGCAAACAGGAACAAGTTGCAGTCACAAGCTGACGACATGTCATTTGCATAAATTAGGAACAGTAGCGGTCCTAGTATGCTTCCTTGTGGAACACCACAGCTCACTGTGAGGGGGGGGGATAGGGTACCGTTTTCCTCCACCATCTGTTCCCTCCCCTCAAGGTAGGATTGCATCCAGCTCACTGATAGACTATCAAAACCAATTGCTTTTAGCTTGTCAATCAGAATGGAGTGATTGACCGTGTCAAAGGCCTTTTGTAGGTCCAGCATGACCATGCCGCAGTATTTGCCTGCGTCCACCTCTTGTTTGATGTGGTCATTCAAATAGAGAAGGCATGTGTCAGTGGAGTGGGATGTTCTGAAGCCAGATTGGAATTCGTAGATTAGATTTTTTTCCGCTAGGTACTTTTCGACCTGTTCGTAGACTATTTTTTCCATGACTTTCGAGATGGAGGTGAGAATAGAAACAGGGCGGTAGTTGCCTGGGTCTAATTTGCTGCCCTTTTTGTGCAGAGGGGTCACCCTCGCAATTTTGAAGTCCTTGGGGACGTGTCCCTGTTTTATGGAGAGGTTTATTATGTGTGTGATGATTGGGGTGATGGCGGCTGCTGAGTCTCTGAGGAATTTGGAGGGGATGTTGTCATGGCCAGTGGCCTTGTTAGGTTGGAGGGCGCTCAGTTTATTGAGTACCTCATCTGTTGTTACCATTTCCAGCTTGAAGTCGTCCTTGCGGACCCCTAGGTTTTTGTAGTAAGCTACTATGTGTTCTACCCCATAAAGCCCTGAGTGGGAGGGTAGTTTGTTTACCAGTGTTGTGGCTATGTTTGTGAAGAAAATGTTTAAGTAATTGGCTACATCCAGCTTGTCTGTGATGAGCGTGTTGTCCGTTTTTATGTTTATGTTTGAGAATCTGGTTTTAAGTTTTTTACTGCATCCTAGTTGATTATTGAGTAATTTCCAAAGTTCACGTGGTTTGTTTTTGTTTTCCTCAGTTTTGTCATTGATGAAATTCTTTTTTGCAGTTTTGATCATGGAGTTTACGTCGTTTCTTAGTCTGTTTCTTTCTAGTTTGAGTTCAGTCACGTGGGCTTGGAGTTCACTGCTCGTGCTTTTGAAACCAAGCCATGTTTCTTCAACCAGTGTACCATTGAGTTCATCTGACCAGTCCAGACTCTCCAGTTCAAGGTTGAAGGCCTCGCTAGAGTAGGTTTTGAGGTCTCTAGATGTGACTGTTTTGTGACAGCCAGCCTTTTGTTTTAGTTTTTTGCGGGTACAGAATATCATATAATGATCACTTAACCTGCATGCTATAACCCCTTTATTGGAGATTTTGGACTTGTCGGAGGTCAGAATGAGGTCAATGGTAGTCTGAGTTGATTCACATACATGTGTGGGTTGGGTGATTAGCTGGCTGAGGCCGTGCAGATCACAAAACCTACTGAATGACTTGAAGACAGGTGCATCTTTTCGTTGCATATCCGTGTTCCAGTCTCCAATAAGAATTTTGTCTACATCCTCAACTCCAGCTAAACACCCATCCAGTGTATCATAAAAGCCACTATGATCTGGCGGCCTGTAGACTGTGCCAACCAGTAGGGATTTCGCCCTTTCGAATAGGATTTCCACCCATACAGTTTCAATTGATTTATGATTCAGGTCATTTCTGTTGATGAATTTGGTGTCCTTGTGTATGTACACACAGACACCACCTCCATGTTTGTTCCTATCATTCCTGATTATTGAGTAGTTCTCAATCTCTATCTCTGGATCTTTTACAGAATCGTCAAGCTTAGTTTCTGAGAAGCACAGTATGTTTGCCTTACCATTTATGAATAATTGTTTGATTTCATCCAATTTGTTTTTTAAGCTGTTAATGTTAATGTGAAAAATGTTCAGTCCATTGGCGTTGGTTATTTCATTGATGTTGGCAGGTTCGAAGTATTGTTCGTTTGTGATCTGTTCCTCTGTGTGGGGCTGGGGGGCTTTGTTGTTGTGGGTGGGAAGGGGGGAGGGGGGGGTCGGGTCCCGCGCCGTGCTGGAACACTACACTACTAAGTCCATGCACACTTGCTAAGGTTGCACTAGTTACTAAACGAACGAACTGCTGGGTAATGCCGCACACGAACGAACTGCTGTAACACGATTCACACTAAAATGACGACTCTTTACTTCACATTAAGCTAAGTCGAACTTGACGTTACTGCATTAACTCTGACACTTTTACTATTCACTTCGCACGTTAGGTTCACAACACTCTGTTTAGACGAACTGCTTCACACTACATTAGAATCACACATCACACTACTGCTGCTGCGCCTTCCACGATATATATACTTAAGTGGCTTTCTAGTGCCAAGCCTCAGCTCTCGTCTCGAATCAATGCGCCGGCACCAGGCATGTTCCAACATGCCCAGACTCGCCTTTGAACCTGACTTCAGGGGCGCGTTGTCTGGCGCCGAGAACGTCAAGGGCGTTATCCAATGAGGAAAGTGAATATTACTAGGATTCAAACGCAGGCTTAAAGGGAGATAACTTATATATATAAATAATATACAAGGTATATAAAACAATAAACGTAGATTCTCAGCTTTAATCTGGCCCTTCACAACAATTACACCTGGGTAAACTGAGTCCATTCTCTTCGGATCAAATAACAAACTCAGCAAGGCCGATGGCTTCTCAGTTACAGTGGGTGACAATATTGTCACAAGGAAAGATGAAATTACATACCTAGGTTCCATCCTAGAGGCTAATCTTTTCTGTGACAAAATGGCATCCAATGTAATAAAAAAAGTCAACCAACGAACTAGATTCTTGTACCGGATCTCCTCTCTGGTAAACAAGAATACCCTGAAGACTCTGGCAGGAGCACTCATTCAAGGGTACTACGACTATGCTTGCACCTCATGGTACCAAAGCACCTCAAAGGCGCTAAAAACAAAATTACAAACATCACAAAACAAACTGGTCAGACTACTGCTAGAACCCACCTCACCCCTGCCCACTTTGACAACCTAGGATGGCTTAGAGTAGACGACAGAGTACAGTAACTTGCAATGGGCCTGGTCTACAAGATACACTACACGACTAAGGTACCCATGTACATGTCAAAATACTTCCCAAAGGTCAGTGAATACCACGACCACAACACCAGAGGGAGCTCCACAAATCATGTTCAACCCAGATTCGGCTCAAACAAGGGACTAAACACGTTTCGCAATTATGCCACATCAATGTGGAACGCGATACCCACAGCTGTAAAGGAATGTGAATCACTACCCACTTTTAAAACCACTCTCAATGAGCACCTACGGGAGACTGCAATTCGAAACTGGTACCTGTAAATGTCCTAACCCAACCCCCTCCAATGTACAGTAAATGTCCTAACCCAATAATACACGAGACCCTCTTCTTGGGACCAAGTAAAGTTTCATCGATAATCCAATGTACAGTTACCCCCCCCCGCCTACCCACCCCCCCCCCCCCCCCCCCCAACCACCTCCTATGTACAGTTACCCCCCCCCCCACCACCACCCCACCCACCCAACCACCTCCTATGTACAGCCCCCCCACCCCACCTACCCAACCCCCCCCACCCCACCTGATCCAATGTACAGTTTCTTCGTCAAATGTATATACTCTCTTTTTTAAACTTTTTTTGTATCACAAACAGTACTGTATTTGTAAATCTGGTATGTCATAAATGTATAGATGTAGCAGTATACTGTCTATCTGTATGTCATGTATGTCATATATGTTATGATGAATTGAAAATGGGGGACCTTGATGTAAACAAGATGAAAGTCTTTCTCTGGTCTGCATCCCCTTAGCAATTGTGTGTATTGAGCTGTACTGTATTGTACCCATTCTGCATTCTATTCATAAAGTTTTCAATCAATCAATCAATCAATCACATTTATTTATTTTATTGTATTATTATTTGAGATAGATTTGAGTTCTACTTTTCATTATGAAGTAGCTAACGTTAGTAGTTTGGTCAAAGTTTCCCCAACACGGAGTATCCTAGTGGTACAAACCAGGGGCGGATTTAGGATTGTAGGAGATCCGGGGCTTAGCCCAGATGGCCCCCCCCCCCTTTTTTTTTTTTTTTTTAATTTTTTTTTTATTATTATTTTTTTATTATTTTTTATTATTTTTTTTTATTTTTTTTGGGCAGGCAAGGGGTGGTTTGTAGGGGGTCAGGCACGACCCCCTCCACGACAGATTTTTTTTGAATTTAATTAACCTGTACGTGCAATTTCCTGCAATATAGAGCCTTCAATCTTGACCAATAAAGCTGCTCTTTTCACTATAAAACTCAGTTAACCATAACGTAGTTATGGTTAGATTTATATATTGGGGGGGGATATATCATATTTTTCATATAATCAAAAAGTGGTGGAGCAAGATCATACCTTTGCTCCCCCAAGTTCAATAGTGGGAGAGCAGAGATGCTCCGAATGCTCTTATGGCCAGGCGTCTATGATTCACTGATACAAAGTAAAATAGTGCAGTGCAATAAAATAGTTAGTAAAATAGAATAAAATAATGCAATAGTGCATTGCAATAAAATAGTTATCATCGTATTTTTTCGGGAGGCCGGTAAGGAGTGCATTACAGTAGTCGAGTTGGCTTGAGATAAAGGCATGGATCTGGTTTTCAGCGTCCTTTTGATTTATAAATGGCCGTACTTTAGCTATGTTTCTAAGGTGGAAGAATTAAGTTTTTGTCAACTTGTTGATTGTGATTTAAAGCTTAGGTCTGAGTCTACCATAACACCAAGACTTAACTCACTCAAATACACTTAGCAGCTGGATAGACCACAGATGGAAATTAGCTTCTGCTAAATCTGGTGCAAACATATTTTCATGTAACAAGGATGAATTGAAAAAAAAAAAAAAAAAAAATCATCATTTTTTTTTATTTTTTTTTATTTTTTTTTAAATAGATTCGGGGCTTTTCAGAATACATCCGGGGCTTGAGCCCAGGTAGCCACCCCCTAGCTCCGCCCCTGGAACATTAACCGTTTGGTAGTGCGGCAGTGAAAGGGTTAACCTCGTTCCCACTTGTATCTCCTCGGTGAGATAAACAACAGCTTAACACCTCTCCTCTCACTCTATTGTCTGACTGGCTCACCCTGCACTACACCTCTCCTCGGTGAGATAAAAAACTGCCTCCTCTCCTCTGACTGGTTCATCTGCACACTCCTGGGTGAGATAAACAACTGCCTCCTCTCCTCTGACTGGTTCATCTGATCACTACAATCTGCATAGTTAATTGTGGCGCCTCCTCTCGTCACTTCACCTGGACTCGAACCCACTGGCACAGTTCAGCGGCATCATCATGTGTTTTCAAGTCGCACGCTGCTTTCCCTTTGCTGTAATCATTGGAATGATGGAATATCATAACTTTTACGATGAACAACCCGAAGAAGAAGCGTTTTGGTTAGCTAGATAACACGAAGACACCGTGTTGGTAAGTTAAATTCCATAAAAATTCCCTCATACTTGTACAACGAGCGTTTCGCGGAGGACCAGTTCAGAGTTAATTATGGGATTTGTTTTAACCTTAAAGGAACACTCCAACATTTTGGGAAATTAGCTTATTTGCCATCTACCCTGGAGTTACACAAGAAGATACATACCTTTTTCTTCTCTGTGCATGCAGTAGGCGTAGGAAGACGTTGGGAACAAGGCTAATGGAGGAACCTACTTCCAGTGACTGACGCTAAGCTAGGCTAACGGTGCGCGTCTTCCTACTCCTACTGCATGCACAGAGAAGAAACAGGTTTGTATCTTCTTGTCTAACTCCAGGGTAGATGGCAAATAAGCTAATCTCCCAAAATGTTGGAGTGTTCCTTTAAGTGAATTGTTGCTTCTATCTGTTATTTTGACAAACACGTGGATTTCATAACGCATCTAACATAATGTAAAATGACAAATGTTTCCACTGGAATATCCAATTTCCAACCGAAGGATCCAAGTTTTCGTTAAGTCTCGTGTTTCGATGGCGAATTCGTGTAAATAACGCGAATAACGTTGCAGTTGTTTGGCTAAAAATAAAACAACGACGATCTGTTGTTGATTGATTTGAAAAATGTATTAACAGATTCCAGAATGGGTACAATACAGTACAGCTGTTAAGGGGATGCAGACCAGAGAAAGACTTTCGTCTTGTTTACATCAGGGTTACCGAATCTCCGCCGTTGGTGTCACAGCGCATGCGCACCATGCCGCGTTCACGTTACTGGGAAGAAGCGGAAGAACCAGTTTCCGACTGGGAAAAACCATTCACGTCAGCCTCCTAGTGGTAATTCCTACTAGGACATATGGGATTATTTTATAGACCCCATATCTCCCACTTCGCGTCACGAATTGCGGAAGTATGGATGTGGGCGTTTCATCCATAGATATATATAGAGTCAAAGCGTGAAGGCTTCCTAGTTGTAGCAACGAGATGTCCTCTGGTTCTTCCGCTTCTTCCCAGTAACGTGAACGCGGCATGGTGCGCATGCGCTGTGACACCAACGGCGGAGATGGACGTTCGGTCTGTAAATACCACTCGTCGAGTAACAATGTTTTAAACTGTTTATTAGCAACTCCGAGCTTCCAGACCCCATCGTGAAGCTGTGTTAGACCCATATTGTACGCTGGGTATCTTTGAAATTCAGATCTGATGTATTCTTGACACACCGCGAGCCCCTTGACGACGCTTGGTCGTTTCGCTACTGGGTGATCGGGGCGGGTGGGCAAGTGACTCCGGTCACAAAAGCCACAGGCTTGCAAACCGAAAGTCACGAAAGGGGCTAATGACATACCAGATTTGCAAATACAGTACTGTTTGTGATACAAAAAGAGTCCAGAAAAGAGAGTACATTTGACGTAGAAACTGTACATTGGAGGAGGTTGGGTAGGTGGGGTGGGGGACACACACTGTATAACTGTACAAGCAAAACTGTACATTGGAATATTGACAACCATACTTGGTCATTTACTGTACATTGGAGGGGGTTGGGTTAGGACATTTACAGGGGCCAGTTTCGAATTGCAGTCTCCCGTAGGTGTTCTTTGAGTGTTTTTTTAAAGTGGGTAGTGTTCACATTCCTTTACAGCTGTGGGTAGGGCGTTCCACATTGATGTGGCATAATTGCTAAACGTGTTTAGTCCCTTGTTTGAGCCGAATCTGGGTTTAACATGATTTGTGGAGCTCCCTCTGGTGTTGTGGTCGTGGTATTCACTGACCTTTGGGAAGTATTTTTACATGTACATGGGTACCTTGGTCGTATAGTGTATCTTGTAGACCAGGCCCATTGCAAGTTGCTGTACTCTGTCGTCTACTCTAAGCCATCCTAGGTTGTCAAAGTGGGCAGGGGTGAGGTGGGTTCTAGGAGTTATCAGTTTAATATCTGACACATATATTAAATAGATGTTTGGAGCAGGGAGATGGAGAAGGGGCTCCGTCCACTCCACGCATCGACCTGGTCTTCAGGACCTCCAGGGACGGTGCCCCCCCCCCTAACTCTGTCACAATAAATGTCACCATAATAACAAATCACGGTATGTGAGTGTGTGTGATTCCTTTAAGCCCGACGGCCCGGTACATTATTGGCCGAGATTCATAATCACGCCATAAATGTATCAATAGTACAGATGAATGAATGAATGATATTTATTGTCAACGAAATGTAAAATGCAGCCCTAGGTGCTAACACTTGGTAAGATGTGTGTACTGTGTATGAAAAGAAGACTACAAAAAACAGCAGTGACTGCTCTCAGCTGTTTAACACGTGAAGACCTAGTAGACACCATCACCAGCTGTAGGTTGTCTGAAGTGCAGTGTTACTATGAACGTTCACTAGAATGCAGGATTTAAAAAAGAAAAATGAATTTTTTTTCAAATCCTGCATTCTAGTGAATTTTCACTAGTCCATTGATTGGTCAGTTTTTATTCGCGTTGATTTGACCTTATTCTCCTGCCTCTCTGTTGATGTGACTGTTGTGGATGCTCTGTGCGATAGGTTTGCACAGTGCAGTAACAATGGAACGACGAGGCTCCCATCTTAATGTATCCTGATTCAATGAAACAAGAACAACTAAAGAACGGCGTTCTGATGAAAATGTTAGATGAAATGTTGCTTTGTCCCTCCGTTACCTTTTGACTCAAACACACATTCATCTGTAATCTGCTGTTCCTTTCAGTTGAGGAGGAGACTCCTGAAGAACCAGAACTACAACCAGAAGAACCCCGACTCCTTCCAGAACCCTACGTCTACAACCTGAAGAACCAGAACCAGAACTACAACCAGAAGAACCCAGACTCCTTCCAGAACCCTACGTCTACAACCTGAAGAACCTGAACTTAGAGCTGCCGCGGTATTGATGTTTTCCTTACCGCACAAATTTGCGAAATATTTCCTACCGCCACGGTTATTACCGCACGCACACACAAATAAAAAAAAAAGTTTGAATGCATTTTTTTTTAGTAGTAGTCTACTCTTTATAGTCTAAATGTCTATCTTTAGAGGATGACTTTGCAGCATGAATATTGTTTGGGATTCGGCAAGCACACATTCGTTATTGAAAGTGAAACACGGATTTGTGCGCCGTTCACTCGGTGTCGCGGGCAGGGGTGGTTACCCCCCCCGACCCTTTCTTCTTATTATTATTATTATTATTATTATAAAGTTACTACTTTATAATAAAAGCATTCGTTTTGTGGCATTAACGTTATATAGTTACACGTTCAATAACATCAGCATATTTACCGGACCATAGCAAGGCAAGCAATACTCAATTCATATCTCAGTTCCTTTCTTTGCTCAGAGCGTGCTGAGTTGTCCCATTCTGCGGTCTGTTAATAAAGTTTTCAATCAGACAAGTGTATAGAACGAAGGGCTTTTATTATAACATTCGTTGCAGACAGTAAAATTGTAACTGAGGGGTTACAAAACCCTGACTGTATTAAAGATTGTGATAGATTAAACCACTGCTAGTTATGTACTTTAATTACTGGCCAGACAGTACATCAAATATAGATGGTGAACACTCACAAGAACACGGCATTGACAAAGAAATAGTATTTGAGGGTATTTTATTATTATGCAACATTAGGTTACAGAATGAGAATTAGGGTCGCGCTTGTATGGCGAAGAATATGCGTAAAGTCAGTCAATAGCATGAGTCACTAAGAATAGCAGGAATCCTACGATGGGTCTAAGTTGACACCAACTGTCGTATAATAGCAACTATAGAAGGCAACGCTGGTACCGCCTGGAGACAATGGGTTCCCTCCGGGGTGTAAGGCCTTGAGGGTAGAGGAATGTTCGGATACTCAGTCTGATTCAATGAAGAATAAAGAGACTCCACGTACAGGAGTCGGTCCTTGTAAATCCCACGATCAGCAGCAAAGCAATAGTTGTAATCCAAATGCTCGATAGCACTGATGACAGCTAGCCAGCCTCTGTCCATGAGGCCAGCCCGAGTGGTAATCCTCACGAGGTTGAATCCCAAACGATAGTGGAAATCAACGAGGCTCTTCTCCGGGTAACACGTTCCAAATCAATATAATCCAACCAGTAATGGTTCTGCAATCGCCGACGCTGGTTCTCCTGTGCACATGTGCAATGGTTCTCTGACTAGGCCTCCTCGGGTGTGGGCGACGTATTTAGGCCACACACCCTGGCTAAGGTACACTAGCTAAAACACGACGAACCGCTGGGTAATGCTACACACGAACGAACTGTGGCCGCACGATATACAATAAATGAACGACTATTTACTTCACATTAGATTAGGTCGAACTTGACGTTACTGCATTAAACTCTGACACTTTACTATTCTATTCGCACATGTTCTCAACGCACGAGTTGCTCACTTCACCACGATGAACTACGTTGGCTTGTTTAGATGGACAAGCAGGTGCTCGGGGTAAGGTGGGTAAGGGTACTGAACGTACTGCTGTGCGCACCTTGCGCTGTATATATACTTAAGTGATTATCTAGTCCCAAACCGCAGTCGTTGTCTGGTATCAATACGCTGTCTCCGGGCATGTTCTGACATGCCTGAACTTGTCTTTGAACCTGACGTTGGGGGCTTGCGAGCTAGCGCCTAGGGCGCTGTCCAATAAGGAGAGCGAATATTACTCTGGTTTGAACGCAGGTAAAGGGATATTCCGTGTATATATAAATAATATACAAAGTATATCAAACAATAAAGGTAGATTATCAGTTTTAATCTGGCCCTTCACAACAAAAATCATTGTCTCGTTTAGTACTCGTGAGGAGCGATGGTAGTCCACTCCGGCGGGGAGCTAAAGCTAACGTTATTAGCCGTGTTGTGATGAGCTCTGATCAATGGCTGACATTTAGGACGTAAAAAACTAATACGCGCTTGCCGATTGGTGGTAACACACTGCATGACGCTCCAACGTGTGACGCGTCTCTCTTCTGACCATCAGTGGTCTGCAATGTTTCACGTGACTTTTCTGGTACCCAATAGGGTCGCTTGGAACCTTGATAGAGGAGTAGGGTATATCTGCAGAGCCGCAAGCCCAACGAGAGGAGGGTACTTTATTATTGTAACTGAGGGGTACAATTCCCTGACTGTATTGATAAGTATGGTATTATTAAACCACTACCTCTTGTACTTTAACTTCTGGCCATCCAGTACATGATATAGATATGATGAACACTTTCCCACCTGATGAAACGAAGTCCACACAAATGTATAAATCGAATATTTTATATAGCAAAGGGTATATACAACGTTCACTTAATGACATTTATGATTTGAAATGCACTTGTATGGCGAATGAGTATTCGTAGGTAAATCAACATTGAATGTCCAATCTCTGGTTACGCAGGGAGTAAGTATACAACCCGGTTCTTTAGGGAACTATAGCGATGGTACTTAAATGATTATAGCTGGATACCCTAAGGGGGGGGGGGGGGGTCCCGCTGGTTGTAAGACAGTAGGAGGGGGGGTTAGAAGAGCCGCTGGCGGTATCCCATCTGGCCGACGATTTCTTGGGAGAATTCAGAGTCCTGAACACGATGCCCACAGAACCTCGGTCCGCAGATGAATACAGCTGGACCCTCTGGTGGACGGTAGCTGCCGGTCCACAGATGAAGAGACGTGAGGCGACCTCACTGGAGTAGAGCGCCGTCTCACCTGGACTCCTCTCCGGGGGGTAGTTCCAACACTCAGCAGTGTTGGCCGTTATCCATGGAATAATCAAAGCACCCAAAGCATGTAGATAATCCAAGCCGTGGAAGGCTCGCCGTCGTCCGGGTAAAGTAATCCAATGTACAGGTCCACTCGTCCTGGCCCGGAGCTCCTCGGATGCAAGCACCACACGTGGTCTGCCCAGCCTGGTTAAGACTCCAGATAACGTCAGGAACGATGGGGGTACTGCTCACTTTATAACTCTAACCGAACGATGCACCATACATAATAGACTATTATTAGCTTAATAGAAATACGTCCAACTCGACGGTATAGTGCCAAACTATGACAATTCAACTATTAATCCACACGATATCTCAATGCCTATTCTGAGGCCAAGTAGGCCTTACTGCACCACACGTGCGTCGTGGGTGAGGCTTTGCGTCTGTTACTTAGTTGGAGGGTAAAGAACTAATGGACTAAAAGAAAGTTCTACTTTACTTGCGCCATATATATATGCGCTGTGAACAAATAGTACCATTCGTATTTCGCCAGACGTATTCCTACGCGGAACCGGGCTTGCCACGACATGTTGGGCGGCACGATTGAACTTGAACCAAGGGGCATGGCTGCTGGCGCCAGGTTCTCGTCCAATGGTAGAATGAAACTATTATGGGCTGTTTAGTAGACTAAAGGGATATTCAGTGCATATTGTACAAGGAATATACAGGGGATATCAAACGATATACAAATACTATTAAATATATATCCATAAATAAATATATATATTTGGTTTAATCTGATCCTTCACAACAATTATTATTATAAAAAAACAGCGGTGATGCGGTATTCAGCCTACTCTTGCGGTGGCCGTGATGTAACGGCGATACCGCGGTAATCGCGGCAGCTCTACCTGAACTACAACCAGAAGAACCCAGACTCTTTCCAGAACCCTACGTCTACAACCTGAAGAATCAGAACTACAACCAGAAGAACCCAGACTCCTTCCAGAACCCTACGTCTACAACCTGAAGAACCAGAAACCAGAAGAACCCAGACTCCTTCCAGAACCCTACGTCTACAACCAGAAGAACCCAGACTCCTTCCAGAACCCTACGTCTACAACCCGGAGCCACAATCTGCTTCAGAATCATCCTTGGAACCAGTTCGAGAGCCGCCGCTGGTACCGATATCGCCACCGATATCTATATCTCCACCGATATCGCCACCGGTATCTATATCACCACCGATATCTATATCGCCACTGGTATCTATATCTCCACCGATATCGCCACCGGTATCTCCACCGGTATCTATATCGCCACCGATATCTATATCTCCACCGATATCGCCACCGGTATCTATATCACCACCGATATCTATATCGCCACCGGTATCTATATCACCACCGATATTGCCACCGGTATCTGTATCACCACCGATATCTCCACCGGTATCTGTATCTCCACCGATATCTCCACCGGTATCTGTATCTCCACCGATATCTCCACCGGTATCTGTATGTCCACCGATATCGCCACCGGAATCTGTATCTCCACCGATATTTCCACCGGTATCTGTATCTCCACCGATATCGCCACCGGTATCTGTATCTCCACCGATATCACCACCGGTATCTGTATCTCCACCGGTATCTGTATCTCCACCGGCACAACACACGTTTGCTTATTAAATAGATTGTTGCATTCTATAATATAATAATACAAAAGTTTCAGTACCTCTGTCTGAAGTCTGTCCACAACTCCACAGTCCACACGCATTTCCTTTTGTAAAACGTCAACACATTGACAATACTAACGATAAAAACTAATGGTGAACAGATTAACAATGCAAACAAATATAATTTCTAAACGTAATAAGAAAAGTGACGATAAAGTTGTTTAATTGACGGGAGGAAAGTTGCTAAAGTCTATGTATTGTGACGGGACCGGAACAAGTCTACACATGGTAGAAGTAACCGGATATGCCGCCCGCACGTTTGTGCAAGTGGAGAATAGTTTTAAACAGAAACACAAGTCAGTCTGCCTAAAGATTACATTTATAATTCACTGGTCCTACAGTTTTAAACAGAAACAAGTCAGTCTACCTAAAGATTACATTTATAATTCACTGGTCCTACAGTTTTAAACAGAAACAAGTCGGTCTATGTAAAGATTACATTTATAATTCACTGGGGTCTAAAAAAAGAAAAGAAAAAAAGCAGTGTCGAATAGATATTCAACACTGAAGCCAGAGCAGAGAGTCTGCAGTTACCACAGCTCGCCACTAGAGGGTAGTGTCGAATAGATAATCAACACTGAAGCCAGAGCAGAGACTCTGCAGTTACCACAGCTCGCCACTAGAGGGTAGTAAGTAGCATAAGGCCAAATAATATGGGAGAGTCAGTAAATATGATTTCATACTAATATTTCATAAAATACAGTAACAATAAGGAATGCTTCACGAATTTGCGTGTCTATGCTAAATTTATTGTATTGCACTGCACACTTTTTCGAACTGTATAGTAATCTTGTTTTAGTAATCTTATTTTATTCTATGCTAAATTTATTGCATTTATTATTGGAAGCTGCTAGTCGAGGGACCACAATAAATAGATTTTCACTCGCTTTTTTTTTATTATTTTTTATCCACTTTTTCTCCCATCCCAATTTCGTATCATCCAATTCTACCCTCCCCTGTCTCGAACGCTGTTTCTTGCCTCCCACAAGCCGGCTGCAATGTGGACGAAGCCATACATTACACGAGTCCCCTCCGGTACTCGATGTAGCAGCCGTCGCATCTTTTCACCTGCACGGCGTGATCTTTCAGCGTCAGGGGTCTGCGCTGTGGAGGGACGCCGCCCCCATCGCGTCCTGATTCTACTGCGCAGGCACACCAACCGACCTGTAGGAGTCGCTGTCCACAACGTCCGATCCGCACCCATCAGTTTTCCCTCCCCCTAATACTGCCAATTGTATTAGTATGAACGGCCAAACTGAAAACAATGTGGAGAGCTGGGCTCGAACCCAGCGTCTCCAGCATTGGTGGTGAGTGCCTTGCCCACTGCACCACCTAGCCGCATCCAGTCGCTTTTGTGATAGAGATGTATATTAATGGCAAATCCATACAAAGACTAGTTTGGGGCCCTAGATTAACATAGCACCTCTACATGGGTATTCCACAACTCGATCAGTGTACAGTATGTAATGGGGATTCGTTTCCATGTCACGTCTGAGGCGGGATTCGGAACAGGCGACTCTCTGTCTGAGGTGAGATTCAAGACGCCATCTTGGCCTCTTTGCCCCCCCGGGCAGCCCCTCCTCCTTGCACCGCCCAACAGAGAGGAGCTACTCTGTGTAAAAGTCTAAATGTCTTATTTCATGATCGACAGTCCGCGGCGGTAGAAACAAATTAGTAACTGAGTTATAATACAATATAAAGTACAATGCAGAAATGGGACGAGGTACAACCTAGGGTACGGTGCAATGAGGTCTGAGTTGTAGTGCAAATGGAGCCGGCAGACGAGCGCGCAAGCGGAATTTTTATTTGCCATTTTTTTATTGATGAAAACGCATAATATGGTTTTTACCTATACATTCGGATCAGCAGTTCAGCACCTGCACTGTTGGTGGGTGAGCCTAGTAAAGGATGTCGCATTGCGTTCATCTTCAATGAATGGACCAATGCAATAGTCTACCAAAGCCCCCCCTCTCTCTCTATATATCTCACACACACACACACACACTTCAGAAACAAACATAGTATCAATGAGAGCATCAATAATACACCTGTGATGTCTAGTAAAAAAAAATATTTGGGGGGCCCCCCCCAGTGCTGGGCCCTTGGAATCATCCTAAGCTACCCCCCCCCAGCTACGCCCCTGATGGTATGTGCCACGAGGGCACCCCCATCTCTCCGTTACTATGCTTGAGACGATAAATTTTAATGAAGCAACAGATAATATACATTTCTTTTATTTGACTGTGAATAACACCATTGACCAGACGTGAAAGCTCATTCTGCACCTTCTTGAGATCAAGTGTACTAAAAATCTAAGCAAGTGAATAAAGGGCAGATGATTTACAGTTTTTCTTTGTAGATACAGTACTGAATCTTTCCAGCCGGACACATGCAATTTGAAATATGAATATAGAATATCGGGCCTATAAATGACCTTATTATGGCCAAGTCATACATCTATGGGTTGGGCCAAATCTCCTCTAGGCTCTTTCCAATGGCAGAGTTAAATCTGGATTTAATACCACTAGGTGCCTGTTACAGGGCAGCAAAGACTGTGAATGAAATCTACTGTAAGTACAGTTACTTTCGTATAATGTCCATATCTCTGCCATTTTCACCAGATTTCAACATGTTTTTTTTGTAGACGTTCACAGAAGGGTAAAGAAACCATATACGTTGTATTTTATGACAATAACATTCAGGTTTGTTCGACCCGTGAGATATAATCACAAAAATAACATCAGCATCTTTTGCATAGAATATTTTAGCAGCTTTGACAGGCTGGTGTGAGCGACGTCCATCGAAAGCCCTGGGTCTCCTCTTTCTTAGGACTACAATGATTTCATGACGGCGTCATTTCCTCCCGTTTCCGATGCAATGCGCAGAGAAATGTATAAACTCATATTTCGCTAATAACACTTAAAATCATAAACAAACGTAGTGCTGAAAATATACACGTTGACTGCTGTTTTGACAGGGTTAGGGTCTTTACTATGGCTACATTTGAAAAAGAAACGCAACATTAATTAATATGGATTAATTGATCTATTTATTACGTGAAATGAATATATATATATATATAAGATGGGGGCTTAAGGGGTTAACAATTCAGGACCATTGGTACCTTCATGCAAAGACTACTGATGTTGCAAACAAATCTGTAGACTCCTGTGAGTGCCTATGCAGCACAGTTGTAATGTTTTCTACCTAGTACATTCAAGTCTAATAAATAGTTTATTTTGTGATTGATCTCTAATAATTTTTACAGTCTAGTGTTTAACAGCCTGTCTCCTCTTCTCTCTCCTCTCCTCTCTTCTCTCTCCTCCTCTTCTCTCTCCTCTCTTCTCTCTCCTCTCTCTTCTCCTCTCCTCTCTTCTCTCTCCTCTCCTCTCCTCTCTTCTCCTCTCTCCTCTCCTCCTCTCCTCTCTTCTCTCTCCTCTTCTCTCTTCTCTCTCCTCTCCTCTCTCCTCTCCTTTCCTCTCCCCTCTTCTCCCTTTCTCCTCTCCTCTCCTCTCCTCCTCTCTCCTCTCCTCTCCTCTCTCTCCTCCAGCTGAACTATGCAGACATGCTGAAGCGTGTGGAGCCTCTGCGTAACGAGCTGCAGAAGCTGGAGGACGACGCCACAGACGACCAGTCGAAGGCGGAGGAGGTGGAGCAGATGATCCGAGACCTAGAGTCCAGCATCGGCCGCTACAAGGAGGAGTACGCCATCATGTCGGAGGCCCAGGCCATCAAGCCTGACCTGGCTGCGCTGCAGGCCAAGGTAGCATCTGTTGGCCACATCTAGCTGCTAGTCGACATCACCCGCTCTCTTACGGTCGTCCATGTGACTTGGCTTCCAAATCCCCTTAAATGTTTATTTCTTTTTGATCTACTTTTTCTCCTCCTTTTTTCTGTGATTTTTCTCCCCATCCCAATTTACCTCTCGTGCCAATTCTCCCTCCCCTGTCCTGATCGTTGCTCGCATATGCCCCCGACTGGCTGGTTGTAGGAAGGATAGAAGCCTTGCATCATATGTCCCCTCCGGTACACAAGGAGGCAGCCTGTCGCATCTTTTCACCTTCCAGCGCGGACTCTCATTTGGCGAGGAGTAACGTGTGGGAGGCTCACACTGCCCCCGCCATTTTCCTGACTTTGCTGTGCAGGCACCCCAACTGACCTGTAGGAGTCGCTGTTCACAACGACCAGATTACCACCCATCGACTTCCCACCCATGACGGCTGGCCCAAGCCGGAGGCAACGCAGACAGCCAGATTAGAACCCGGTGTCTCTTGCGTTGGTGACGAGCGCAATGTCCGCCGCGCCACCCAGCTGCCCCTTAATGTTTATGAAATGGATCATAGCGGCAAGAAATATCCAAAGGTAGTGACTAGGGCTGTCCCCGACTAAGGATTTGGATGGTCGACTATGATTGGCCAAAATTTGCCGTTAGTCGACTTGGTCGACTAATTTCTATTTCTATTTTTTTTAGGTATAATATTTTGAAAGAAATAATTTTTTTTTTTTTGTTTTTTATCATTCCATTTGGGCTGTGGGGGTGCTTAATGTCTGAAGGAGTCTACTGAAGGCTTCTTGTCCTCTGCAAAAGCATGCAATTGTTCCACTGATGGATACATCTTGATATTTGTCTAGTCTAGTGTGTTCATTAGATGGGTGAAATCCTCTTTCAGTGCCTCTGTGCCTGTTTTCGTAGGCAGTTAGCCTCTGGTATGCGTGCCATTAGCGTTAGCCACGCTTCTAGGCCTCTTTTCTTTTGGAAAGAATGATACCTTTTTTTTTTTTTTTTTTTTTTTATATATATATATTCGACTAAGAGGTTGGCCAGTCGACAACGGCTCCTTTCGACCGATTAGTCGACTAATCGACTAATAGGGGTCAGCCCTAGTAGTGAGTGACCATGTCATGCTAGCTCACTGGTAGAGGGGGTAGATTCTGTAACACATTTAAGCTGTTTTAAGATAGTTTAAATTTGATGCTGTGGGCTAACAAGGGTCCCTTGACTTCTCACCTTAAGATATCTGAATGAAGATGGGTTTGTTCAACCGTAAAATATCCTTCCTCCAGTACATAATTTTGTTCACAACTCTTAACTCACACAGAGCCACACCCATATGCCCGAATTATGGCTTCTATGTCAGCACTTTGCGAACGCTTAAATTCTATCTTAAATTATGGCTATGGGCAGGGCCGTAGCCAGGGTTTAGAAATTAGGGAGGTCCATTTATTTTTTTGGCCCAGACCGGCCCACTATAATCGGTCGGACACCACCCACCAGTACACCATCCTTACGGTCCCCTTAAATATGCGTACCTACTGTACTATTCCCCCCCCCAACCCATTACAAAGCTGGGTAGTAAGTGCCATGGACAAGTGGACCAGTGTACTCACTCGCTCTTGGCTGAATCTTGTTTTGGGTGGTGATGTAAAAACACCTGCATCATAGCAGGCTCAGGATGGGCAACGTAGTCTATAGCCTGTTCATCCCTGTCTCTCTCCTCCACAACCTGGCTTGACTAGACATAAGGAGAGAGATGATTACAATTAACTGGTACATTCAGGTCCAGAATTGTTGGAATCCCCTGACAAAGATGTGCAAAAAGCTGTACAATTTAAACAATACCATACTGGTAATGAGAAAATAGTTGTTTATTCAATGAATGCATGGAGCAGTTCCATCTTATTTCATTTGATACTAACTACTCAGTTCATACAGATTTCAAGTATTCAAATATCAATGATGAATATTGCATAAGGTTTACACAGTTAATAGATCACCTTCTTGTTTTATATTCATCTTATATGGCAATTAAATCAATGGTGTGTTTGTTTGGGGAGTTTGACCTATGTGCCTACCACGTGAAGGTGCATGATCAATGGACAGCACAAAAACAATTTGTGTAGGTGGAGACTAGAGCTACCACAGATAGTAATAAGTTATTAAGAGTAAGTAATCCATACCATATATATCCTAATAGTTACCTTATTACCATACTTGGCTGAAAACAAACTTTGCTGCCTGTTGTGAATGTGTTTTTCCTTGTAGGCTAATACATAAGTAGGCATACATTTTTGCAGTTGAGGAAAAATTTGCAGTTGAGTAGGCTATAATGTGCTGTGTTTTTATGTCTTCCATCGAGGACCACCTTGGAAATAAGTGTTAATGCTTGTTAATGAATGCTTTTAGGTGATATCCTCAGGAATACAAATTGGTCAAGATCATTTGTTTTTATGATGTGTTTTTAATTTCCAAATAAATCTAATCAAATAAAAAAGCAGTTTTTGCAGTTGAGCTACTGGTGTTGTATATTATACAGCCTTTTCATGCATCTTTATCAAGGGAACCCTTATCCTAATGATTTAAAAAAATAATATTATGATGATACGATATGGACCTAGTAGTTGGGTCATCTGTGGCACTTCGTTTCTCAATGGATTTTTTAAAAAGGCGGGGGAAATTTGTGAGAGACCAAAATCCAAAATGGCTGCCGTGGAAATTAACTTTTTAATGGTTTGACCTACAATGATGCCCAATACATGGTACCAGCCCCCTCTCAGGGCGTTTTCACACCTGGCTCGTTTGGAGCTGTTGATCCGAAACCTGGAGCGTTTACCCGCTATTTCGGTTCAGTTGGGCATATATGAACACAGCAATCACATTCTGTTGCGGAACAAAACAAGCGGACCGAGACCACCGGCGCAGTTACAACCGACCCCGAAGCGGACTTGTATGCTGTGAGAATGCAATCGATTTAGCAAACCGACACAATAATAATAATAGTGAGCCGTGGGTCAACGTGGAGCAGCGATGACTCGGTACACTGCCTCGTTGATATTTGGGCATTCGTCAGATGCTGGAGAACACGCAAGTGTACAGAAAGTTTAGTGACTGTAGTGACGCTGCAACAGCAGCACCGTGCGAGACAACACCTCCTCTCTCTCTCTCCCTCTCACTGACTCTCTCTCTCCCTCTCTCTCGCACAGAGAGAATGAATGTGGACTGTTCCATCAGAGGGGGGAGCTTCGGTGGTAATGTGAGTGGCTACAGACCGCTGCACTTAAATATAAACATTAGTCTACCTGGAGACTCAATGAGGTAATTGTAGATGTCGCCATAAGACGCTTCTGGCCATTTAGTGGGATCATTGTTTCATTATCCTGGTCGGCTGAAAGGACACTGGCCACCGAAGCTCCCCCCTCTGATGGAACAGTCCACATTCATTCGTGCGTCATCTCGCGTCTCCAGACTCTGTGGCAATCTGCGCATGTGCATGGGTAATAATAGGTGCTTTAAAATGGGCTTTTTCGCTGCCGATTTAGTTCTGATCGATTAGGAATGGCTTGCGCCGTGTTCAGGAGATTGAGGCGCATAAAAGACTATTCGATCATGTCTCTAGCACCCCCACAGCCGTATCTGCAACCACTTACATCACGGCTCTCATCCACATTCATTAATTTGCTCCCCCGCTCTCTCCTCCCCGATTTCAATGTAACGCGGATATTCAGGGTTGGGGGGGGGGGGGCACACTCCAAAATCTGACCAATGAGTGATAGTTTGCTCGCGCGTGCGTTTGTTTTGGTCCGTGTGAACACAGCCGTGTGAACACAAACGAACTAAGAATCAAGTGCAACAATTGTATCATAATAGTCCCTGAATCGGAACAAAGCAAACGAACTACAGGTGTGAAAACACCCTCAGTCATGTACCAGCCCTCTCTCAGTCATGTATACCAGCCCCCTCTGTCATCTACCAGCCCCCTCTCAGTCATGTACCACAGCCCCATCTGAGTCATGTACCAGCCCCCTCTCAGTCATGTACCAGCCCCTCTCAGTCATGTACCAGCCCCCTCTCAGTCATGTACCAGCCCCCTCTCAGTCATGTACCAGCCCCCTCTGTCATCTACCAGCCCCCTCTCAGTCATGTACCAGCCCCCTCTCAGTCATGTACCAGCCCCCTCTCAGTCATGTACCAGCCCCCTCTCAGTCATGTACCAGCCCCCTCTCAGTCATGTACCAGCCTCCTCTCAGTCATGTACCACAGCCCCATCTCAGTCATGTACCATAGCCCCATCTCAGTCATGTACCACAGCCCCCTCTCAGTCATGTATACCAGCCCCCCTCTCAGTCATGTATACCAGCTCCCTCTCAGTCATGTACCAGCCCTCTCTCAGTCATGTACCAGCCCCCTCTCAGTCATGTACCAGCCAGCCCCCTCTCAGTCATGTACCACAGCCCCCTCTCAGTCATATACCACAGCCCCCTCTCAGTCATATACCACAGCCCCCTCTCAGTCATGTACCACAGCCCCCTCTCAGTCATGTACCAGCCCCTCTCAGTCATGTACCAGCCCCCTCTCAGTCATGTACCACAGCCCCCTCTCAGTCATGTACCAGCCCCATCTCAGTCATGTACCAGCCCCCCTCTCAGTCATATACCTGCACGACTGGCGGGGGGGGTGCTTAGTAAGAGATGTGATTGGGCCAGCCCAGTGTCAGTCAGTACCAATGGGCCGATGTCTCAGCCTAGTAGTGGGCCGGTCGTTGACCAAAAAAAAAAAAAAGATTTATAAAAAAAAATGTATACTTTTTTTTTTTTTTTTTAATAGTTACAAATAGTTACCGAGGTCCGGACCTCGGTGACCTCATAGCTGGCTACGGCCATGGCTATGGGTCTAATGCACCCGTCACTTATCAATGACTTGCTTGCAGTCAACATGTACGAAACGGATAGTTTTTTCATTGGTACATTTTTACGTTTGATACCGTTTTGTATAAGAGCAGGGCTCTACGCTAACCTTTTTCACTAGGGGCACAGGTGCTCCTAAATGAGAAAATTTAGGAGCACCCAAAAATATTTAGGAGCACAGTGAAAATATGTCAAGTAACAGAGTTTTTTTTTTTTTTTCAAAAATAAATGTATATTTGTACTGTGCGTGCATGTGCAAACGGGACACATCTGTGCAATAGCACATACCACCAAAGTCACTGGCCCACTGTGTGCGTGTGTGTGTATCATCTGCGTGTGCAAACGGGAATGGGACAGACATTTGAACTATTAATTAAGTGATTAATGCCTACTATGGCAAAGTTGTAGCCAACAACTAGGCCTAATAAGAAAGGCAGTGATATTGAACAAAAAGGAGACACTGGCTTTACAACCAGGGCCATCAGTAGAGGGGGGAGCTAGTGTTGCTCTTTTAGAAAAATAATCCTTTCAGGGTTGCCTATTGAAATACTGTACACCTCCAGTACAGTAGTTTGCGTGTCAGGTTAACCATTGATTGACAGTCAATTCTGCCAATTACGACGTCACACCGTTGCACTCTGGCCGTCCGGCGCTGCAGCTGGACCCTATTGCCACACCGCTTGCACTCTGGCCGTCCGGCGCTACAGCTGGACCCATTGCCCACCTCTGCGGTTGATAACGCTAGCCAAGTTAGCTGTACACACATACACAGTGGGCCAGTTGTAGGGGTGTAACAATGCATCGCAATGCATCGATCCTACTTTGCAATATTTACAAAACATGACATTGTTTTCGAACTCTAGCCATGGGGAAATGTTTAGCCAATTCACGTTAAATTTGTATGTCTTCCCTCCGGCTCCAGTGGGTGTAGCTTCGCTAGCTACAGTGGCTACATTGGGTGCTACAGTGGGTGTAGCCTCGCTAGCTTGGCCAACTTCGCTAGCATGAATGAATGAATGAAAACTTTATTTAACAGATTGCAGAATGGGTACAATACAGTACGGCTCAATACATACAATTGTTAAGGGGATGCAGACCTGAGAAAGACGTTTGTCTTGTTTCCATCAGGGTCCCCCATTTTCAATTCATATAGACATATATGACATACATGACATACAGATAGTCAGTACTGCTACATCTATACATTTATGACATACCAGATTTGCAAATACAGTACTGTTTGTGATACAGAAGGAGTCAAGAAAAGGGAGTATATACATTTGACGTAGAAACTGTACATTGGAGGTTGGGTGGGGGGGGTTGGGTACATTGGGATATTGACAACCATACTGGGTAATTTACATTGGAGGTGGTTGGGGGGGGGGGGGGGGGGCACACTGTATAAACAAGTAACACTGTACATTGAGGGGGGGGGGGGAGGAGACACTGTACAAACAAACACAATTGTACATTGAACTATTGACAAAACCATACTAGGTAAATGACTGTACATTGGAGGGGGTTGGAATGATTGGGTTAGGATATTTACAGGGGCCAGTGTTGAATTGCAGTCTCCCGTAGGTGTCCCTTGAGAGAGGTTTTGAAAGTGGGTAGTGATCCACATTCCTTTACAGCTTTGGGTAGGGCGTTCCACATTGATGTGGCATAATTGCGAAACGTGTTTAGTCCCTTATTTGAGCCGAATCTGGGTTTGACATGATTTGTGGAGCTCCCTCTGGTGTTGTGATCGTGGTATTCACTGACCTTTGGGAAGTATTTTGACATGTACATGGGTACCTTGGTCGTGTAGTGTATCTTGTAGACCAGGCCCATTGCAAGTTGTTGTACTCTGTCGTCTACTCTAAGCCATCCTAGGTTGTCGAAGTGGGCAGGGGTGAGGTGGGTTCTAGGAGTAAGGTCAAGCAGTAGTCTGACCAGTTTGTTTTGAGATGTTTGTAATTTTGTTTTTAGCGCCTTTGAGGTGCTTTGGTACCATGAGGTGCAAGCATAGTCGTAGTACCCCTGAATGAGTGCTCCTGCCAGAGTCTTCAGGGTGTTCTTGTTTACCAGAGAGGAGATCCGGTACAAGAATCGAGTTCGTTGGTTGACTTTTTTTATTACATTGGATGCCATTTTGTCACAGGAGAGATTAGCCTCTAGGATGGACCCCAGGTAGGTAATTTCATCTTTCCTTGTGACAATATTGTCACCCACTGTAACTGAGAAGCCGTCGGTCTTGCTGAGTTTGTTATTTGAACCGAAGAGAATGGACTCTGTTTTGCCCATGTGTAATGATAGTTTGTTATCAGCGAGCCATATGCAGATTCTGCCTAGTTCCGAGCTGAGGGTTTTTTCAACCTGTAACTTGTTCTTGTCAGAGACCAGCAGGGCTGAGTCGTCCGCAAACAGGAACAAGTTGCAGTCACAAGCTGACGACATGTCATTTGCATAAATTAGGAACAGTAGCGGTCCTAGTATGCTTCCTTGTGGAACACCACAGCTCACTGTGAGGGGGGGGGATAGGGTACCGTTTACCTCCACCATCTGTTCCCTCCCCTCAAGGTAGGATTGCATCCAGCTCACTGATAGACTATCAAAACCAATTGCTTTTAGCTTGTCAATCAGAATGGAGTGATTGACCGTGTCAAAGGCCTTTTGTAGGTCCAGCATGACCATGCCGCAGTATTTGCCTGCGTCCACCTCTTGTTTGATGTGGTCATTCAAATAGAGAAGGCATGTGTCAGTGGAGTGGGATGTTCTGAAGCCAGATTGGAATTCGTAGCATGCTGGCTAGCGTCAGTATCTTGGTTAACGTTAACGTTAACCATCACCTCTGTAACATGAGCTGCCTCGCCTGACTTCTCATTCTCCGGTATCTTTCGCGCAAAATAAAAATGAATGGGCTTCGACATGGCTGTATTATTGTTTGACTCACACAGTGACGCAGCCGCTGATCATTACTTTCGGTTTCCAGTCGCGTGACCACAGGAAACTACTGTGATTGGAACGTTTATGCGGCTGTGAACTGTGGGACTTGTAGTTTTTTTTTTTATATATATTTTTATTTTTTGCACAAATCTCTCCAACATTCCAAACATCTCTTTCCACATCATTATATTCAATTTCCAGGATTTGCCTTTTTCTTTTTTGTAAGAACATTCAAAACATGTAAAGGACTCATACAAATACATTAATAACTGACATGGAAAATAAAAAAAGACTTACGAAAAAAGAAACATACTATACTATACATTATGCGTATACATTCCTGATATATATACCTTGCATGTAGACCGAACTACCTTCGAGCAGGTATGTGCTGCATCCTCTATCGGGATGCCACCCTTCTCCATATTGCATGTGAGAGAAAGCGCCCCAGACATATGCAGTTGTGCATGATAACATGCATGCACGCATGTCTCCGACACATGTATGTGGGTACGTGTATCACGTAAGCATGTGTACATGCCTCATATGTGTGTGTGTGCATCTTCCTGGTATGTGACTGTACTCCTATTTCTTGTGTGTGTTTCGTATCCATGTGAGTGTATATCTCAGATGTGTATATATATGTGCGTCTCAGCTACGTATGTGTGTCTCCTATATACATGTGTATCCCCCTTATGTGTCAGTGAAAGCTTATATTTCAACTATGTGTATATGTAGGTATGTGTATGCCTATTTCCTATAAATGAGTGTGCATGTATGTGTGCCCCTGACGTGTATACCTTATCCTTGTGTATATGAGTGTGTGTAAACCTATTATGTACACATATGAATATGTGTATCCTAGATACTTGTATGCGGCTATACCTGCGCACATGTGAGTGTGATAGAGACAGTGACCGTTCCATAGACACACCATCCGGACATAAAATATATGTACATATATACACAATACATTATAAAGCACAAGTACCATCAGATCAAATCCCCTTTTTCATATTCATCCTTGATAATATTGTAATCCCATCTTAATCATTTGTCCCCAGACCGTTCAGTCAGGTGTAGAAAACTGTCCCATACCTCAGCGAAAATATCCTCTCTCCCTGCGACTCTATACGTCACCCTTTCATATGATGCTGTCCGGAACATTAGTTCCATCCATTCTTTAAAAGTAATATCAACCGGTGATTTCCAATGTCGTAATGCAATTCTACATCCTGATATCATGGCCATTCTATACCACATTCCCCGGTATTTAGGCAGTTTAATCCCTTTCGGTACTATACCCAAAACACATGCCATTGGGGCGTTATTTATCTTCACATTCAAGACCTTACTTAGGAATATCACAATTTGATCCCACATTTTCCGGACCTTCTCACATTCGTACAACATGTGCAGTAAAGTGCCTGTCTCCTTCTCACATCTCCAGCAGATGTCACTGTCCCTTAATTTCAGTCTGGCCAGTTTACTAGGCGTCCAATAGCTTCTGTTCAACACTTTGTAAAAAATAAGTTGTGATTGCGCCTCCCTAGAGAATTTACTCCATTTGGACACCAGTTTCTCCCACATTTCCTCAGTAATATCCTCACGTACATCGTTCTCCCAGCTCAATCTCAGACCCGCCAATTTGGGTGCATTGTATTCTCTTATAACATCATAAAATCTTGACGCACCGCCTTTCCTACGCCATCCTTTATAGAATATTTCTTGAATTGCAGTAATCGGGCCACACTTTGGTCCTCCTATTGATGACGATATACAATGTCTAATCTGTAGGAATTTATAAAAGTTTTTATTATCTATATCAAAATCCTCTTTAATATCCTCAAAAGGCAAGACCCCATCCTCCCCGGCTATATCCCCTAGTACATGTATCCCCCTTTTAATCCAATCGTCCCATATGACTGATTTCTTACCAATCTTTAGTTTCTTATTATACCATATAGAGGCTCTCGTAGTTAAATATGGGCTATCACCAGTCATTTTGTGCGATTGATTCCAAGTTTCCCTGATAAATGCCATTAAAGGGTTTTTAAAAGGTATAGGTCTGTCTGATTGTGTCAGGAAGGATTCCAGAGATGAGGGATATATCATTTCCTCCTCCATCTTGACCCAAGCAGGTGCCTCCTCAGACGAGTGATTCAGTTTGGAGAGCTGGGAGAGCGAGAATGCATAGTGATACCAGTCTAGTTTAGGCAGGGATAAGCCGCCATTTTCCTTTGCTGCATACATTTTGGCCCGTCCAAATAGCGGCCTTTTGCCCCCCCACAGATAAACATTAATGACTTTGTCATACTGTTTGAGTAATTGGGTCGGGAGAGTCAGCGGCAACATATATAGGATATAATTTAATTTGGGAGCCAATATCATTTTTACTAGGTTTATCTTTCCCAGGAGGGACATATTCATTTTGGCCCAATTCTGTGTCAGAGCACTAATGTGTTCGATTATAGGGGCAATATTGGTTTGCATCAACTCTTTCAGACCTGGGATCAGCTTTATTCCTAGGTATATCAACCCTGACGGCATCCATCTGTATTGCCACCCCCTTCTGATATCAGGGGGACAACATTTAGAGAGAGGCATTGCTTCTGACTTGCTCCAGTTGATTGTGTACCCAGATATTTCGGAGAAGGACTCGATAATAGTTCCAATGACCCCAGCTGCTGTTCAGGGATTGCTGGATACCAATAAGATATCGTCCGCATACAAAAATAATTTATGTTCTACCTGTCCCGATATTATCCCTTTGATGTCCTGATTAGTCCTTAGTGCGATAGCAAGTGGTTCGAGGAAGAGCGCAAACATTTGGGGAGAAAGCGGAGAACCTTGTCTCGTCCCCCGCCCTAGGTTAAAGGGCGAGGATACGATCCCGTTGGTCAATACTGATGCCATCGGATTTGTGTATAACAGTTTTACCCACCCGGTAAACGATGGTCCGAACCCGAAGCGCTCTAGTGTGTGAAATAAGAATGCAAATTCCACCTTATCAAAGGCCTTTTCGGCATCCAATGAGAAGGCCACTGTAGGTTCTACATCATTCCTGACCTTCCACATTATGTGTAGGAGTCTGCGGATATTATCAGCTGAGTTTCTCCCCTTCACAAAGCCCACTTGATCTGAATGCACCAGAGTTGGTAATACATCTTCTATTCTATTCGCAAGTATCTTTGCCAATACTTTTTCTTCCAAATTGCTCAGGGATATAGGTCTATAGCTTCCACAGCATTGAGGGTCTTTGCCCTTTTTCTGTAGTAATGTAATAGTGGCAGATCTCAAGCTAGTGGGCAAGCCCCCCTTTAACAATGAATCCTCATATACTTTTAATAGTCTCGGAGCAATTATATCACTGAATTGTTTGTAGAAATCGGGAGTAAACCCGTCGTCTCCTGGTGCTTTACCCAATTTAAGGCTGTTGATTGCCGCGTGTATTTCTTCTATCGAGACCCCCCCCTCCATTGATTTTACCTGTTGTTTCGATAATGACGGTAATTTGATTCTGTCGAAGAACGCGTCCATTTTTAGCTGATCCACCGCCTTCTGTGGGGTATACAAGTCCTGGTAGAAGCACCTGAAAACATTATTAATTTCCTTTTTGTCTGTAATGATCTTGTCATCTTTATTACGAATCGAGGATATAATATTTTGATTATGCATTTGTTTAACCCGATTCGCTAGTATTTTACCCGCTCTCTCCCCTTGTTCATAGTATTTTTGGTTGGTCCTAAATAACGCATATTCAGCCTTCTTTTGATATGTTGTTCAATTCGTATTTGGATTTGCTTAGGTTTCTCCACGTTTCTGGGTCTGGTCTCTGACTGTGCTGTTTCGAGAGTATTTTAATTTCCTCATCTAACGCTGTCATTTTTTGTTTCTCTGCCCTTTTTAGTATCGCACCGTATTGTAGTACGAGTCGTCCTCTCATGTAAGCTTTACATGTGTCCCACATTATGCCACTATCATCTATTGACCCTTCATTAAGTTCCCAAAATTCCTTAAATATAGTTCTAATGTACGCACACGATCCTTCATCATTTAACATCAGGTTATTGAATCGCCATCTCCGAGATCGTTGCCCTTCTTCCATGGATGTGATCACTAAATCAACCGGAGCATGGTCAGATATTACAATGTTCCCTATCCCAGTACTTGCCACCTGTTCTACCAGTGCGCTAGAGATCAGGAAATAATCTATTCTAGAGTATGAGGAATGCGGGTGAGAGTAAAACGTGTAGTCTCTTTCTTGTGGGTTCATAACCCTCCAAATATCCACTAGACCCAATTCCTCTATCAGAACACCAACCGCCAGTCTCCCTGTGTTGTCAGCGGTCCTGGGTTGATACGATCTGTCCATTAAGGTGTTTCCAACCAAGTTGAAGTCCCCCCCCCTATGATTATGTTGCTATTCCCTATTTTCCTGATCACCTCACATACCTCATGGAAAAAGTCTGAGGATGACCCGTTGGGCGCATATATATTAGCTAAAGTAGTCCTCTGTCCCTCTAAATCAGCATCCAGTATAACCCATCTTCCCTCATCATGTGAGAAACTATTGTGCACCTTTAGGTCTAAGTTTTTTCTCACCAATATTGCCACCCCCCTCTTCCTAGAAGAGAACGTACTATAGTATATTTGTCCCACCCAATCCCTTTTAAGCTTGGCCGACTCCTCCTCATCCAGGTGTGATTCCTGAATTAGTGCAATATCTGTCTTTTTTTGTTTCAAGAACGTCAATATCTTTTTTCTCTTAATGGGATGATGACATCCGTCTATATTCCACGATATTATTTTAATCAGCCCCATATTCCTCGTAATGCATCTCCCCTGTGCAATCCAGGACGTATTCTAGTGCCTGAGACTGTGAAGATATATATACAATAGTATAGCATACAATGAAATAAAAAAGAACATATAAAAAAAACATAAATACATTTCCCCCCCCCACATTTACCCAAGCTACGTTCGATAGGACCCCAGATAGAACAATTGTACCGAGGGTGAGATCGATACTCACCCATGCACCTTGGTCCCCCTCGACTAACAGAGGAGTGCATATGGCACAAGGCAGGTTGCCCAAAACTGTGCCCCTACTATCTTGTATACCCTGATGTAACGTATGGCTCACACTGTAATCTATATACAGTGCGATCAATTCAACTGAACTTGACAAAACGGTAACGTTTCCAACAATTAACATTTGTATATCTCTCAGATATATATTGGTATATTGTAACTTCTATGACATAGCCATAATGGCCTGTGGTTCATTTCGTTATATTTTTCCTGTATCCATCCGGGATATTTCCCCTCCCACAGTTTTATCATATTCTCCTATCTATTGCCCTCTATTCTCATTACACATATTTTTTTTTTTATATTTTTTTTTTATTTTTTTCAATCCCTTTTTTTTTGTCTTTTCTTTTATATACATATTGGCATTTTGTGATGTTATTTATTCTATGACGATGCCCCCGTGACTTATCTGTATCCATGCGCTTCATGAACTTTATCTCAATTGTCCGCCTCCGACTGTCCCCGTCTGAATCCCTGTAGTTTCTCCCGGTATCCGTGATGACCATTGCCCTGCTGTGTGGGGCGTTCAGTCCCCGTCGCCTGCATGTCGTCCCCCGGTCCCCGTTTTCTTCCCACTGTCTGCCAGGTAGACGGACGCATTATCTCCTCTCGGTCCGGGTCGGTAGTCGGGTTCACCACGGTGATCTTGAATCCACGTTTTGCCATATCCGCCGTCGCCTCCGCCGCGCTCTGGTACAGGCGGGTGCCATCCTCGTAGAATACCCTCATCTTCGCTGGATACGGTGTCTGGAACTTGAGATTCTTCTCCTTCATTATTCTCTTGGCCTCGGCATATTCTCCTCGCTTCAGTATTTCAGTGGGGAAGTCATGGTCGACATAGAAGCGATCGTTGCCACATGAGACGTTCTTCTTCTGCCATGTTCGGCGTATTATCTCTTCCTTCATTTTGTAACTCCCAAACTTAACCACGATTGACCGTGGCTTCAGCTGTGGGTTGTTAGGCCTTGGGGCCAGTGCCCGGTGTGCTCGTTCGATACGAAGGTCCATGTCATGAGGCAGTCCGAGTGCGTCCTTAAACAAGCCGTCTAGAAATCCATGCATGTCTTTTCCCTCTTTCTCCTCCGGGATACCATACACCCGCAGGTTCTCTCTCCTCGTTCTGCCCTCTTGGTCGAGCAGTTTAGCCTCCATGTCGGCCTGCCTCTGTATCAGTTTTTTTTATTAAAACCGTCGCCGCATCAAGCACATTTTCATTTTCTCCGATTCTCCCCTCCGTTTCACCGAGCCTGTCGTTCATTTTGTTCATGTCATTCCTTATCTCCCGAAACTGACGCTCATTGTCTTTTCTGAAGTCTTTGAGCTCGTTGACATGTTCAACAGCGTGGCTTCTTGTTCACAGTCATCGTCGCCATCTTTTCCTCCCGTTACTTCGTCATTCTCTGCCATTCCGTCGTCCTTTTCAGTTGTAATCGTGGTCGCCCTACGTCTCGTGATAGCCCCTTCTGTCATCCCTATTAAATATATACCCTGGTGTTGTTAATAAATGTTTCCCGGGGCTAAATCATTTTGCTGTCGGGGTGCTCACGAGTTAAGCAGCCATGTTCTTCCGCGGTCAAACCGGAAGTGGGACTTGTAGTTTTTTAACGATTCTCGCAGCGGAGAAAAAAAAGGACGAATGAGAGGCTGTACTCTGCACTCGCTGGCCCCACTCGCACGCCGGGCAAGTACTTGATTTTGCATGTTCGCACGCACATATTTTTAGGGGCATATGCGAGCAATATGGTCGCACTGTAGAGCCCTGGAGAGTATAGTTTTGGAGATTTCTAGTAATTCCAGAGAAATCCGCGATAATCGCCCTTTAGTGGAATACACAAAACACGTAATTTTTCGGCTGATTTATGAATAGTTTTCAAATAAACGCTAGATTATCGAGAGTATATGTCAGACTTTGCAATCAAAAGTTAGGAGGCTAATAACCCTTGCCATAATTTCAGTGCGCCCCCTAACTTTTGATTGCAAGGTCTGACATTGACCCCCTTTTCAGGAGTTGACCTAGAGCCCACCAAGGTCATGCATATCAAATTTGGTCAATGTCAGACCTTGCAATACACTGTAAGGCACTGTAAGGCTACTGTCCTGCCTCACTTCCAGTGATGAAGCTAAGCTATGCTAACGGAGCGTCTATTCCCAAAGCTAAAATGCACGCACAGAGACAAAAAAGGTATGTATCTTCTTGTCTAACTCCAGGGAAGATGTTAAATAAGCTAATTTCCCAAAATAGTGGAGTTCCCCTTTAAGGTTAGAACGGTTAAGTTTAGGCGCTGTTAAGGAGCTGGTTAAGGTTAGAGTTTGTCTTAGAGACAGCCTATTTCCGCACTGCCGCTCTCCCGCGTTGCCGCGGTCACATGGTCAAATTGTCACATTCTTGCACTGCTCCGCTGTTAAAAAGCAACACGCGATAGGGACATCTGATTAACCCAAGATTCGTAACAAATTCCTTACCTCACATCAGATGTTCTGCAAAAAGATTAATCCAATTCCTGATCGCCATTCCAAATATCGATCGCGTTTATTGATCAAACGTTATAGTCCAAAACACATAATCGACGCTGCTCTGAGTGTCCTAAGTCAGGGGTTCCCAAAGAGCCGCCGCGGGGGGGGGGGGGGGTCGCCAGATGATTTAAAAAAATTATTTTACATTTACATTTTTTTTATTTTTTTGCAGTCAGGCCACTGAACTTAGAAGCATGCCAGGCCAGTGTTTCTAGTTGCACCAGCGCAATAGTTGGATAACCTAGGTGGGGAACAACCAGGAGATCACTGCAATTCACACAAGTTGGAGAAATCTCTCTCTCTCTCTCTCTCTTGCTCTCACACACACACAAAGGGAGCCGCATGTGATTGGTGGAGGCGGGACTGCTAATCATTGACACATGCTAGCCTGTAATAATCCCCCCCCAGAAAAATCTACTTTGCATTTGATATATTGCAAATATATGCCATCACACACACTGGCATTTAAAGGGTTAGAATTATAAAATGAATATGTGGTGTTATGATCAGGGCTGAAGTTGAATAAAATATTGTATTTATCAATTACAAAAAAACTGAAAATCCATACAAATCTGTGTTGTTGCTAATCATACATATGCTAGCCTGTTTTTTAACAATAATTTGTGATGCCATCACAAACACTGGCATTTATAGGGTACAAATAAAAAAATTCCTGCACCAGAATGCAGGAAATGAAGTCTTTGTAACAAGAAATGTCCTGGTGGGGGACCCCCAGACCCCCTGCTTAAAAAGTGGCCTGGCTGGGGGCGTCTATGCCTTCTACAAAGTTGTTCAGTTTCCGGGTTCCTCTGATTGGCCACTAAGCCCACGTGACCGTGCGCTAGCACGCCCCCCCCTTATCGCCCACTCTCGCGCTGTGAAGCGAAGCGGGGCGAGGCGGTGGTTTCTCCCCGGCTCCGTGTGCCGCTGACTCGGTCCAGCTCCAGCAGCAGCGGCCGTCTTCTCTCCGAGGCGGCTCGTTCTTATTAATCCCCCATTGTTCAGGTCGACATGGTCGCACAAACACCCGTTGGAGGAGTAGTGGGGGAGAAGAAGAGGAATATTTTTAAATGGAAAGAATTATCGACTGGCAACTCTGTGCTCGTCAGACATGTTAATGTCATGTATGTTGTGTATGTCATAAATGTCTATGAATTGAAAATGGGGGACCCTGATGTAAACAAGACAAACGTCTTTCTCTGGTCTGCATCCCCTTAACAATTATGTGTATTGTGCCGTACTGCCCATTCTGCAATCTGTTAAATAAAGTTTTCATTAATTCATTCATTCATTTCTCCCCCACTACTCCTCCAACGGGTGTTTGTGTGACCATGTGGACCTGAACAATGGGGGATTAATAAGAACGAGCCGCCTCGGAGAGAAGACGGCCGCTGCTGCTGGAGCTGGACCGAGTCAGCGGCGCACGGAGCCGGGGAGAAACCACCGCCTCGCTAGGGATGGGTACCTTTCACATTTGAACCGATACCGGTACCTGTGAATCTATACCGGTACCCAACGGTACCTTTTTTCGGTACTTTAGTCTCAAGAAATGTTATTTACCTACCTCAGTCGAGAAAAAAAAAATCCAAACTTCAAATAACTACAATTTCGACAGTTTTCGGCTTGTCATTGCTCCGACTGCTTTGTTGTTGAATCAAGTCAAATCCTAGGTAAGCATATATTGTGCGTGTGAACGTTGACATGAAAATAAAAAAGTGAAAAAAAAAAATAAAAAAAATTATAATAAAAAAAAACTTTATTTTTTTTTTTATTTTTTTTCGGTTTCTCACTTGATTCGATACTCGGTAGTACTGACATGTTTCGGTTCGGTGCCTCAAAAGTACCGAATTCGGTACCCATCCCTATGCCTCGCCCCGCTTCGCTTCACAGCGCGAGTGGCCGATAAGGGGGGCGTGCTAGCGCGCGGTCACGTGGGCTTAGTGGCCAATCAGAGGAACCCAGAAACCGAACGGCGTTGTAGAAGGCATAGACGCTGACTGCGGCTATATTTTGCACTATATTTCCTGGCCTGAATGATTTCCCCAGTCCGGCCCTGGTTAAAAGCCTCCAATGCTTATTAGTGTGTGTGCGTTTGAACGTGTGCATGTTTCAACCATACATTTCCATTTATTAAAAAATTTATTAATTAATAAAAATGTTTATTTATTTATAAAAAAAATAATTACCGCCTATAATAGTGGGGGTCGCGGCTCTCTGACACTGTTATTTTTGGGTCGCGGCCTGAAAAGTTTGGGAACCCCTGCTCTAATACACATTCTCTCCCCCTCTGGACCCCCCCCCCCCCCCCCCCCCCCAGCCAGACTGCTGCTCTCTTGATACTCAGGTTGGCTGGTCCTCTTTATCTGACAGACGAGATAAGGATTAGTATTTGTTTATTTATAAAGCCCTACTTTGTAACGTGGCACTCATCTCATCTCTGCTGCTCTGGAACACTGGTCCACGCCCAACACGCTCCAGTGATCGTCTAGTTCTCCAGGTTCCCCGAGCTACAACTAATCTACAACTAATCTACAACTAATCTTGGCAAGACTGCTTTTCTGTTTTTCACTGCAGAGGAATCATGGAATCTATTACAACGTGACCTAGAACTAAGCACTCTTTCTTTTGGAAGTTTTTAGATTTGTAATCAATAACCGCCCACCATCAACATGTAGTTGTTTCTGCTAATTGTTCTTGCTTATGAACTGTGTTGTTGTTATTATTATTAATTGTCTGACCTATGTATTTATGATTGATCTATTGTTTTAAATTGATTGTGTCCTGTTATGTTATGCTTTGTACTCTCTGCACCATTGAAAATGAGGGTCTCCCTCAATGACTCCAGAGTTTAAATAAAGAAAAAAAGAATCACTAATAATGATAAACTGTAAAAGATATATATAAACTTTCATCCCCTTCTCTCTTGTCCTAGGTGAACCGCAGCCATGCTCTGCTGAAGAGCCTGTCGGCTGAGGGGGAGCGCTGGGGGCAGACCAGCGAGACCTTCAAGAACCAGATGGCCACCATCGCCGGAGACTGTCTGCTGGCGGCAGCCTTCATCGCCTACGCCGGTTACTTTGACCAGCAGGTGAGACGGAACCTGTTCACCACCTGGTCCCATCACCTACAACAGGCCAACATTCAGGTCCGTCATTATGTCGATAAGACTCTTCACAATCAGTCTTGTATTCGTTTAAACCTGATTAGTTGGTGCTGATATTGGGTCAGTGTTCCATGTCATCGCATTGCATCCTTGCTGCAAAATCTCATAACTCAAAACTTGCACAAATTATTTACGTGTACTTTTGCAGAATCATAACCTAAAGGTTCCTCTTTTAAAATGTGATGCTGGGGGGCGGCTACGTGGCGTAGTGGGCAAGGCACTCGCCACGAAATGCTGGAGACGCTGGGCTCGTCAGTTCGAGCCCAGCGCTCAACATTTGCTTTCAGTTTAGCTGGTCGTCCGTACTAATACACATTGGCCGTATTAGGGGGTGGGAAACTGATGGGTGGGGATCGGGCGTTGTGGACAGCGACTCCTACAGGTCGGTTGGTGCGCCTGCGCAGTAGAATCAGGAAGTGTCGGGGGCAGCGTGAGCCTCCCACGCGTTACTCCTCGCCACTGAGAGATCGAGCTGCGCAGGTGAAAAGATGCGACTGCTGTTACCTCAAGTACCGGAGGGGACTTGTGCTATGTATGACTTAGTCCACATTGCAGCCGGCTTGTGGGAGGCAAGAAACAGCGTCCGTGACAGGGGAGGGTTGAATTGGATGATACGAAATTGGGATGGGAGAAAATATAGAAAATGGGAGAAAAAGTGGATAAAAAAAATTAAATGTGATGCTGGCATCTTACACCCTTCTGCCTGAATTTCTCCCGCAGTTCCGAAACAGATATTGCCAGGACCGAGTACCTCTCCAACGCGGATGAGAGGCTGCGCTGGCAGGCCAACTGCCTCCCAGCTGACGACCTCTGTACTGAGAACGCCATCATGCTGAACAGATGCAACAGGTCAGTATGGCTGCCATCTGATCATAAGGATACCCTTATAAATACACCTGCATATAACCCTCTATATACCTACTTATACACCTGCATATAACCCTCTATATACCTACTTATACACCTGCATATAACCCTCTATATACCTACTTATACACCTGCATATAACCCTCTATATACCTACTTATACACCTGCATCTAACCCTCTATATACCTACTTATACACCTGCATATAACCCTCTATATACCTACTTATACACCTGCATCTAACCCTCTATATACCTACTTATACACCTGCATCTAACCCTCTATATACCTACTTATACACCTGTATCTAACCCTCTATATACCTACTTATATGTGTTAAAAACAAGATGGACAAGTACACAGGGATACAAATAGCAAAAATAGGACTAGAAAGAGCTAAAAAAAGTGGTGAAAAAGAAACAAGTCCAATCATGAATGTGTTGTTAAATAATTAAATTAATTTGTTACAGTCCACAACCCAGCTCCTCCAGTTCACAGCAGTTGGCCCGTCCTGGCACTGCCTGGTTGTGGAGCCTGATTGCCACCGGCACAAAGGACTGCCCAAAGCTCTTTGTGGTATGTCGGGGGGGGATGAGTCTGTGGCTAAACGTGGACCGCATTGCGGTCAGCTCATCATAGAGGGGGTGGCAGGGGTTCTCAAGGATAGCATGCAGCTTCCTCCTCGTCCTCCCCTCTGCCACCACCTCCAGACTGTCCAGGTCCGCTCCCACCACAGAGCTTGCTTTTTTTTACCAGTTTGTTTATTTTGTCTGTGTTGGTGTTGCCCCCCCAGCATACCACAGCGAAAAAGAGGGCACCCACCTCCACAGACTGGTAGAACATCTGCAGCAGTTTGCTGCAGACATTAAAAGACGTGAGCCCTCTCAGGAAGAACAGTCTGCTCTGTCCCTTCCTGTAGAGGGCCTCGTGTTGTCCGTCCAGTCCAGTTTGTTGTTCATGAGAACACCCAGGAATTTGTAGTTCTCCACCCTTTCCACCTCCACCCCCTGGATGATGATGGGAGTTGGGGGCTTCCTCTTGCTCCGCCGATGGTCCACCACCATCTCCTTCGTCTTGCTGATGTTGAGCTGTAGGTGGTTTTCCTTGCTCCACTCTGTGAAGCTCTCCACCACAGCTCTGTACTCCTCCTCGTTGTCGTTGGTGATGTATCCAACGATGGAGGAGTCATCAGAAAACTTTTGGAGATGGCAGTTCCCGGAGCTGAAGCGGAAGTCTGAGGTGTACAGTAGAGGCTGACATGTGAGTGGATTTTGACTCCCGCTCCTTCTCACTCCCACAGAAAGTGAGTTTCGAAAAAATCCCACTCCCTCCCACTCCCACAGAGGACTGATCCCAATCCCGAGTCAAACTTTTATAGAATCCCACTCCCGTTTACCAATCCTGCTCCGTTTTTCTTCCTCAGTATAAAATATGCAGTACATGGGTCACATCATGTCTGTAGGGCTGTATGTTAACTTTTTTTGCACATAGCACTGGTGCTACAGAGGTTGATAGTTTTGTAGCACAGGCCAAAATCTTGTAGCACAAGTATAAAACGTGTTATATTTGTAACAGTCACAAATGTGCCTATTGTTTTGTGTTATTTAGTTGCAGTGCCATGTTTGGCTGTCATTTTCATGCTGACAAGTTGACGTCACACAGCCAGACACGTTACGTGTAAGGAATTATGGGATTTGGTGTTGGATGTATGGACTCTACTAGGGGTGGGAATCACCAGTTTCATCACGATACAATACGATATCGATTCTTTGGACAACGATACGATATTTGCTAATATCACAGTCTGCCACGATACGATGTAGGTGCCTGCAATCGATATGAGACGATATCATAAGCCCATTCAACACAATCAGTAACATTTAGATCAACTCAAAAAAGGTAACGAAAATATAATTTGAAATAAATAAATTTAGCTCTTTCAGACATTTAAATGAAAAACAAAAAACAATGAAAAACAAAAACAATCTATTGTTTTAATACAAATAGACCTGTTTACTGTAAAGTGCCACGTTTTGATATATTGAGCTTTTAAACTTGAAATAACTTTTTGGAACTCACAACACACAACCTAAAACCCCTTCCTACCTCCCTCTCCCAAACAGTTCCTAATTTCTTTTTATGTTGCATGATCATGTATACATTTATTATGTATTGTATTTGTTATGTTTAAATATCAACATTATCTGGCCATCCTCAGTAAATACTATCCAACTCCTTTGACCTCACCTACTTAAAATCATTGATGTAGAGAGAGGGACAGAGAGAGGCTGAGGCTCCCCCGCCCCCTCCCTTTCCTCACTGTCTTCCCTGCCTCTGACCCGGGTTAGCTTAGTTTAGTTACCAGTAGCAGCTAACTAGTTAGTTTTGGTGAGGATGCAAAGCATGTAAGATGCATTGGAAGCGTTGCAGGGAAAAACAGGCAGGGACTTATTTCCTGGTCGCAAAATGTGCACTCTAACATAACATAGCACGCTGTTGTTGTTGGGCTGGCGGAGCTGCGCTTGGGAGGAAATGCCACAGGATTTTCAAAATAAGAGTATCGATATGAACCGAACGTTGCTAGCTGCCGGAGCCATAGATATTATGGCTGGAGCTGCGCTTGGGCGGAAATGAGACTTGCCACAGGATTTTCAAAATAAGAGTATCGATATGAACCGAATGCCTATCGCACCGGTGCTAGTGCAGTAAATTCATTCATCGCACAGACCGATTTTTTCATAGCACGCTGTACAGCCCTGATGTCTGCCTTAGTTAAATATAAAACCACCAAACATTTACATTAGTGATGCACCGATGTATCACTCCCGTCCAAATCCTGTTGATTTTGTTGTCATAGTTCCCACTCCCTTCTGCTCCCGTTGACTTTTACTCCCGGTCCTGCCCAATCACGGGATTCAAAGTGAAATTGACTCCCATCCCGTGGGAATCCCGAAAAGATGTCATCCTCTAGTGTACAGGGTGAATAAAAAGGGTGCCAATCAATGTTCCTTCTAATTTTTTTTCTGTCTGAGCAAACACTCAAACCTCCTGAGCAGACATCAGCAACTACTGAGCAACATACGTCACCTGCCGATTAACCGGTTAGTTGATAAGCGGCGGTTTGTAAAAAATCTGAGGATCTTAATTTCCCTCAATGTCTAACATAAAAATATATACATTTTGCTGATACACCGAGAAATAATACAAAAAGGCATATTATATTCCTTAATCAAATATTTATTTAACCATTGATTGACGATACAGAGCAAAGTCCTTACTTTGGCGGCGGCAGTGTGAGTCGTGTAACTAACTTTTGTCTTTTTAGGAGGCTGACTCGTCATTATTTTATTAAGTGAATTATAATGCGACTTCAAGGGTGACCATATTGTGATTTTTTTTTAAAAGGACAGTACTGCCTTCAGCCTCAAGATACTTAATGATACTCAAAGTTTACTCAAAGATGCCTTATCATTATAATATATTTAAAGTATGCCTCCTCTGTATGGATATACAATTGTTTATATTATTTTATATAACAAAATAATATCTCTCTATAACCAAAGTTACTCAACATGCTGTATTATGCCTAAAGTAATCTATCTGACAAATCTCAAGAAAATAACTAAATCAACCTATGACAAAATAATATATATTTTCAAGTCTTACTGGACAAAATAAATAACAAGAAAAATATGAAGTAATGTTCTAAATAATACCTCTTCTGTATTAGAAAATCCAGCTTAAAAAATATATCTTTATCTTTTCAATGTAATGTAAATTATAAAACAGTAACCTCACAAAGATACTAATTTAAAAGTGCACTATGCAGTTTCAGATTTGTTGCAATTAGTGTACTAAACTAATTTATTACACACATAATCCTTAGAATGATTGTATCATAACAAGCATCTTATCAAACCAAAACATCATTTTGAGGCATCAAAATAGTTTTCAATTATTTTCTTTCTCTCTCTGTATAGCTGCATACTTTAATCAATTCGGTCAACTTTGCCATCAAACTCTCGCCTCGCCTTGTAATGTCTTTCTGTGTCCATGCGAGCTTTGAGATCGCCACCACTTTTATTAGACACAGAAACATATGGTCAAGCTTTGCATGCGTTGCACTCCGCTTCCAATTAGTCTCAACCGGGACGATAAATTGGGAATTTTCTCTGCAGTTAATCTGTAATGTACATTTTCGCATTGGCATTGTGAGGAGCCAGCGATGCTGGTCGGATCTGTGCTTCCTGCTCTGTTGTGTGTGTCTGTGTGAGCGCGCAGTAGCGCCGCCCACAAAGCACTGAAAGCGAGGCTTCTCTTGGTAACGTCACACGCAACAGGTTACCGTAGTATTCGGTGCAACGCGCCAGTCAATTTAACTACATGCATATTTTACACAAACGTTTCTGTGCGCGACAGATTTCAGATGTGCGCGGGAGCGTTTTGCCATGTTTGTGTACGGGCGCACCTTAGGGGGAACATTGGTGCCAATACAGTTCCCTGGGGGGCTCCAGTGTTGCAGATCAGCACGTCGGAGTGGCACCCCTGCAGTTTGACAGACTGTGGTCTGCCAGTGAGGTAGTTGAAGATCCAGGCCACCAAGTCGTCCTCCACCCCCATCACTGACAGCTTCTCAGCTAGTAGTGGAGGCTGAATAGTGTTGACGGCACTAGAAAAGTCAAAGAATGTTACCCTCACTGAGCTGCCCGTCTTCTCCAGATGTAGATGGGCCTTGTGGACCATGTAGATTATGGCATCCTCCACACCGATGTTCTGCTGATATGCAAACTGCTGGCGGATCATTTTGCTTATTTTTTTCTTGATTTTTGGTCAATTTAATCTTGTTTTAAGAAAAGGTTAATCTTGTTTTCTTAAAACAAGATTACATTGGGGCGGGGGGGGGGGGGGGGGGAATTATCAAAATGATCTGCCAGTGGGATAAGAGAATTCAAGATAATTCTACTCAATATTGTACCAAATACAAGATATTTTCACTTGATAAGATCACATGTTTTTGCAGTGTAGTTGTAATCAGGGTAGATGTCCAGATTAATGACATCATGCCTCACCACTTAAGAACATGTACACTACAGGGCGGCTGGGTGGCGCAGCGGACATAGTGCTCGTCACCAACACAAGAGACTCCGGTCTCGAATCCGGGTGTCAGCGTTGCCTCCGGCTTGGTCCGGCCATCATACTAACTCGATTGGCAGAGTCAGCGGGGAGGGAAGTCGATGGGTGGTAATCTGGTGTTGTGGACAGCGACTCCTACATTTCGGTTGGGGACGCCTGCACAGCAAAAGACAGGAAATGGCGAGGGCAGTGTGAGCCTCCCGCACGTTACTCCTCGCCAATGAGAGTCCGAGCTGGCAGGTGAAAAGATGTAACAGGCTGCCTCCTTGTGTATCGGAGGGGACATGTGAGGGGCTTCTATCCTCCCTACAACCGAAGTGTGGTACTGACCCTACCTGCTAGGGCTGGGCGATAAAACGATAACGATAATTATCGCGATATATTTTAATAATCGACATCGATTGATAATAAAAAAAAATATCAATACAATTTTTTTTTCTTTTTGTGTGACCTGCAACAGGACAGTTTTAAAACCAAGAGACGGTGGACAGACTTGTCTTGCTTGTCCAAAATGACAATACTGACCAAATTGAGATTTATTTTTCTCTTGTCCATTTATTTTGTTTGCTTTCTAATTTAAAATACAGTTTGAAACTGTCTGTACACAGTAGGCTATGTGAGCTAGCAGAGCTAGTCTCCAGTCGTGAGTCACGGTGCACATGTGCGGTGGTTTGTCCACCAAAAAAGTGCCAAAAGATAGAAAAGAAACGAGCAGAGCCAGAACTGTTCAACTCCCCTGGAGCCACAGCCAGCAGAGAAGCCGGTTTACTTTCGCTTTCAAACCAGCTGCAGCCTGAGAACTGGAGTGTGAGAGGATGTAACACTAAAGATGACGGCAACGACAAAGAATTGCTCCAAAACAAACATACATCTGTTGTTTAAAAAAATATATATATAATAATACTTTTTTTAACAATATCGATAATTATAGATATCGAGTGATATGATATCGTTATCCATATCGTGATATCATTTTTGGCCATATCGCCCAGCCCTACTACCTGCCCCAGTGTGGTACTGACCTTCTTCACACCTTCTCCCTCGCAGGGCCGTCAGAACACCTCCCCAGACAAGATCCCCCGGGCGGGGCCCTGAAGACCCTGATGGCTCAGTCCATCTACGGCGGCAGCTTCGACAACGAGTTCGACCACCGGCTGCTCGTCACCTTCCTGGAGCGCCTGTTCCCCCGCGGCAGCTTCCACAGCGAGTTCAAACTGGCCCTTGAGGTGGACGGACACAAGGACACCAAGCTGGCCCTCGAGGTGGACGGACACAAGGACACCAAGCTGGCCCTCGAGGTGGACGGACACAAGGACACCAAGCTGGCCCTCGAGGTGGACGGACACAAGGACACCAAGCTGGCCCTCGAGGTGGACGGACACAAGGACACCAAGCTGGCCCTCGAGGTGGACGGACACGAGGACACCAAGCTGGCCCTCGAGGTGGACGGACACGAGGACACCAAGCTGGCCCTCGAGGTGGACGGACACGAGGACACCAAGCTGGCCCTCGAGGTGGACGGACACGAGGACACCAAGCTGGCCCTCAAGGTGGACGGACACAAGGACACCAAGCTGGCCCTCGAGGTGGACGGACACAAGGACACCAAGCTGGCCCTCGAGGTGGACGGACACAAGGACACCAAGCTGGCCCTCGAGGTGGACGGACACGAGGACACCAAGCTGGCCCTCAAGGTGGACGGACACAAGGACACCAAGCTGGCCCTCGAGGTGGACGGATACAAGGACACCAAGCTGGCCCTCGAGGTGGACGGACACAAGGACACCAAGCTGCCTGATGGGATCCGGTCAGCGGCTGCTGACCTGCCTCAGAGTTATTACACACGGGGCAACTCCGTGGACATTGGGTGGTGATGGGGCAACATTTCCCCCTGAGTTGCTAATCAAAAGAATAGGGCTGTCAGTTTATCGCGTTAATTAGATTAATTAATTACACAGCAAATGATCGCGTTATGAAAAATTAACTCAACATTTATTTTAAAAGAAAAACATTTAATTTTTATTTTATTTTAATTTTTTATCTCATTCATTCCATAAGAACGTAGAATACACATTTACAGTTTTTTTTTTTTTTTATATGGTCTATTTGCATGTTCCCAGTGTCAGAAATACTGTGTCTGTTACTAGGCTTGAGTAAATTGTAATGAACCAAATGAGAATATCAATATTTTTTTTTTATCTTTGACTGTGAATAACACCATGCTCAAATTGACCAGACCTGAAAAATCTAAGCAAATTAATAAATGGAAGATGATTAAACGGAAGGTTTTGTAGGGGTTGGTGACGAACGCAATCTCCGTTACGCCACCTGACCGCCCTCATGGTTTCTTTTGTTAATAGAAATATGAGTTTAGAGTTTAGACTCCGCACTCCAAAACACAAGACATTTAATAATTTCCCCTGCTGGATTCATAGATCTGATTTATCATTTAAAATGTATTGAAGGAGGAGGCTACTCTGTATGATTCCATGTTTTTTTTTTAATATATTGTATTTTCAGTTTTATATCCAAGACATGAAAACAATATAAGACAAATAGGTGGTGAAATAAATCTTCTGATTTATATTGTATTTTCAGTTTTATATCCAAGACATGAAAACAATATAAGACAAATAGGTGGTGAAATAAATCTTCTGATTTGTCTGGGACTCGAGTCCTCTTCCACCCCTGCTCTCGCAGACTCTAGGGGAATTGTTCCTGTATTTGTCGTAGCTCTTTTTGGGTGCAGCGAAAGTGTTTACCGTCTGCACGCTGTAATGAGGTGCTAACCCACCACTGTAATGGGGCGCTAACCATGCCATCCCCGATGGGGTCTATTCCCTCCTCTCAGCCGTCTTTCCAAGCAGACATTTGTCCTCTTTGGTTCTACAGGTCATGCCGACACTTGCAGAACATTGTATTTGATGTCATGTTCTACACCAGACACAGAACACTGTATTTGATGTCATGTTCTACACCAGACACAGAACACTGTATTTGATGTCATGTTCTACACCAGACACAGAACACTGTATTTGATGTCATGTTCTACACCAGACACAGAACACTGTATTTGATGTCATGTTCTACACCAGACACAGAACACTGTATTTGATGTCATGTTCTACACCAGACACAGAACACTGTATTTGATGTCATGTTCTACACCAGACACAGAACACTGTATTTGATGTCATGTTCTACACCAGACACAGAACACTGTATTTGATGTCATGTTCTACACCAGACACAGAACACTGTATTTGATGTCATGTTCTACACCAGACACAGAACACTGTATTTGATGTCATGTTCTACACCAGACACAGAACACTGTATTTGATGTCATGTTCTACACCAGACACAGAACACTGTATTTGATGTAGGGCTGTCCCCGACTAAGGATTTGGATGATCGACTATGATTGGCCAAAATTTGCTGTTAGTCGACCCAAAAAAAATGTATATATATATATATATAATGTTGTTTTTTTTGTTGTTTTTTTAATCATTCCATTTGGGCTATGGGGGGTGCTTAATGTCTGAAGGAGTCGACTGAAGGCTTCTTGTCCTCTGCAAAAGCATGCAATTGGTCCACTGATGGATACATCTTGATATTTGTCTAGTCTAGTGTGTTCATTACACTGGCTCCCCATTGCTGCACGAATCCGCTTCAAGGCCCTTGACCTGGCATACCGCAAAGGGAACCGCTCCCGCCTACCTCCGGTCAATGGTCTCTAACTACACACCCTCAAGACCCCTACGCTCTGCATCTTCTGGCCGCCTCAGACCTACTCCTATCCAAGCTCCGGGAGGGTCATCAAAGAGAAGTCGCCTATTCTCAGTCCTTGCCCCACAATGGTGGAATGAACTACCCACCCCAGTTAGGACAGCCGAAACCCGTCCAATCTTTCGCCGTCGACTAAAGATGCACTTCTTCAACCATTATCTGAATTAAAAAAAAAAAAAAAAAATCGAACCCTAACTAACCGTACTGTCGTGCACTTGTCCTAATAAACTAACCTACACTGTAGCACTCAACACTTTGATGAACATTGTTGCTCAGCTGATAGAGTTGTACCCTTCTTGCTGTCTTGGCGTACAGAACTTGTAAGTCGCTTTGGATAAAAGCGTCAGCTAAATGACTAAATGTAAATGTAGATGGGTGAAATCCGCTTTCAGTGCCTCTGTGAATGTTCTCTTAGGCAGTTAGCCTCTGGTATGCGTGCCATTAGTGTTAGCCACTTTTCAGGCCTCTTTTCTTTTGGAAAGAATGATTTAAAAATATATATATTATAATTTTTTTTTTTATTCAACTAAGAGGTTGGCAGTCGACTACGGCTCCTTTCGACCGATTAGTCGACTAATAGGGGTCAGCCCTAATTTGATGTCATGTTCTACACCAGACACAGAACACTGTATTTGATGTCATGTTCTACACAGAACACTGTATTTGATGTCATGTTCTACACAGAACACTATTTGATGTCATGTTCTACACCAGACACAGAACATTGTATTTGATGTCATGTTCTACACCAGACACAGAACACTGTATTTGATGTCATGTTCTACACCAGACACAGAACACTGTATTTGATGTCATGTTCTACACCAGACACAGAACACTGTATTTGATGTCATGTTCTACACCAGACACAGAACATTATAGTAAGGAGCTGCTGGTAAATTTTATATATCTCTTCTCCAAAGCGCTTTACAATTTCTGTTCCTCACATTCACCCATTCAATCACACATTTACACACCGATGGCGGAGGCGACCACGCAAGGTGCCAACCTGCTCATCAGGAGCCGTTAGGAGTTAAGTGTCTTGCTCAGGGACACTTCGACATGCTGCCTGGGAGGAGCGGGAATCAAACCGGTAACCCTTCCGACTACCAGACGACTGCTCTACCTCCTGAGCCACTGTGGCTACTTGGACTAAAGAGCACAAGATCATCTGCTACATTCTATGGTTCACTAGACCCAGTATTACAGGCTTTCAAAGAACTGGGGGCAGAAGTCTCCCTCGTCTGACTTCACTGCTGACTGACACTTTTACTTCCCCAGTTTACCTGCATATTCTGATGGACATGCTAAGATATTCCTTTATTGATCCCCTTGGAGAAATGCAGGCGTCATAGCAGCATGGGGGAGGGGAGCTACAGGTATGGGCAGGGTAATAAAGGGAATAGAATAGAACTCTTTATAGATGTTGCATTAAGTTTAAGTAGAATTAACTTACTTCCCCCCCCCCAATCTATATTATTTCTCTAGAGCTATTTAGCTAAATATCTCTCAAGAGGCTCTATCGTTATGCCTTATTGCCCAACATTACAAAATGTATTATTTTCTTATTTATACTAACAATGACTCAATTCACACCATTCAAACGTGTCATTATCGCTGTTTTGTTTAGCTAGCATAATACCTGTACCACAATATAATTGATTAGCCCACTCACCCCCCACAGAGAGGTGTTAAGAGGCATTGAGTTTAAAAAACACAAATTATTCAAGAACATGCTTGTCATATAGGATGCTTTATTAATTCAGAAATAGCAGATTTCTTGCAGCAATTGTATCGCGAGGCGACGATAACGAGATTGTTTCTGGGGGAATTTTCATGAACGCCGTGTCGTGATTGGCTGTTCGGATGCCAATTTAAAATGCTTTACGTAAGGGATGACGTCGCGGATGAGATAAAGCTGTGAACGAGGTTAGGGGGATTTTCATGAACGCCGTGTCGTGATTGGCTGTTCGGATGCCCTCCTATGAAATGCTTTACGTAAGGGATGACGTCACGTGATCGAATATGACGGGGATTTAGGGGCGTGGCTTTGCGAAGTGTCTCATATAAAAGTGTCAACGTTAACTCATCTAGTATTCAGAACTTAACGGAACTGAATTACACCAGCTTTTGGCAACAGAACTGAACAGATTGGATTATTTCTGAAGCAAGATGTCGTTTATCTGTGGAAAAGTGAGTTACATTTATTTTACATTTGGGAGCTAAATACAATATACGTTATAATTTAGGGCTGTCGCGGTATTTTAAACATGTTGGATAATGTTTAATGTTATAGATAGCTAATAACGAGCTAGCCTAAGAGCTAACGTCACTATGCTAACGGCCGTTAACGTTTGCAAACAAAGTTAACGTCATCAGTTCAGTTGACATCTTCTAACCGTTACCAACGCAGCTACGGCGCAGCAGCCACGAGCAGATTGCAGAATGGGTACAATACAGTACGGCTCAATACATACAATTGTTAAGGGGATGCAGACCTGAGAAAGACGTTTGTCTTGTTTCCATCAGGGTCCCCCATTTTCAATTCATATAGACATTTATGACATACATAACATACATGACATTTATGGCATAGGGACATATAGGTATTTAGTACTGATACATTTGTGACATAGGCGGTATTCAAATATACAGTACTGTTACCCCTAGATCC
>NC_140175.1:98262136-98434636 GCF_963971535.1 Notolepis coatsorum
TGTCACTGTAAGTAGCAGACTTTCTAGCAGAGAATAATACTGTTTTTATTGCTATTTTCTTTTAGAATACTGTTTGAGTCTTAATTTTTTTTAAGAATATAGGACAGGCATATATAAGCATTATGCTTCAGTCTGTACCTTTTCAGTCACTGTAAAATCAAATATTGTTAAATGATTGTGTATATTGTATTGTGTGAGATGATGACTGAATAAACTACTACTACTACTACATTCCACTCCAAGCGTGCATCTTTTTTGTATAGTTTGCATTGGTTTGTGCAGCTTATTCTTCTTCCATTGTGAGTGAGACATATGCCTAACAGTGTTATCTTTGTATTTATTATTTTGCAGAACACAGTGTCAAGCTCTGACATGCCAGGCGCTGCAAGACGTGAGCAGCTACTGTGAAGAGAGTCGCTGCAAGAACCAGTGGGTCCCTTATCTGGAACTGCAGGAGCGCTGAACCTCACGGTGAAAATGGCGTGAAAGCGATGAGAAGTTAATAAAAAGCTGTCCTTCTTCAGGGGAGGTGAAAGGCGTTCAGAAGAAGGGGGAATCCACAGCCGACGGTCACGGTACTGCTGCTGCTGCTGCTGGGAGCGGAAAGGTTCCGCCATGACGCACCGACCGGGCCAGCCCCTGTTGTCTTCCTCCGCAGAAAGGAGAGAGGTGTGGAACCAACTGTGAGGAGTAACGCTGCTGCGGGGCCCAGTATTGGGGCGTGAGGAGGGTGACAGCAGCGTGGGAACAACAGACTTGCAGTTCGGATGTTGCATAGCCTGGACTGGAGAGACGGAGGGCGACGAACTGAAAGGACACTGTATCACTCGGTATACAGACTCGAATCCGGGGCACAAGCCCCGTGCTACCGAAATGATCACTACGAAACTTTACCATATGTTTAGGTAGTGACAATTCTAGCTAGCTTAAAGTTACACACTGCTTTTCAGACTTTGGAACACATTTATTTCAAAAGTATGTGACTTAGCTGCGTTATTTCTAAACCTAGCTGCATTTCTGGCAGACGCTCTCTGATTGGCACTAACTGACGCTCTCTGATTGGCCACTGACGCCCAATCGCGTGACGAGCTGTGTCTTTGCCCATTTCCGCGTCGAACAGCCTGGCGTTCTATCGCCATGCTCTAAGACAAACTCTAACCTTAACCAACTTTGAAAGAGTGCCTAAGCTTAACCGTCGAAAGAACTTGCCGTCACGCTCTAAGACAAACTCTAACCTTAACCAACTTCGAAAGAGTGCCTAAGCTTAACCAGTGTAGAAACAGGCGTCGGCCAATCAGAGAGCGTCAGTTGCCAGAAATGCGGCTAGGTTTAGAAATAACGCGACTTAGCTACTTACCATGCAGCCATGAGGGACAGGGAGGCAGTGTCAATGCCTGGTCAAAAATGCAGGGGTGTGGCTAAAAACCAGGCTCAGCCAATGGACTAAAACTCCTGTGTTTCGGTAGTGACATGAAAACTAGGGACAATGTTTTTTTAGTATAGTTTTTTAATTAAAAAATTAAACCCACAATAAGTCTAAATCGTTCAACTTCTGTTTTGTTTTTGTTTTTTGATCCACTTTTTCTCCCATTTTTCTATATTTTCTCCCATCCCAATTTCGTATCATCCAATTCAACCCTCCCCTGTCACGAACGCTGTTTCTTGCCTCCCACAAGCCGGCTGCAATGTGGACTAAGTCATACATAGCACAAGTCCCCTCCGGTACTTGAGGTAACAGCAGTCGCATCTTTTCACCTGCGCAGCTCGATCTCTCAGTGTCGAGGAGTAACGCGTGGGAGGCTCACGCTGCCCCCGACACTTCCTGATTCTACTGCGCAGGCGCACCAACCGACTTGTAGGAGTCGCTTGTTCACAACGTTCGATCCCCACCCTTCAGTTTCCCTCCCCGTAATACGGCCAATGTGTATTACTGCGGACGACCAGCTAAACTGAAAACAATGTGGAGAGCTGGATTCGAACACGCGAATCCTAGCGTCTCCACACTGGTGGCGAGTGCCTTGCCCACTACACCACCTAGCCGCCCCTCGTTCAACTTCTGTTTAAACTTTATCATGAAGATCTTTGAAATTACACTATTGAACTAAATCTAAAAAATGTTTTAAGTGTTATTTACATACATTGAAATTTACATGTCAGGGTTTGGGACAGCTACTTCCCAATAGAAAGTACCCTATAAATGATGATTTTGTATATATTTAGCTCATCACAATATAATTTAATGTCGTGGGTTTAAGTAGATCATAACATATTCTTAGTAAATATCTATGTCTGAATACTTAATTGTTTTGTTAAATAGTTTTTCTTGTTGTGGGACTGCACTTTGAACTAATTCGGTAGAATGCCCCATTTATGAAATGCAATGTGAATGAACTGAACTGCACAGCAACTAGATGCTATTAGTGATCATTCATTATCAGTGTGATGATCAGAGCAACAAATACCTATGGATTGATATTGAAGATGATGCATCAATTTGGATACAGCTACATAGTAGCTGTAGACGCCTATTCAAGAGGTTCAACATGGGACACAATGTTACACAATGTTTTATTTAATATATATATATATTTTCATCTTTGATGCAATGGAAATATGGATACATGAATTGTTATTTAATTTGAAGAGTTAATATATGACAGTGAAATGCATTGCTGAATACGGTGTATTATTTTAATAAATGATTGAACTGAATATTTTCTTCTCTTGAGTATTTCATACTAAAATGTGTGTGTGTGAGAGTGTGGTATAGGCAACTCGTGAGAGGGATTTTTTTGCATTGCATTTCAGTTTCCATGTCCATTCTTGGAATCCGACCTGCACATGGTTTGATGCCTGAGAAACTTGCTCAACAAGGTAATTAGTTTAGCATGTTCTATACAGCAGTAACCACACAGCCACTGGTTCAAATGAACTGGTCCCTGACACAGTGGGGGCCACAGCCAGTCTACCACGGTATAACAATGATATGCTGCTCCATGCTCAGTGTTATGACATTACACCAACCGTGTTACTCCTAGAGGGTGAAATAACTCTAGACACCTTCAATACATACATACATACATACATACATACATACAATACAATACAATACAATACATACATATATATAATACATACATATATTTAATTAATTCCTTCTTTTTTTTGCATTCGACTGAAGGATTGCGTCGATGGCGTAGGTGGAACGGGGACGAGTGTCTGCTTTTATCTGAGTGCTACAGCCCAGACACTACGAGGCTTCAACAGCGTAGAGCGTACATCTATTTAATTAATTCCTTCTTTTTTTGCATTCGACTGAGAGATTGGCACTCGACTACGGCTCCTTTCGATCGATTAGTCGACTAGTCGAGGTCAGCCCTAATACATACATACATGCATAAATACATATGTGCATAAATAAATACATACATAGTTGCAGAAAGGATTAGATCATGTAGAATGACAAGAGAAGCTATTTCTTTTATGAAAATTCAGAAAGTTGGCTGCCAATTTTTTTACACGCCAGAGTGGCTAAGTAGCCTCCGTAATTTACCAGCCAAAGACGAAATATAGACGCCATTGGCGCTCGGCGGGTGTTAATTTTGTTCCCTGCCCCTATACAATATAAAACATGGTATCAGTGGTTGGTTGCAACATTGCAACAACGCTGAAATGTAAAACCATGCAAAACACAAGGGTAACTTTATGAACGCTATTCTGTTTCTGACCGATATGAGCAAAACATCTACCGGTAAGTCTTCTAGCATCTGAAACATCCACACACCCATCGCTCTCTGTTGTGACCTCGCTCTTGTCTTATGTATCTTTTTTAATGTAACATGTCTTCTCCATGTCCTGGATGCACGGGGGAAGGACTGTCCTACGTGTCTTTTAACTGGCCTACTGCGCTCTTGTTGGTGGGAGGAGTGACGATGAGTGGCGGGCAATGATGAAGGAGGCTCGGCCTGAGGACACGTGAGCCCCTAGCTGGGTGATGAAGGAGGCTCGGCCTGAGGACACGTGAGCCCCTAGCTGGGTGATGAAGGAGGCTCGGCCTGAGGACACGTGAGCCCCTAGCTGGGTGATGAAGGAGGCTCGGCCTGAGGACACGAGAGCCCCTAGCTGGGTGATGAAGGAGGCTCGGCCTGAGGACACGTGAGCCCCTAGCTGGGTGATGAAGGAGGCTCGGCCTGAGGACACGTGAGCCCCTAGCTGGGTGATGAAGGAGGCTCGGCCTGAGGACACGTGAGCCCCTAGCTGGGTGATGAAGGAGGCTCGGCCTGAGGACATGTGAGCCCCTAGCTGGGTGATGAAGGAGGCTCGGCCTGAGGACACGTGAGCCCCTAGCTGGGTGATGAAGGAGGCTCGGCCTGAGGACATGTGAGCCCCTAGCTGGGTGGCCTTGGACGTTTTTGTACATAATCATGAATTCCACTCCAGATGCTTAAATGCCCCATGTATTTTTCTCAACATGCATGCAAATTGATTGATTGTGCCATGTATTACACATCTACTTACTAAATAAATATTTCCAAACTGAAGTTATGCCATCTGCCTTGTTTATTTAAAAAAATATTTTCAATGTACATATTGTTATTACACATATTACTATTCTCCCACATTCCTGGTCAAGAATACTGGTCAGAATGAGTTTTTCTTTGGAACTGTACATAGCCATTTTGTTATTAAATTTCATAGTAAAATATCTACATCCTGTTCTGCAATGCACACTTTTTCGAACTGTATATAGTAATCTTTATTTTAGTCATCTTATTTTATTCTATGCTAAATTTATTGTATTGCACTGGATGCAATCCTACCTGGAGGGGAGAGAACAGATGGTGGAGGTAAATGGTGCCCTATTCCCCCCCCCCCCCCCCCTCACAGTGAGCTGTGGTGTTCCACAAGGAAGCATACTAGGACCGCTACTGTTCCTAATTTATGCAAATGACATGTCATCAGCTTGTGACTGCAACTTGTTCCTGTTCGCGGACGACTCAGTGCTGGTCTCTGACAAGAACAAGTTACAGGTTGAAAAGACCCTCAGCTCGGAACTAGGCAAAATCTGCACCTGGCTCGCTGACAACAAACTATCATTACTGTAACTGAGGGGTTACAAAACCCTGACTGTATTAAAGATTGTGATAGATTAAACCACTGCTAATTATTATTATTATTACTTGCCAGAAAGTACAGTTATAATATGGCAGACACTCAGAATAATACGGCACGGTGACAAAGAAATATCATTTAGAATATTTATTATTATGCAGCAATTGTACAGAATGGGAATTAAGGTTGCGCTTGTATGGCGAAGAATATGAATAAAGTCAGTCAGTAGCAAAGTCAGTTGGAATGAATAATTCCTACGATGGGATACTAGACTAAACGCCGCCTGGCGTAGGATGGCAATATAGGGGGGCAAACGATGGTACCGCTGGAGACAGGGGGTGTCCTCCCAGAGATGTAAGCTCTGGAGGAAGGAAGAATGTTCGGATACTCAGTCTGTTCAATTGAAGAAAGGGGGTTCTCGTACGGAATCCAGTCCTTGTAATCCAAATGCTCAGCAGCAAAGCAATAGCTGTAATCCAATTGCCCGATAGCAATGACGATAGCCAGCCAGCTTCGGTCCTCGAAGCTAGCCCGAGGTAAGATCTTCAAGGTGGTTAAATCCAAACGACAGTGGGTATTAACGAGGCTCTTCTCCACGGTAGTACGTTCCACAATCACTATAATCCAACCAATACTGGTTCTGCAATCGCCGCCGTAGGTTCCAATATGCACATGTCCAGTAGGTCCAAGCCTAGGCCCTCCTCGTGTACTGGCACTGATTGAATTGATTGATTGAAAACTTTATTAACAGATTGCAGAATGGGTACAATACAGTACAGCTCAATACACACAATTGTTAAGGGGATGCAGACCAGAGAAAGACTTTCGTCTTGTTTACATCAGGGTCCCCCATTTTCAATTCATCAGGACATATATGACATACATGACATACAGATAGTCAGTACTGCTACATCTATACATTTATGACATACCAGATTTGCAAATACAGTACTGTTTGTGATACAGAAGGAGTCAGGAAAAGGGAGTATATACATTTGACGTAGAAACTGTACATTGGAGGAGGTTGGGTGGGGGGGGGTTGGGTACACTGAGATATTGACAACCATACTGGGTAATCTACATTGGAGGTGGTTGGGGGGGGGGGGGCACACTGTATAAACAAGCAAAACTGTACATTGAGGGGGGGGGGGGGGGAGACACTGTACAAACAAACAAAATTGTACATTGGACTATTGACAACCATACTAGGTAAATGACTGTACATTGGAGGGGGTTGGGTTAGGATATTTACAGGGGCCAGTGTTGAATTGCAGTCTCCCGTAGGTGTCCCTTGAGAGAGGTTTTGAAAGTGGGTAGTGATCCACATTCCTTTACAGTTTTGGGTAGGGCGTTCCACATTGATGTGGCATAATTGCGAAACGTGTTTAGTCCCTTATTTGAGCCGAATCTGGGTTTAACATGATTTGTGGAGCTCCCTCTGGTGTTGTGATCGTGGTATTCACTGACCTTTGGGAAGTATTTTGACATGTACATGGGTACCTTGGTCGTGTAGTGTATCTTGTAGACCAGGCCCATTGCAAGTTGCTGTACTCTGTCGTCTACTCTAAGCCATCCTAGGTTGTCAAAGTGGGCAGGGGTGAGGTGGGTTCTAGGAGTAAGGTCAAGCAGTAGTCTGACCAGTTTGTTTTGAGATGTTTGTAATTTTGTTTTTAGCGCCTTTGAGGTGCTTTGGTACCATGAGGTGCAAGCATAGTCGTAGTACCCCTGAATGAGTGCTCCTGCCAGAGTCTTCAGGGTATTCTTGTTTACCAGAGAGGAGATCCGGTACAAGAATCGAGTTCGTTGGTTGACTTTTTTTATTACATTGGATGCCATTTTGTCACAGGAGAGATTAGCCTCTAGGATGGAACCCAGGTAGGTAATTTCATCTTTCCTTGTGACAATATTGTCACCCACTGTAACTGAGAAGCCGTCGGTCTTGCTGAGTTTGTTATTTGAACCGAAGAGAATGGACTCTGTTTTGCCCATGTGTAATGATAGTTTGTTATCAGCGAGCCATATGCAGATTCTGCCTAGTTCCGAGCTGAGGGTTTTTTCAACCTGTAACTTGTTCTTGTCAGAGACCAGCAGGGCTGAGTCGTCCGCAAACAGGAACAAGTTGCAGTCACAAGCTGACGACATGTCATTTGCATAAATTAGGAACAGTAGCGGTCCTAGTATGCTTCCTTGTGGAACACCACAGCTCACTGTGAGGGGGGGGGATAGGGTACCGTTTTCCTCCACCATCTGTTCCCTCCCCTCAAGGTAGGATTGCATCCAGCTCACTGATAGACTATCAAAACCAATTGCTTTTAGCTTGTCAATCAGAATGGAGTGATTGACCGTGTCAAAGGCCTTTTGTAGGTCCAGCATGACCATGCCGCAGTATTTGCCTGCGTCCACCTCTTGTTTGATGTGGTCATTCAAATAGAGAAGGCATGTGTCAGTGGAGTGGGATGTTCTGAAGCCAGATTGGAATTCGTAGATTAGATTTTTTTCCGCTAGGTACTTTTCGACCTGTTCGTAGACTATTTTTTCCATGACTTTCGAGATGGAGGTGAGAATAGAAACAGGGCGGTAGTTGCCTGGGTCTAATTTGCTGCCCTTTTTGTGCAGAGGGGTCACCCTCGCAATTTTGAAGTCCTTGGGGACGTGTCCCTGTTTTATGGAGAGGTTTATTATGTGTGTGATGATTGGGGTGATGGCGGCTGCTGAGTCTCTGAGGAATTTGGAGGGGATGTTGTCATGGCCAGTGGCCTTGTTAGGTTGGAGGGCGCTCAGTTTATTGAGTACCTCATCTGTTGTTACCATTTCCAGCTTGAAGTCGTCCTTGCGGACCCCTAGGTTTTTGTAGTAAGCTACTATGTGTTCTACCCCATAAAGCCCTGAGTGGGAGGGTAGTTTGTTTACCAGTGTTGTGGCTATGTTTGTGAAGAAAATGTTTAAGTAATTGGCTACATCCAGCTTGTCTGTGATGAGCGTGTTGTCCGTTTTTATGTTTATGTTTGAGAATCTGGTTTTACGTTTTTTACTGCATCCTAGTTGATTATTGAGTAATTTCCAAAGTTCACGTGGTTTGTTTTTTGTTTCAGTTTTGTCATTGATGAAATTCTTTTTTGCAGTTTTGATCATGGAGTTTACGTCGTTTCTTAGTCTGTTTCTTTCTAGTTTGAGTTCAGTCACGTGGGCTTGGAGTTCACTGCTCGTGCTTTTGAAACCAAGCCATGTTTCTTCAACCAGTGTACCATTGAGTTCATCTGACCAGTCCAGACTCTCCAGTTCAAGGTTGAAGGCCTCGCTAGAGTAGGTTTTGAGGTCTCTAGATGTGACTGTTTTGTGGCAGCCAGCCTTTTGTTTTAGTTTTTTGCGGGTACAGAATATCATATAATGATCACTTAACCTGCATGCTATAACCCCTTTATTGGAGATTTTGGACTTGTCGGAGGTCAGAATGAGGTCAATGGTAGTCTGAGTTGATTCACATACATGTGTGGGTTGGGTGATTAGCTGGCTGAGGCCGTGCAGATCACAAAACCTACTGAATGACTTGAAGACGGGTGCATCTTTTCGTTGCATATCCGTGTTCCAGTCTCCAATAAGAATTTTGTCTACATCCTCAACTCCAGCTAAACACCCATCCAGTGTATCATAAAAGCCACTATGATCTGGCGGCCTGTAGACTGTGCCAACCAGTAGGGATTTCGCCCTTTCTAATAGGATTTCCACCCATACAGTTTCAATTGATTTATGATTCAGGTCATTTCTGTTGATGAATTTGGTGTCCTTGTGTATGTACACACAGACACCACCTCCATGTTTGTTCCTATCATTCCTGATTATTGAGTAGTTCTCAATCTCTATCTCTGGATCTTTTACAGAATCGTCAAGCTTAGTTTCTGAGAAGCACAGTATGTTTGCCTTACCATTTATGAATAATTGTTTGATTTCATCCAATTTGTTTTTTAAGCTGTTAATGTTAATGTGAAAAATGTTCAGTCCATTGGCGTTGGTTATTTCATTGATGTTGGCAGGTTCGAAGTATTGTTCGTTTGTGATCTGTTCCTCTGTGTGGGGCTGGGGGGCTTTGTTGTTGTGGGTGGGAAGGGGGGAGGGGGGGGTCGGGTCCCGCGCCGTGCTGGAACAACACTACTAAGTCCACGCACACTTGCTAAGGTTGCACTAGTTACTAAACGAACGAACTGCTGGGTAATGCCTAGGGGTGGGAATCACCAGTTTCATCATGATACGATACGATATCGATTCTTTGGACAACGATACGATATTTGCCGATATCACAAAATCTCTCACGATACAATACGATACGATTAGATTCAGGTGCCTGCGATCGATATGAGATGATATCATATGCCCATTTAACACAATCAGTAACATTTAGATCAACAAAAAAAAGGTAATGAAAATATCATTTGACATTTGTATTTTTGAGCTCTTCCAGACATTTAAAGGAAAATCAATCTATTGTTTTTAATACAAATAGACCTCCTGTTCACTGTAAAGTGCCACGTTTTTATATATTGAGCTTTAAACTTTAAGCTACATTTTTTGGAACTCAAAACTCACAACCTCCCTCTCCCAAACCGTTCCTACAACAATTTGTTGATGTTGCATGATCATGTATAGGCCTACATTTATTATGTATTATATTGTTTATGTTTAAATAACATTTAAACATCAAACTCCTCTGACCTCATCTGGTCTTTCCAAAGACACACACACAGAAAGGGAGAATGCTATGCTGTAACATCTACACACACGGAGCTACTGCTGTTGTTCTTGGGCGGATATGAGACTCGCCACAGGATTTTCAAAATAAGAGTATCGATATGAATCGATCTTATTACATCGCATCGATCCGATTCGATTGTTGATAATTACATCGATGTATCGATCTGGATCGATGTATCGTCCCACCCCTAGTAATGCCGCACACGAACGAACTGCTGTAACACGATTCACACTAAAATGACGACTCTTTACTTCACATTAAGCTAAGTCGAACTTGACGTTACTGCATTAACTCTGACACTTTTACTATTCACTTCGCACGTTAGGTTCACAACACTCTGTTTAGACGAACTGCTTCACACTACATTAGAATCACACATCACACTACTGCTGCTGCGCCTTCCACGATATATATACTTAAGTGGCTTTCTAGTGCCAAGCCTCAGCTCTCGTCTCGAATCAATGCGCCGGCACCAGGCATGTTCCAACATGCCCAGACTCGCCTTTGAACCTGACTTCAGGGGCGCGTTGTCTGGCGCCGAGAACGTCAAGGGCGTTATCCAATGAGGAAAGTGAATATTACTAGGATTCAAACGCAGGCTTAAAGGGAGATAACTTATATATATAAATAATATACAAGGTATATAAAACAATAAACGTAGATTCTCAGCTTTAATCTGGCCCTTCACAACAATTACACCTGGGTAAACTGAGTCCATTCTCTTCGGATCAAATAACAAACTCAGCAAGGCCGATGGCTTCTCAGTTACAGTGGGTGACAATATTGTCACAAGGAAAGATGAAATTACATACCTAGGTTCCATCCTAGAGGCTAATCTTTTCTGTGACAAAATGGCATCCAATGTAATAAAAAAAGTCAACCAACGAACTAGATTCTTGTACCGGATCTCCTCTCTGGTAAACAAGAATACCCTGAAGACTCTGGCAGGAGCACTCATTCAAGGGTACTACGACTATGCTTGCACCTCATGGTACCAAAGCACCTCAAAGGCGCTAAAAACAAAATTACAAACATCACAAAACAAACTGGTCAGACTACTGCTAGAACCCACCTCACCCCTGCCCACTTTGACAACCTAGGATGGCTTAGAGTAGACGACAGAGTACAGTAACTTGCAATGGGCCTGGTCTACAAGATACACTACACGACTAAGGTACCCATGTACATGTCAAAATACTTCCCAAAGGTCAGTGAATACCACGACCACAACACCAGAGGGAGCTCCACAAATCATGTTCAACCCAGATTCGGCTCAAACAAGGGACTAAACACGTTTCGCAATTATGCCACATCAATGTGGAACGCGATACCCACAGCTGTAAAGGAATGTGAATCACTACCCACTTTTAAAACCACTCTCAATGAGCACCTACGGGAGACTGCAATTCGAAACTGGTACCTGTAAATGTCCTAACTCAACCCCCTCCAATGTACAGTAAATGTCCTAACCCAATAATACACGAGACCCTCTTCTTGGGACCAAGTAAGGTTTCATCGATAATCCAATGTACAGTTACCCCCCCCCCGCCTACCCACCACCCCCCCCCCCCCCAACCACCTCCTATGTACAGTTACCCCCCCCCACCACCACCCCACCCACCCAACCACCTCCTATGTACAGCCCCCCCACCCCACCTACCCAACCCCCCCCCACCCCACCTGATCCAATGTACAGTTTCTTCGTCAAATGTATATACTCTCTTTTTTAAACTTTTTTTGTATCACAAACAGTACTGTATTTGTAAATCTGGTATGTCATAAATGTATAGATGTAGCAGTATACTGTCTATCTGTATGTCATGTATGTCATATATGTTATGATGAATTGAAAATGGGGGACCTTGATGTAAACAAGATGAAAGTCTTTCTCTGGTCTGCATCCCCTTAGCAATTGTGTGTATTGAGCTGTACTGTATTGTACCCATTCTGCATTCTATTCATAAAGTTTTCAATCAATCAATCAATCAATCACATTTATTTATTTTATTGTATTATTATTTGAGATAGATTTGAGTTCTACTTTTCATTATGAAGTAGCTAACGTTAGTAGTTTGGTAAAAGTTTCCCCAACACGGAGTATCCTAGTGGTACAAACATTAACCGTTTGGTAGTGCGGCAGTGAAAGGGTTAACCTCGTTCCCACTTGTATCTCCTCGGTGAGATAAACAACAGCTTATCACCTCTCCTCTCACTCTATTGTCTGACTGGCTCACCCTGCACTACACCTCTCCTCGGTGAGATAAAAAACTGCCTCCTCTCCTCTGACTGGTTCATCTGCACACTCCTGGGTGAGATAAACAACTGCCTCCTCTCCTCTGACTGGTTCATCTGCTCACTACAATCTGCATAGTTAATTGTGGCGCCTCCTCTCGTCACTTCACCTGGACTCGAACCCACTGGCATGGCACAGTTCAGCGGCATCATCATGTGTTTTCAAGTCGCACGCTGCTTTCCCTTTGCTGTAATCATTGGAATGATGGAATATCATAACTTTTACGATGAACAACCCGAAGAAGAAGCGTTTTGGTTAGCTAGATAACACGAAGACACCGTGTTGGTAAGTTAAATTCCATAAAAATTCCCTCATACTTGTACAACGAGCGTTTCGCGGAGGACCAGTTCACAGTTAATTATGGGATTTGTTTTAACCTTAAAGGAACACTCCAACATTTTGGGAAATTAGCTTATTTGCCATCTACCCTGGAGTTACACAAGAAGATACATACCTTTTTCTTCTCTGTGCATGCAGTAGGCGTAGGAAGACGTTGGGAACAAGGCTAATGGAGGAACCTACTTCAAGTGACTGACGCTAAGCTAGGCTAACGGTGCGCGTCTTCCTACTCCTACTGCATGCACAGAGAAGAAACAGGTTTGTATCTTCTTGTCTAACTCCAGGGTAGATGGCAAATAAGCTAATCTCCCAAAATGTTGGAGTGTTCCTTTAAGTGAATTGTTGCTTCTATCTGTTATTTTGACAAACACGTGGATTTCATAACGCATCTAACATAATGTAAAATGACAAATGTTTCCACTGGAATATCCAATTTCCAACCGAAGGATCCAAGTTTTCGTTAAGTCTCGTGTTTCGATGGCGAATTCGTGTAAATAACGCGAATAACGTTGCAGTTGTTTGGCTAAAAATAAAACAACGACGATCTGTTGTTGATTGATTGATTTGAAAAATGTATTAACAGATTCCAGAATGGGTACAATACAGTACAGCTGTTAAGGGGATGCAGACCAGAGAAAGACTTTCGTCTTGTTTACATCAGGGTCCCCAATTCATCATATGACACACACGACATACAGATAGACAGTACTGCTACATCTATACATTTATGACATACCAGATTTGCAAATACAGTACTGTTTGTGATACAAAAAGAGTCCAGAAAAGAGAGTACATTTGACGTAGAAACTGTACATTGGAGGAGGTTGGGTAGGTGGGGTGGGGGACACACACTGTATAACTGTACAAGCAAAACTGTACATTGGAATATTGACAACCATACTTGGTCATTTACTGTACATTGGAGGGGGTTGGGTTAGGACATTTACAGGGGCCAGTTTCGAATTGCAGTCTCCCGTAGGTGTTCTTTGAGTGTTTTTTTAAAGTGGGTAGTGTTCACATTCCTTTACAGCTGTGGGTAGGGCGTTCCACATTGATGTGGCATAATTGCTAAACGTGTTTAGTCCCTTGTTTGAGCCGAATCTGGGTTTAACATGATTTGTGGAGCTCCCTCTGGTGTTGTGGTCGTGGTATTCACTGACCTTTGGGAAGTATTTTGACATGTACATGGGTACCTTGGTTGTATAGTGTATCTTGTAGACCAGGCCCATTGCAAGTTGCTGTACTCTGTCGTCTACTCTAAGCCATCCTAGGTTGTCAAAGTGGGCAGGGGTGAGGTGGGTTCTAGGAGTTATCAGTTTAATATCTGACACATATATTAAATAGATGTTTGGAGCAGGGAGATGGAGAAGGGGCTCCGTCCACTCCACGCATCGACCTGGTCTTCAGGACCTCCAGGGACGGTGCCCCCCCCCCTAACTCTGTCACAATAAATGTCACCATAATAACAAATCACGGTATGTGAGTGTGTGTGATTCCTTTAAGCCCGACGGCCCGGTACATTATTGGCCGAGATTCATAATCATGCCATAAATGTATCAATAGTACAGATGAATGAATGAATGAATGATATTTATTGTCAACGAAATGTAAAATGCAGCCCTAGGTGCTAACACTTGGTAAGATGTGTGTACTGTGTATGAAAAGAAGACTACAAAAAACAGCAGTGACTGCTCTCAGCTGTTTAACACGTGAAGACCTAGTAGACACCATCACCAGCTGTAGGTTGTCTGAAGTGCAGTGTTACTATGAACGTTCACTAGAATGCAGGATTTAAAAAAGAAAAATGAATTTTTGTTCAAATCCTGCATTCTAGTGAATTTTCACTAGTCCATTGATTGGTCAGTTTTTATTCGCGTTGATTTGACCTTATTCTCCTGCCTCTCTGTTGATGTGACTGTTGTGGATGCTCTGTGCGATAGGTTTGCACAGTGCAGTAACAATGGAACGACGAGGCTCCCATCTTAATGTATCCTGATTCAATGAAACAAGAACAACTAAAGAACGGCGTTCTGATGAAAATGTTAGATGAAATGTTGCTTTGTCCCTCCGTTACCTTTTGACTCAAACACACATTCATCTGTAATCTGCTGTTCCTTTCAGTTGAGGAGGAGACTCCTGAAGAACCAGAACTACAACCAGAAGAACCCCGACTCCTTCCAGAACCCTACGTCTACAACCTGAAGAACCAGAACCAGAACTACAACCAGAAGAACCCAGACTCCTTCCAGAACCCTACGTCTACAACCTGAAGAACCTGAACTTAGAGCTGCCGCGGTATTGATGTTTTCCTTACCGCACAAATTTGCGAAATATTTCCTACCGCCACGGTTATTACCGCACGCACACACAAATAAAAAAAAAGTTTGAATGCATTTTTTTTTAGTAGTAGTCTACTCTTTATAGCATATAGCCTGCCTCTAGTCTAAATGTCTATCTTTAGAGGATGACTTTGCAGCATGAATATTGTTTGGGATTCGGCAAGCACACATTCGTTATTGAAAGTGAAACACGGATTCGTGCGCCGTTCACTCGGTGTCGCGGGCAGGGGTGGTTACCCCCCCGACCCTTTCTTCTTCTTATTATTATTATAAAGTTACTACTTTATAATAAAAGCATTCGTTTTGTGGCATTAACGTTATATAGTTACACGTTCAATAACATCAGCGTATTTACCGGACCATAGCAAGGCAAGCAATACTCAATTCATATCTCAGTTCCTTTCTTTGCTCAGAGCGTGCTGAGTTGTCCCATTCTGCGGTCTGTTAATAAAGTTTTCAATCAGACAAGTGTATAGAACGAAGGGCTTTTATTATAACATTCGTTGCAGACAGTAAAATTGTAACTGAGGGGTTACAAAACCCTGACTGTATTAAAGATTGTGATAGATTAAACCACTGCTAGTTATGTACTTTAATTACTGGCCAGACAGTACATCAAATATAGATGGTGAACACTCACAAGAACACGGCATTGACAAAGAAATAGTATTTGAGGGTATTTTATTATTATGCAACATTAGGTTACAGAATGAGAATTAGGGTCGCGCTTGTATGGCGAAGAATATGCGTAAAGTCAGTCAATAGCATGAGTCACTAAGAATAGCAGGAATCCTACGATGGGTCTAAGTTGACACCAACTGTCGTATAATAGCAACTATAGAAGGCAACGCTGGTACCGCCTGGAGACAATGGGTTCCCTCCGGGGTGTAAGGCCTTGAGGGTAGAGGAATGTTCGGATACTCAGTCTGATTCAATGAAGAATAAAGAGACTCCACGTACAGGAGTCGGTCCTTGTAAATCCCACGATCAGCAGCAAAGCAATAGTTGTAATCCAAATGCTCGATAGCACTGATGACAGCTAGCCAGCCTCTGTCCATGAGGCCAGCCCGAGTGGTAATCCTCACGAGGTTGAATCCCAAACGATAGTGGAAATCAACGAGGCTCTTCTCCGGGTAACACGTTCCAAATCAATATAATCCAACCAGTAATGGTTCTGCAATCGCCGACGCTGGTTCTCCTGTGCACATGTGCAATGGTTCTCTGACTAGGCCTCCTCAGGTGTGGGCGACGTATTTAGGCCACACACCCTGGCTAAGGTACACTAGCTAAAACACGACGAACCGCTGGGTAATGCTACACACGAACGAACTGTGGCCGCACGATATACAATAAATGAACGACTATTTACTTCACATTAGATTAGGTCGAACTTGACGTTACTGCATTAAACTCTGACACTTTACTATTCTATTCGCACATGTTCTCAACGCACGAGTTGCTCACTTCACCACGATGAACTACGTTGGCTTGTTTAGATGGACAAGCAGGTGCTCGGGGTAAGGTGGGTAAGGGTACTGAACGTACTGCTGTGCGCACCTTGCGCTGTATATATACTTAAGTGATTATCTAGTCCCAAACCGCAGTCGTTGTCTGGTATCAATACGCTGTCTCCGGGCATGTTCTGACATGCCTGAACTTGTCTTTGAACCTGACGTTGGGGGCTTGCGAGCTAGCGCCTAGGGCGCTGTCCAATAAGGAGAGCGAATATTACTCTGGTTTGAACGCAGGTAAAGGGATATTCCGTGTATATATAAATAATATACAAAGTATATCAAACAATAAAGGTAGATTATCAGTTTTAATCTGGCCCTTCACAACAAAAATCATTGTCTCGTTTAGTACTCGTGAGGAGCGATGGTAGTCCACTCCGGCGGGGAGCTAAAGCTAACGTTATTAGCCGTGTTGTGATGAGCTCTGATCAATGGCTGACATTTAGGACGTAAAAAACTAATACGCGCTTGCCGATTGGTGGTAACACACTGCATGACGCTCCAACGTGTGACGCGTCTCTCTTCTGACCAATCAGTGGTCTGCAATGTTTCACGTGACTTTTCTGGTACCCAATAGGGTCGCTTGGAACCTTGATAGAGGAGTAGGGTATATCTGCAGAGCCGCAAGCCCAACGAGAGGAGGGTACTTTATTATTGTAACTGAGGGGTACAATTCCCTGACTGTATTGATAAGTATGGTATTATTAAACCACTACCTCTTGTACTTTAACTTCTGGCCATCCAGTACATGATATAGATATGATGAACACTTTCCCACCTGATGAAACGAAGTCCACACAAATGTATAAATCGAATATTTTATATAGCAAAGGGTATATACAACGTTCACTTAATGACATTTATGATTTGAAATGCACTTGTATGGCAAATGAGTATTCGTAGGTAAATCAACATTGAATGTCCAATCTCTGGTTACGCAGGGAGTAAGTATACAACCCGGTTCTTTAGGGAACTATAGCGATGGTACTTAAATGATTATAGCTGGATACCCTAAGGGGGGGGGGGGGGGGGTCCCGCTGGTTGTAAGACAGTAGGAGGGGGGGTTAGAAGAGCCGCTGGCGGTATCCCATCTGGCCGACGATTTCTTGGGAGAATTCAGAGTCCTGAACACGATGCCCACAGAACCTCGGTCCGCAGATGAATACAGCTGGACCCTCTGGTGGACGGTAGCTGCCGGTCCACAGATGAAGAGACGTGAGGCGACCTCACTGGAGTAGAGCGCCGTCTCACCTGGACTCCTCTCCGGGGGGTAGTTCCAACACTCAGCAGTGTTGGCCGTTATCCATGGAATAATCAAAGCACCCAAAGCATGTAGATAATCCAAGCCGTGGAAGGCTCGCCGTCGTCCGGGTAAAGTAATCCAATGTACAGGTCCACTCGTCCTGGCCCGGAGCTCCTCGGATGCAAGCACCACACGTGGTCTGCCCAGCCTGGTTAAGACTCCAGATAACGTCAGGAACGATGGGGGTACTGCTCACTTTATAACTCTAACCGAACGATGCACCATACATAATAGACTATTATTAGCTTAATAGAAATACGTCCAACTCGACGGTATAGTGCCAAACTATGACAATTCAACTATTAATCCACACGATATCTCAATGCCTATTCTGAGGCCAAGTAGGCCTTACTGCACCACACGTGCGTCGTGGGTGAGGCTTTGCGTCTGTTACTTAGTTGGAGGGTAAAGAACTAATGGACTAAAAGAAAGTTCTACTTTACTTGCGCCATATATATATGCGCTGTGAACAAATAGTACCATTCGTATTTCGCCAGACGTATTCCTACGCGGAACCGGGCTTGCCACGACATGTTGGGCGGCACGATTGAACTTGAACCAAGGGGCATGGCTGCTGGCGCCAGGTTCTCGTCCAATGGTAGAATGAAACTATTATGGGCTGTTTAGTAGACTAAAGGGATATTCAGTGCATATTGTACAAGGAATATACAGGGGATATCAAACGATATACAAATACTATTAAATATATATCCATAAATAAATATATATATTTGGTTTAATCTGATCCTTCACAACAATTATTATTATAAAAAAACAGCGGTGATGCGGTATTCAGCCTACTCTTGCGGTGGCCGTGATGTAACGGCGATACCGCGGTAATCGCGGCAGCTCTACCTGAACTACAACCAGAAGAACCCAGACTCTTTCCAGAACCCTACGTCTACAACCTGAAGAATCAGAACTACAACCAGAAGAACCCAGACTCCTTCCAGAACCCTACGTCTACAACCTGAAGAACCAGAAACCAGAAGAACCCAGACTCCTTCCAGAACCCTACGTCTACAACCAGAAGAACCCAGACTCCTTCCAGAACCCTACGTCTACAACCCGGAGCCACAATCTGCTTCAGAATCATCCTTGGAACCAGTTTGAGAGCCGCCGCTGGTACCGATATCGCCACCGATATCTATATCTCCACCGATATCGCCACCGGTATCTATATCACCACCGATATCTATATCGCCACTGGTATCTATATCTCCACCGATATGTATCGCCACCGGTATCTCCACCGGTATCTATATCGCCACCGATATCTATATCTCCACCGATATCGCCACCGGTATCTATATCACCACCGATATCTATATCGCCACCGGTATCTATATCACCACCGATATTGCCACCGGTATCTGTATCACCACCGATATCTCCACCGGTATCTGTATCTCCACCGATATCTCCACCGGTATCTGTATCTCCACCGATATCTCCACCGGTATCTGTATGTCCACCGATATCGCCACCGGAATCTGTATCTCCACCGATATTTCCACCGGTATCTGTATCTCCACCGATATCGCCACCGGTATCTGTATCTCCACCGATATCACCACCGGTATCTGTATCTCCACCGGTATCTGTATCTCCACCGGCACAACACACGTTTGCTTATTAAATAGATTGTTGCATTCTATAATATAATAATACAAACGTTTCAGTACCTCTGTCTGAAGTCTGTCCACAACTCCACAGTCCACACGCATTTCCTTTTGTAAAACGTCAACACATTGACAATACTAACGATAAAAACTAATGGTGAACAGATTAACAATGCAAACAAATATAATTTCTAAACGTAATAAGAAAAGTGACGATAAAGTTGTTTAATTGACGGGAGGAAAGTTGCTAAAGTCTATGTATTGTGACGGGACCGGAACAAGTCTACACATGGTAGAAGTAACCGGATATGCCGCCCGCACGTTTGTGCAAGTGGAGAATAGTTTTAAACAGAAACACAAGTCAGTCTGCCTAAAGATTACATTTATAATTCACTGGTCCTACAGTTTTAAACAGAAACAAGTCAGTCTACCTAAAGATTACATTTATAATTCACTGGTCCTACAGTTTTAAACAGAAACAAGTCGGTCTATGTAAAGATTACATTTATAATTCACTGGGGTCTAAAAAAAGAAAAGAAAAAAAGCAGTGTCGAATAGATATTCAACACTGAAGCCAGAGCAGAGAGTCTGCAGTTACCACAGCTCGCCACTAGAGGGTAGTGTCGAATAGATAATCAACACTGAAGCCAGAGCAGAGACTCTGCAGTTACCACAGCTCGCCACTAGAGGGTAGTAAGTAGCATAAGGCCAAATAATATGGGAGAGTCAGTAAATATGATTTCATACTAATATTTCATAAAATACAGTAACAATAAGGAATGCTTCACGAATTTGCGTGTCTATGCTAAATTTATTGTATTGCACTGCACACTTTTTCGAACTGTATAGTAATCTTGTTTTAGTAATCTTATTTTATTCTATGCTAAATTTATTGCATTTATTATTGGAAGCTGCTAGTCGAGGGACCACAATAAATAGATTTTCACTCGCTTTTTTTTTTATTATTTTTTATCCACTTTTTCTCCCATCCCAATTTCGTATCATCCAATTCTACCCTCCCCTGTCTCGAACGCTGTTTCTTGCCTCCCACAAGCCGGCTGCAATGTGGACGAAGCCATACATTACACGAGTCCCCTCCGGTACTCGAGGTAGCAGCCGTCGCATCTTTTCACCTGCACGGCGTGATCTTTCAGCGTCAGGGGTCTGCGCTGTGGAGGGACGCCGCCCCCATCGCGTCCTGATTCTACTGCGCAGGCACACCAACCGACCTGTAGGAGTCGCTGTCCACAACGTCCGATCCGCACCCATCAGTTTTCCCTCCCCCTAATACTGCCAATTGTATTAGTATGAACGGCCAAACTGAAAACAATGTGGAGAGCTGGGCTCGAACCCAGCGTCTCCAGCATTGGTGGTGAGTGCCTTGCCCACTGCACCACCTAGCCGCATCCAGTCGCTTTTGTGATAGAGATGTATATTAATGGCAAATCCATACAAAGACTAGTTTGGGGCCCTAGATTAACATAGCACCTCTACATGGGTATTCCACAACTCGATCAGTGTACAGTATGTAATGGGGATTCGTTTCCATGTCACGTCTGAGGCGGGATTCGGAACAGGCGACTCTCTGTCTGAGGTGAGATTCAAGACGCCATCTTGGCCTCTTTGCCCCCCCGGGCAGCCCCTCCTCCTTGCACCGCCCAACAGAGAGGAGCTACTCTGTGTAAAAGTCTAAATGTCTTATTTCATGATCGACAGTCCGCGGCGGTAGAAAAAAATTAGTAACTGAGTTATAATACAATATAAAGTACAATGCAGAAATGGGACGAGGTACAACCTAGGGTACGGTGCAATGAGGTCTGAGTTGTAGTGCAAATGGAGCCGGCAGACGAGCGCGCAAGCGGAATTTTTATTTGCCATTTTTTTATTGATGAAAACGCATAATATGGTTTTTACCTATACATTCGGATCAGCAGTTCAGCACCTGCACTGTTGGTGGGTGAGCCTAGTAAAGGATGTCGCATTGCGTTCATCTTCAATGAATGGACCAATGCAATAGTCTACCAAAGCCCCCCCTCTCTCTCTATATATCTCACACACACACACACACACTTCAGAAACAAACATAGTATCAATGAGAGCATCAATAATACACCTGTGATGTCTAGTAAAAAAAAATATTTGGGGGGCCCCCCCCAGTGCCTAAGCTACCCCCCCCCCAGCTACGCCCCTGATGGTATGTGCCACGAGGGCACCCCCATCTCTCCGTTACTATGCTTGAGTTAGGGCTGGGCGATATGGCCTAAATATGATATCACGATATTTTCTGACCTTTCGGCGATACACGATACACATCACGATGTTTTTCCTTTTTTCCCCAAACAATTCATTATGAGGCTTACCAAGACAGTATTTGAGTTTGCAAGCGAACATTAAAGACAAAAGACTCATGCATTTAGCATTTTTATATTATATATTAGATTTAGATTATTGGATTCTTAGATTATATATTTAGCATTTTAGCCTTTCGTTTTTTTATATTAGATTAGATTTAGATGATTAGATTACATATTGTAACTATTTATTTATTTACATGTATGTATACATTTATTATTTGAACGGCTTAAGGCTATATCTGTACTTGATGTTTGTTTGTTGTGTTGCATACTTGAAATAAACTTCAATCAAATCAAACCCCCCCTCTTAAAAACAAAAACCTGTGTTTAACCTAGCCATCTATAAAACATCATGCTAAAACTGTGAAACAAATGTCCTACTCCCCTAAAGAAAGAAATACATAGCAAACATGACTCAGTTATCCAATAGTGCTGCTGCTTTTTATTTTGTTAAAATCTTTTAGTTAATAAGACTAAAAGACTACAATATATATGACTACAAGGGCCAGAAGCCCACTTCATGATGGCTTCCTGTCCTCTCATTCCATTTCCGGTTTTCCGGTTAACGTTACATTTTCAACAACAGATTGCTGCTAATTAAACACTTCATGGAAACGGAGTAACGTTAACGTTATGTCGAGTTCATACGTGTAGTGTAGTATGAACTCCACATAACGTTAACATTACTCCGTGTCCACTGTTGCTGCCACTGTTGCGTCGCAGATGGATGGTACACTCTGTTAGCTCCGTAGCTAATCCGCTCATAAACTAACTTACAGATAGCAGTATCGTTAACGTCGGAGCTTACTCCTGGGTTTCAGGGGGCATCCCTAGCACCGAGCCACCGCCTCTCTGTCTCTGGCTAGGTGTGTGCGCTTGCGTGCGTGTATGTGCGTGTAGATGACGTAATTTTGGCAAGTGTGTGTGTGACTGACTTTTTTTTTCTGCGAGAGGGAGAGGCGAGAGAGAGGAAAGCATTTAGCACTGCGCTTGTAAGTCTCATCTCAGCCGTGGCGGCCTCTAACGTGAGGGAAAAACATCACGATATCCGCGATACGTTTAAAACGTGTATCGTTAATGAACTGTACCCGATATTTATATAATATCGTCATATCGCCCAGCCCTAGCTGAGTAAATTGTAATGAAGCAACAGATAATATACATTTCTTTTATTTGACTGTGAATAACACCATTGACCAGACGTGAAAGCTCATTCTGCACCTTCTTGAGATAAAGTGTACTAAAAATCTAAGCAAGTGAATAAAGGGCAGATGATTTACAGTTTTTCTTTGTAGATACAGTACTGAATCTTTCCAGCCGGACACATGCAATTTGAAATATGAATATAGAATATCGGGCCTATAAATGACCTTATTATGGCCAAGTCATACATCTATGGGTTGGGCCAAATCTCCTCTAGGCTCTTTCCAATGGCAGAGTTAAATCTGGATTTAATACCACTAGGTGCCTGTTACAGGGCAGCAAAGACTGTGAATGAAATCTACTGTAAGTACAGTTACTTTCGTATAATGTCCATATCTCTGCCATTTTCACCAGATTTCAACATGTTTTTTTTGTAGACGTTCACAGAAGGGTAAAGAAACCATATACGTTGTATTTTATGGCAATAACATTCAGGTTTGTTCGACCCGTGAGATATAATCACAAAAATAACATCAGCATCTTTTGCATAGAATATTTTAGCAGCTTTGACAGGCTGGTGTGAGCGACGTCCATCGAAAGCCCTGGGTCTCCTCTTTCTTAGGACTACAATGATTTCATGACGGCGTCATTTCCTCCCGTTTCCGATGCAATGCGCAGAGAAATGTATAAACTCATATTTCGCTAATAACACTTAAAATCATAAACAAACGTAGTGCTGAAAATATACACGTTGACTGCTGTTTTGACAGGGTTAGGGTCTTTACTATGGCTACATTTGAAAAAGAAACGCAACATTAATTAATATGGATTAATTGATCTATTTATTACGTGAAATGAATATATATATATATATAAGATGGGGGCTTAAGGGGTTAACAATTCAGGACCATTGGTACCTTCATGCAAAGACTACTGATGTTGCAAACAAATCTGTAGACTCCTGTGAGTGCCTATGCAGCACAGTTGTAATGTTTTCTACCTAGTACATTCAAGTCTAATAAATAGTTTATTTTGTGATTGATCTCTAATAATTTTTACAGTCTAGTGTTTAACAGCCTGTCTCCTCTTCTCTCTCCTCTCCTCTCTTCTCTCTCCTCCTCTTCTCTCTTCTCTCTCCTCTCCTCTCTTCTCTCTCCTCTCCTCTCTTCTCTCTTCTCCTCTCCTCTCTTCTCTCTCCTCTCCTCTCCTCTCTTCTCCTCTCTCCTCTCCTCCTCTCCTCCTCTCTTCTCTTCTCTCTCCTCTTCTCTCTTCTCTCTCCTCTCCTCTCCTCTCTCCTCTCCTTTCCTCTCCCCTCTTCTCCCTTTCTCCTCTCCTCTCCTCTCCTCCTCTCTCCTCTCCTCTCCTCTCTCTCCTCCAGCTGAACTATGCAGACATGCTGAAGCGTGTGGAGCCTCTGCGTAACGAGCTGCAGAAGCTGGAGGACGACGCCACAGACGACCAGTCGAAGGCGGAGGAGGTGGAGCAGATGATCCGAGACCTAGAGTCCAGCATCGGCCGCTACAAGGAGGAGTACGCCATCATGTCGGAGGCCCAGGCCATCAAGCCTGACCTGGCTGCGCTGCAGGCCAAGGTAGCATCTGTTGGCCACATCTAGCTGCTAGTCGACATCACCCGCTCTCTGAATGAATGAATGAATGAAAACTTTATTTAACAGATTGCAGAATGGGTACAATACAGTACGGCTCAATACATACAATTGTTAAGGGGATGCAGACCTGAGAAAGACGTTTGTCTTGTTTCCATCAGGGTCCCCCATTTTCAATTCATATAGACATATATGACATACATGACATACAGATAGTCAGTACTGCTACATCTATACATTTATGACATACCAGATTTGCAAATACAGTACTTTTTGTGATACAGAAGGAGTCAAGAAAAGGGAGTATATACATTTGACGTAGAAACTGTACATTGGAGGAGGTTGGGTGGGGGGGGTTGGGTACATTGGGATATTGACAACCATACTGGGTAATTTACATTGGAGGTGGTTGGGGGGGGGGGGGGGGCGGGGGGCACACTGTATAAACAAGTAACACTGTACATTGAGGGGGGGGGGGAGGAGACACTGTACAAACAAACACAATTGTACATTGAACTATTGACAAAACCATACTAGGTAAATGACTGTACATTGGAGGGGGTTGGGTTAGGATATTTACAGGGGCCAGTGTTGAATTGCAGTCTCCCGTAGGTGTCCCTTGAGAGAGGTTTTGAAAGTGGGTAGTGATCCACATTCCTTTACAGCTTTGGGTAGGGCGTTCCACATTGATGTGGCATAATTGCGAAACGTGTTTAGTCCCTTATTTGAGCCGAATCTGGGTTTAACATGATTTGTGGAGCTCCCTCTGCTCTTACGGTCGTCCATGTGACTTGGCTTCCAAATCCCCTTAAATGTTTATTTCTTTTTGATCTACTTTTTCTCCTCCTTTTTTCTGTGATTTTTCTCCCCATCCCAATTTACCTCTCGTGCCAATTCTCCCTCCCCTGTCCTGATCGTTGCTCGCATATGCCCCCGACTGGCTGGTTGTAGGAAGGATAGAAGCCTTGCATCATATGTCCCCTCCGGTACACAAGGAGGCAGCCTGTCGCATCTTTTCACCTTCCAGCGCGGACTCTCATTTGGCGAGGAGTAACGTGTGGGAGGCTCACACTGCCCCCGCCATTTTCCTGACTTTGCTGTGCAGGCACCCCAACTGACCTGTAGGAGTCGCTGTTCACAACGACCAGATTACCACCCATCGACTTCCCACCCATGACGGCTGGCCCAAGCCGGAGGCAACGCAGACAGCCAGATTAGAACCCGGTGTCTCTTGCGTTGGTGACGAGCGCAATGTCCGCCGCGCCACCCAGCTGCCCCTTAATGTTTATGAAATGGATCATAGCGGCAAGAAATATCCAAAGGTAGTGACTAGGGCTGTCCCCGACTAAGGATTTGGATGGTCGACTATGATTGGCCAAAATTTGCCGTTAGTCGACTTGGTCGACTAATTTCTATTTCTATTTTTTTTAGGTATAATATTTTGAAAGAAATAATTTTTTTTTTTTTTTTTTTATCATTCCATTTGGGCTGTGGGGGTGCTTAATGTCTGAAGGAGTCTACTGAAGGCTTCTTGTCCTCTGCAAAAGCATGCAATTGTTCCACTGATGGATACATCTTGATATTTGTCTAGTCTAGTGTGTTCATTAGATGGGTGAAATCCTCTTTCAGTGCCTCTGTGCCTGTTTTCGTAGGCAGTTAGCCTCTGGTATGCGTGCCATTAGCGTTAGCCACGCTTCTAGGCCTCTTTTCTTTTGGAAAGAATGATACCCTTTTTTTTTTTTTTTTTTTTTTTATATATATATATTCGACTAAGAGGTTGGCCAGTCGACAACGGCTCCTTTCGACCGATTAGTCGACTAATCGACTAATAGGGGTCAGCCCTAGTAGTGAGTGACCATGTCATGCTAGCTCACTGGTAGAGGGGGTAGATTCTGTAACACATTTAAGCTGTTTTAAGATAGTTTAAATTTGATGCTGTGGGCTAACAAGGGTCCCTTGACTTCTCACCTTAAGATATCTGAATGAAGATGGGTTTGTTCAACCGTAAAATATCCTTCCTCCAGTACATAATTTTGTTCACAACTCTTAACTCACACAGAGCCACACCCATATGCCCGAATTATGGCTTCTATGTCAGCACTTTGCGAACGCTTAAATTCTATCTTAAATTATGGCTATGGGCAGGGCCGTAGCCAGGGTTTAGAAATTAGGGAGGTCCATTTATTTTTTTGGCCCAGACCGGCCCACTATAATCGGTCGGCCACCACCCACCAGTACACCATCCTTACGGTCCCCTTAAATATGCGTACCTACTGTACTATTCCCCCCCCCAACCCATTACAAAGCTGGGTAGTAAGTGCCATGGACAAGTGGACCAGTGTACTCACTCGCTCTTGGCTGAATCTTGTTTTGGGTGGTGATGTAAAAACACCTGCATCATAGCAGGCTCAGGATGGGCAACGTAGTCTATAGCCTGTTCATCCCTGTCTCTCTCCTCCACAACCTGGCTTGACTAGACATAAGGAGAGAGATGATTACAATTAACTGGTACATTCAGGTCCAGAATTGTTGGAATCCCCTGACAAAGATGTGCAAAAAGCTGTACAATTTAAACAATACCATACTGGTAATGAGAAAATAGTTGTTTATTCAATGAATGCATGGAGCAGTTCCATCTTATTTCATTTGATACTAACTACTCAGTTCATACAGATTTCAAGTATTCAAATATCAATGATGAATATTGCATAAGGTTTACACAGTTAATAGATCACCTTCTTGTTTTATATTCATCTTATATGGCAATTAAATCAATGGTGTGTTTGTTTGGGGAGTTTGACCTATGTGCCTACCACGTGAAGGTGCATGATCAATGGACAGCACAAAAACAATTTGTGTAGGTGGAGACTAGAGCTACCACAGATAGTAATAAGTTATTAAGAGTAAGTAATCCATACCATATATATCCTAATAGTTACCTTATTACCATACTTGGCTGAAAACAAACTTTGCTGCCTGTTGTGAATGTGTTTTTCCCTGTAGGCTAATACATAAGTAGGCATACATTTTTGCAGTTGAGGAAAAATTTGCAGTTGAGTAGGCTATAATGTGCTGTGTTTTTATGTCTTCCATCGAGGACCACCTTGGAAATAAGTGTTAATGCTTGTTAATGAATGCTTTTAGGTGATATCCTCAGGAATACAAATTGGTCAAGATCATTTGTTTTTATGATGTGTTTTTAATTTCCAAATAAATCTAATCAAATAAAAAAGCAGTTTTTGCAGTTGAGCTACTGGTGTTGTATATTATACAGCCTTTTCATGCATCTTTATCAAGGGAACCCTTATCCTAATGATTTAAAAAAATAATATTATGATGATACGATATGGACCTAGTAGTTGGGTCATCTGTGGCACTTCGTTTCTCAATGGATTTTTTAAAAAGGCGGGGGAAATTTGTGAGAGACCAAAATCCAAAATGGCTGCCGTGGAAATTAACTTTTTAATGGTTTGACCTACAATGATGCCCAATACATGGTACCAGCCCCCTCTCAGGGCGTTTTCACACCTGGCTCGTTTGGAGCTGTTGATCCGAAACCTGGAGCGTTTACCCGCTATTTCGGTTCAGTTGGGCATATATGAACACAGCAATCACATTCTGTTGCGGAACAAAACAAGCGGACCGAGACCACCTGGAGAGGGTGGTCTCGGCGCAGTTACAACCGACCCCGAAGCGGACTTGTATGCTGTGAGAATGCAATCGATTTAGCAAACCGACACAATAATAATAATAGTGAGCCGTGGGTCAACGTGGAGCAGCGATGACTCGGTACACTGCCTCGTTGATATTTGGGCATTCGTCAGATGCTGGAGAACACGCAAGTGTACAGAAAGTTTAGTGACTGTAGTGACGCTGCAACAGCAGCACCGTGCGAGACAACACCTCCTCTCTCTCTCTCCCTCTCACTGACTCTCTCTCTCCCTCTCTCTCGCACAGAGAGAATGAATGTGGACTGTTCCATCAGAGGGGGGAGCTTCGGTGGTAATGTGAGTGGCTACAGACCGCTGCACTTAAATATAAACATTAGTCTACCTGGAGACTCAATGAGGTAATTGTAGATGTCGCCATAAGACGCTTCTGGCCATTTAGTGGGATCATTGTTTCATTATCCTGGTCGGCTGAAAGGACACTGGCCACCGAAGCTCCCCCCTCTGATGGAACAGTCCACATTCATTCGTGCGTCATCTCGCGTCTCCAGACTCTGTGGCAATCTGCGCATGTGCATGGGTAATAATAGGTGCTTTAAAATGGGCTTTTTCGCTGCCGATTTAGTTCTGATCGATTAGGAATGGCTCGCGCCGTGTTCAGGAGATTGAGGCGCATAAAAGACTATTCGATCATGTCTCTAGCACCCCCACAGCCGTATCTGCAACCACTTACATCACGGCTCTCATCCACATTCATTAATTTGCTCCCCCGCTCTCTCCTCCCCGATTTCAATGTAATGCGGATATTCAGGGTTGGGGGGGGGGGGGGCACACCCCAAAATCTGACCAATGAGTGATAGTTTGCTCGCGCGTGCGTTTGTTTTGGTCCGTGTGAACACAGCCGTGTGAACACAAACGAACTAAGAATCAAGTGCAACAATTGTATCATAATAGTCCCTGAATCGGAACAAAGCAAACGAACTACAGGTGTGAAAACACCCTCAGTCATGTACCAGCCCTCTCTCAGTCATGTATACCAGCCCCCTCTGTCATCTACCAGCCCCCTCTCAGTCATGTACCACAGCCCCATCTGAGTCATGTACCAGCCCCCTCTCAGTCATGTACCAGCCCCTCTCAGTCATGTACCAGCCCCCTCTCAGTCATGTACCAGCCCCCTCTCAGTCATGTACCAGCCCCCTCTCAGTCATGTACCAGCCCCCTCTCAGTCATGTACCAGCCTCCTCTCAGTCATGTACCACAGCCCCATCTCAGTCATGTACCATAGCCCCATCTCAGTCATGTACCACAGCCCCCTCTCAGTCATGTATACCAGCCCCCCTCTCAGTCATGTATACCAGCTCCCTCTCAGTCATGTACCAGCCCTCTCTCAGTCATGTACCAGCCCCCTCTCAGTCATGTACCAGCCAGCCCCCTCTCAGTCATGTACCACAGCCCCCTCTCAGTCATATACCACAGCCCCCTCTCAGTCATATACCACAGCCCCCTCTCAGTCATGTACCACAGCCCCCTCTCAGTCATGTACCAGCCCCTCTCAGTCATGTACCAGCCCCCTCTCAGTCATGTACCACAGCCCCCTCTCAGTCATGTACCAGCCCCATCTCAGTCATGTACCAGCCCCCCTCTCAGTCATATACCTGCACGACTGGCGGGGGGGGGTGCTTAGTAAGAGATGTGATTGGGCCAGCCCAGTGTCAGTCAGTACCAATGGGCCGATGTCTCAGCCTAGTAGTGGGCCGGTCGTTGACCCAAAAAAAAAAAAAGATTTATAAAAAAAAATGTATACTTTTTTTTTTTTTTTTTAATAGTTACAAATAGTTACCGAGGTCCGGACCTCGGTGACCTCATAGCTGGCTACGGCCATGGCTATGGGTCTAATGCACCCGTCACTTATCAATTACTTGCTTGCAGTCAACATGTACGAAACGGATAGTTTTTTCATTGGTACATTTTTACGTTTGATACCGTTTTGTATAAGAGCAGGGCTCTACGCTAACCTTTTTCACTAGGGGCACAGGTGCTCCTAAATGAGAAAATTTAGGAGCACCCAAAAATATTTAGGAGCACAGTGAAAATATGTCAAGTAACAGAGTTTTTTTTTTTTTTTCAAAAATAAATGTATATTTGTACTGTGCGTGCATGTGCAAACGGGACACATCTGTGCAATAGCACATACCACCAAAGTCACTGGCCCACTGTGTGCGTGTGTGTGTATCATCTGCGTGTGCAAACGGGAATGGGACAGACATTTGAACTATTAATTAAGTGATTAATGCCTACTATGGCAAAGTTGTAGCCAACAACTAGGCCTAATAAGAAAGGCAGTGATATTGAACAAAAAGGAGACACTGGCTTTACAACCAGGGCCATCAGTAGAGGGGGGAGCTAGTGTTGCTCTTTTAGAAAAATAATCCTTTCAGGGTTGCCTATTGAAATACTGTACACCTCCAGTACAGTAGTTTGCGTGTCAGGTTAACCATTGATTGACAGTCAATTCTGCCAATTACGACGTCACACCGTTGCACTCTGGCCGTCCGGCGCTGCAGCTGGACCCTATTGCCACACCGCTTGCACTCTGGCCGTCCGGCGCTACAGCTGGACCCATTGCCCACCTCTGCGGTTGATAACGCTAGCCAAGTTAGCTGTACACACATACACAGTGGGCCAGTTGTAGGGGTGTAACAATGCATCGCAATGCATCGATCCTACTTTGCAATATTTACAAAACATGACATTGTTTTCGAACTCTAGCCATGGGGAAATGTTTAGCCAATTCACGTTAAATTTGTATGTCTTCCCTCCGGCTCCAGTGGGTGTAGCTTCGCTAGCTACAGTGGCTACATTGGGTGCTACAGTGGGTGTAGCCTCGCTAGCTTGGCCAACTTCGCTAGCATGCTGGCTAGCGTCAGTATCTTGGTTAACGTTAACGTTAACCATCACCTCTGTAACATGAGCTGCCTCGCCTGACTTCTCATTCTCCGGTATCTTTCGCGCAAAATAAAAATGAATGGGCTTCGACATGGCTGTATTATTGTTTGACTCACACAGTGACGCAGCCGCTGATCATTACTTTCGGTTTCCAGTCGCGTGACCACAGGAAACTACTGTGATTGGAACGTTTATGCGGCTGTGAACTGTGGGACTTGTAGTTTTTTTTTTTTTTTTTTTTTTTTTTTTTTGCACAAATCTCTCCAACATTCCAAACATCTCTTTCCACATCATTATATTCAATTTCCAGGATTTGCCTTTTTCTTTTTTGTAAGAACATTCAAAACATGTAAAGGACTCATACAAATACATTAATAACTGACATGGAAAATAAAAAAAGACTTACGAAAAAAGAAACATACTATACTATACATTATGCGTATACATTCCTGATATATATACCTTGCATGTAGACCGAACTACCTTCGAGCAGGTATGTGCTGCATCCTCTATCGGGATGCCACCCTTCTCCATATTGCATGTGAGAGAAAGCGCCCCAGACATATGCAGTTGTGCATGATAACATGCATGCACGCATGTCTCCGACACATGTATGTGGGTACGTGTATCACGTAAGCATGTGTACATGCCTCATATGTGTGTGTGTGCATCTTCCTGGTATGTGACTGTACTCCTATTTCTTGTGTGTGTTTCGTATCCATGTGAGTGTATATCTCAGATGTGTATATATATGTGCGTCTCAGCTACGTATGTGTGTGTCTCCTATATACATGTGTATCCCCCTTATGTGTCAGTGAAAGCTTATATTTCAACTATGTGTATATGTAGGTATGTGTATGCCTATTTCCTATAAATGAGTATGTGCATGTATGTGTGCCCCTGACGTGTATACCTTATCCTTGTGTATATGAGTGTGTGTAAACCTATTATGTACACATATGAATATGTGTATCCTAGATACTTGTATGCGGCTATACCTGCGCACATGTGAGTGTGATAGAGACAGTGACCGTTCCATAGACACACCATCCGGACATAAAATATATGTACATATATACACAATACATTATAAAGCACAAGTACCATCAGATCAAATCCCCTTTTTCATATTCATCCTTGATAATATTGTAATCCCATCTTAATCATTTGTCCCCAGACCGTTCAGTCAGGTGTAGAAAACTGTCCCATACCTCAGCGAAAATATCCTCTCTCCCTGCGACTCTATACGTCACCCTTTCATATGATGCTGTCCGGAACATTAGTTCCATCCATTCTTTAAAAGTAATATCAACAGGTGATTTCCAATGTCGTAATGCAATTCTACATCCTGATATCATGGCCATTCTATACCACATTCCCCGGTATTTAGGCAGTTTAATCCCTTTCGGTACTATACCCAAAACACATGCCATTGGGGCGTTATTTATCTTCACATTCAAGACCTTACTTAGGAATATCACAATTTGATCCCACATTTTCCGGACCTTCTCACATTCGTACAACATGTGCAGTAAAGTGCCTGTCTCCTTCTCACATCTCCAGCAGATGTCACTGTCCCTTAATTTCAGTCTGGCCAGTTTACTAGGCGTCCAATAGCTTCTGTTCAACACTTTGTAAAAAATAAGTTGTGATTGCGCCTCCCTAGAGAATTTACTCCATTTGGACACCAGTTTCTCCCACATTTCCTCAGTAATATCCTCACGTACATCGTTCTCCCAGCTCAATCTCAGACCCGCCAATTTGGGTGCATTGTATTCTCTTATAACATCATAAAATCTTGACGCACCGCCTTTCCTACGCCATCCTTTATAGAATATTTCTTGAATTGCAGTAATCGGGCCACACTTTGGTCCTCCTATTGATGACGATATACAATGTCTAATCTGTAGGAATTTATAAAAGTTTTTATTATCTATATCAAAATCCTCTTTAATATCCTCAAAAGGCAAGACCCCATCCTCCCCGGCTATATCCCCTAGTACATGTATCCCCCTTTTAATCCAATCGTCCCATATGACTGATTTCTTACCAATCTTTAGTTTCTTATTATACCATATAGAGGCTCTCGTAGTTAAATATGGGCTATCACCAGTCATTTTGTGCGATTGATTCCAAGTTTCCCTGATAAATGCCATTAAAGGGTTTTTAAAAGGTATAGGTCTGTCTGATTGTGTCAGGAAGGATTCCAGAGATGAGGGATATATCATTTCCTCCTCCATCTTGACCCAAGCAGGTGCCTCCTCAGACGAGTGATTCAGTTTGGAGAGCTGGGAGAGCGAGAATGCATAGTGATACCAGTCTAGTTTAGGCAGGGATAAGCCGCCATTTTCCTTTGCTGCATACATTTTGGCCCGTCCAAATAGCGGCCTTTTGCCCCCCCACAGATAAACATTAATGACTTTGTCATACTGTTTGAGTAATTGGGTCGGGAGAGTCAGCGGCAACATATATAGGATATAATTTAATTTGGGAGCCAATATCATTTTTACTAGGTTTATCTTTCCCAGGAGGGACATATTCATTTTGGCCCAATTCTGTGTCCGAGCACTAATGTGTTCGATTATAGGGGCAATATTGGTTTGCATCAACTCTTTCAGACCTGGGATCAGCTTTATTCCTAGGTATATCAACCCTGACGGCATCCATCTGTATTGCCACCCCCTTCTGATATCAGGGGGACAACATTTAGAGAGAGGCATTGCTTCTGACTTGCTCCAGTTGATTGTGTACCCAGATATTTCGGAGAAGGACTCGATAATAGTTCCAATGACCCCAGCTGCTGTTCGGGGATTGCTGGATACCAATAAGATATCGTCCGCATACAAAAATAATTTATGTTCTACCTGTCCCGCTATTATCCCTTTGATGTCCTGATTAGTCCTTAGTGCTATAGCAAGTGGTTCGAGGAAGAGCGCAAACATTTGGGGAGAAAGCGGAGAACCTTGTCTCGTCCCCCGCCCTAGGTTAAAGGGCGAGGATACGATCCCGTTGGTCAATACTGATGCCATCGGATTTGTGTATAACAGTTTTACCCACCCGGTAAACGATGGTCCGAACCCGAAGCGCTCTAGTGTGTGAAATAAGAATGCAAATTCCACCTTATCAAAGGCCTTTTCGGCATCCAATGAGAAGGCCACTGTAGGTTCTACATCATTCCTGACCTTCCACATTATGTGTAGGAGTCTGCGGATATTATCAGCTGAGTTTCTCCCCTTCACAAAGCCCACTTGATCTGAATGCACCAGAGTTGGTAATACATCTTCTATTCTATTCGCAAGTATCTTTGCCAATACTTTTTCTTCCAAATTGCTCAGGGATATAGGTCTATAGCTTCCACAGCATTGAGGGTCTTTGCCCTTTTTCTGTAGTAATGTAATAGTGGCAGATCTCAAGCTAGTGGGCAAGCCCCCCTTTAACAATGAATCCTCATATACTTTTAATAGTCTCGGAGCAATTATATCACTGAATTGTTTGTAGAAATCGGGAGTAAACCCGTCGTCTCCTGGTGCTTTACCCAATTTAAGGCTGTTGATTGCCGCGTGTATTTCTTCTATCGAGACCCCCCCCTCCATTGATTTTACCTGTTGTTTCGATAATGACGGTAATTTGATTCTGTCGAAGAACGCGTCCATTTTTAGCTGATCCACCGCCTTCTGTGGGGTATACAAGTCCTGGTAGAAGCACCTGAAAACATTATTAATTTCCTTTTTGTCTGTAATGATCTTGTCATCTTTATTACGAATCGAGGATATAATATTTTGATTATGCATTTGTTTAACCCTATTCGCTAGTATTTTACCCGCTCTCTCCCCTTGTTCATAGTATTTTTGGTTGGTCCTAAATAACGCATATTCAGCCTTCTTTTGATATGTTGTTCAATTCGTATTTGGATTTGCTTAGGTTTCTCCACGTTTCTGGGTCTGGTCTCTGACTGTGCTGTTTCGAGAGTATTTTAATTTCCTCATCTAACGCTGTCATTTTTTGTTTCTCTGCCCTTTTTAGTATCGCACCGTATTGTATGAGTCGTCCTCTCATGTAAGCTTTACATGTGTCCCACATTATGCCACTATCATCTATTGACCCTTCATTAAGTTCCCAAAATTCCTTAAATATAGTTCTAATGTACGCACACGATCCTTCATCATTTAACATCAGGTTATTGAATCGCCATCTCCGAGATCGTTGCCCTTCTTCCATGGATGTGATCACTAAATCAACCGGAGCATGGTCAGATATTACAATGTTCCCTATCCCAGTACTTGCCACCTGTTCTACCAGTGCGCTAGAGATCAGGAAATAATCTATTCTAGAGTATGAGGAATGCGGGTGAGAGTAAAACGTGTAGTCTCTTTCTTGTGGGTTCATAACCCTCCAAATATCCACTAGACCCAATTCCTCTATCAGAACACCAACCGCCAGTCTCCCTGTGTTGTCAGCGGTCCTGGGTTGATACGATCTGTCCATTAAGGTGTTTCCAACCAAGTTGAAGTCCCCCCCCCTATGATTATGTTGCTATTCCCTATTTTCCTGATCACCTCACATACCTCATGGAAAAAGTCTGAGGATGACCCGTTGGGCGCATATATATTAGCTAAAGTAGTCCTCTGTCCCTCTAAATCAGCATCCAGTATAACCCATCTTCCCTCATCATGTGAGAAACTATTGTGCACCTTTAGGTCTAAGTTTTTTCTCACCAATATTGCCACCCCCCTCTTCCTAGAAGAGAACGTACTATAGTATATTTGTCCCACCCAATCCATTTTAAGCTTGGCCGACTCCTCCTCATCCAGGTGTGATTCCTGAATTAGTGCAATATCTGTCTTTTTTTGTTTCAAGAACGTCAATATCTTTTTTCTCTTAATGGGATGATGACATCCGTCTATATTCCACGATATTATTTTAATCAGCCCCATATTCCTCGTAATGCATCTCCCCTGTGCAATCCAGGACGTATTCTAGTGCCTGAGACTGTGAAGATATATATACAATAGTATAGCATACAATGAAATAAAAAAGAACATATAAAAAAAAACATAAATACATTCCCCCCCCCCACATTTACCCAAGCTACGTTCGATATGACCCCAGATAGAACAGTCGTACCGAGTGTGAGATCGATACTCACCCATGCACCTTGGTCCCCCTCGACTAACAGAGGAGTGCATATGGCACAAGGCAGGTTGCCCAAAACTGTGCCCCTACTATCTTGTATACCCTGATGTAACGTATGGCTCACACTGTAATCTATATAGTGCGATCAATTCAACTGAACTTGACAAAACGGTAACGTTTCCAACAATTAACATTTGTATATCTCTCAGATATATATTGGTATATTGTAACTTCTATGACATAGCCATAATGGCCTGTGGTTCATTTCGTTATATTTTTCCTGTATCCATCCGGGATATTTCCCCTCCCACAGTTTTATCATATTCTCCTATCTATTGCCCTCTATTCTCATTACACATATTTCTTTTTTTATATATTTTTTTTTTTTTTTCAATCCCTTTTTTTTGTCTTTTCTTTTATATACATATTGGCATTTTGTGATGTTATTTATTCTATGACGATGCCCCCGTGACTTATCTGTATCCATGCGCTTCATGAACTTTATCTCAATTGTCCGCCTCCGACTGTCCCCGTCTGAATCCCTGTAGTTTCTCCCGGTATCCGTGATGACCATTGCCCTGCTGTGTGGGGCGTTCAGTCCCCGTCGCCTGCATGTCGTCCCCCGGTCCCCGTTTTCTTCCCACTGTCTGCCAGGTAGACGGACGCATTATCTCCTCTCGGTCCGGGTCGGTAGTCGGGTTCACCACGGTGATCTTGAATCCACGTTTTGCCATATCCGCCGTCGCCTCCGCCGCGCTCTGGTACAGGCGGGTGCCATCCTCGTAGAATACCCTCATCTTCGCTGGATACGGTGTCTGGAACTTGAGATTCTTCTCCTTCATTATTCTCTTGGCCTCGGCATATTCTCCTCGCTTCAGTATTTCAGTGGGGAAGTCATGGTCGACATAGAAGCGATCGTTGCCACATGAGACGTTCTTCTTCTGCCATGTTCGGCGTATTATCTCTTCCTTCATTTTGTAACTCCCAAACTTAACCACGATTGACCGTGGCTTCAGCTGTGGGTTGTTAGGCCTTGGGGCCAGTGCCCGGTGTGCTCGTTCGATACGAAGGTCCATGTCATGAGGCAGTCCGAGTGCGTCCTTAAACAAGCCGTCTAGAAATCCATGCATGTCTTTTCCCTCTTTCTCCTCCGGGATACCATACACCCGCAGGTTCTCTCTCCTCGTTCTGCCCTCTTGGTCGAGCAGTTTAGCCTCCATGTCGGCCTGCCTCTGTATCAGTTTTTTTATTAAAACCGTCGCCGCATCAAGCACATTTTCATTTTCTCCGATTCTCCCCTCCGTTTCACCGAGCCTGTCGTTCATTTTGTTCATGTCATTCCTTATCTCCCGAAACTGACGCTCATTGTCTTTTCTGAAGTCTTTGAGCTCGTTGACATGTTCAACAGCGTGGCTTCTTGTTCACAGTCATCGTCGCCATCTTTTCCTCCCGTTACTTCGTCATTCTCTGCCATTCCGTCGTCCTTTTCAGTTGTAATCGTGGTCGCCCTACGTCTCGTGATAGCCCCTTCTGTCATCCCTATTAAATATATACCCTGGTGTTGTTAATAAATGTTTCCCGGGGCTAAATCATTTTGCTGTCGGGGTGCTCACGAGTTAAGCAGCCATGTTCTTCCGCGGTCAAACCGGAAGTGGGACTTGTAGTTTTTTAACGATTCTCGCAGCGGAGAAAAAAAAGGACGAATGAGAGGCTGTACTCTGCACTCGCTGGCCCCACTCGCACACCGGGCAAGTACTTGATTTTGCATGTTCGCACGCACATATTTTTAGGGGCATATGCGAGCAATATGGTCGCACTGTAGAGCCCTGGAGAGTATAGTTTTGGAGATTTCTAGTAATTCCAGAGAAATCCGCGATAATCGCCCTTTAGTGGAATACACGAAACACGTAACTTTTCGGCTGATTTATGAATAGTTTTCAAATAAACGCTAGATTATCGAGAGTATATGTCAGACTTTGCAATCAAAAGTTAGGAGGCTAATAACCCTTGCCATAATTTCAGTGCGCCCCCTAACTTTTGATTGCAAGGTCTGACATTGACCCCCTTTTCAGGAGTTGACCTAGAGCCCACCAAGGTCATGCATATCAAATTTGGTCAATGTCAGACCTTGCAATACACTGTAAGGCACTGTAAGGCTACTGTCCTGCCTCACTTCCAGTGATGAAGCTAAGCTATGCTAACGGAGCGTCTATTCCCAAAGCTAAAATGCACGCACAGAGACAAAAAAGGTATGTATCTTCTTGTCTAACTCCAGGGAAGATGTTAAATAAGCTAATTTCCCAAAATAGTGGAGTTCCCCTTTAAGGTTAGAACGGTTAAGTTTAGGCGCTGTTAAGGAGCTGGTTAAGGTTAGAGTTTGTCTTAGAGACAGCCTATTTCCGCACTGCCGCTCTCCCGCGTTGCCGCGGTCACATGGTCAAATTGTCACATTCTTGCACTGCTCCGCTGTTAAAAAGCAACACGCGATAGGGACATCTGATTAACCCAAGATTCGTAACAAATTCCTTACCTCACATCAGATGTTCTGCAAAAAGATTAATCCAATTCCTGATCGCCATTCCAAATATCGATCGCGTTTATTGATCAAACGTTATAGTCCAAAACACATAATCGACGCTGCTCTGAGTGTCCTAAGTCAGGGGTTCCCAAAGAGCCGCCGGGGGGGGGGGGGGGGGGTCGCCGCCAGATGATTTAAAATAATTATTTTACATTTACATTTTTTTTATTTTTTTGCAGTCAGGCCACTGAACTTAGAAGCATGCCAGGCCAGTGTTTCTAGTTGCACCAGCGCAATAGTTGGATAACCTAGGTGGGGAACAACCAGGAGATCACTGCAATTCACACAAGTTGGAGAAATCTCTCTCTCTCTCTCTTGCTCTCACACACACACAAAGGGAGCCGCATGTGATTGGTGGAGGCGGGACTGCTAATCATTGACACATGCTAGCCTGTAATAATCCCCCCCCAGAAAAATCTACTTTGCATTTGATATATTGCAAATATATGCCATCACACACACTGGCATTTAAAGGGTTAGAATTATAAAATGAATATGTGGTGTTATGATCAGGGCTGAAGTTGAATAAAATATTGTATTTATCAATTACAAAAAAACTGAAAATCCATACAAATCTGTGTTGTTGCTAATCATACATATGCTAGCCTGTTTTTTAACAATAATTTGTGATGCCATCACAAACACTGGCATTTATAGGGTACAAATAAAAAAATTCCTGCACCAGAATGCAGGAAATGAAGTCTTTGTAACAAGAAATGTCCTGGTGGGGGACCCCCAGACCCCCTGCTTAAAAAGTGGCCTGGCTGGGGGCGTCTATGCCTTCTACAAAGCCGTTCGGTTTCCGGGTTCCTCTGATTGGCCACTAAGCCCACGTGACCGTGCGCTAGCACGCCCCCCCCTTATCGCCCACTCTCGCGCTGTGAAGCGAAGCGCCAGCGGGGCGAGGCGGTGGTTTCTCCCCGGCTCCGTGTGCCGCTGACTCGGTCCAGCTCCAGCAGCAGCGGCCGTCTTCTCTCCGAGGCGGCTCGTTCTTATTAATCCCCCATTGTTCAGGTCCACATGGTCGCACAAACACCCGTTGGAGGAGTAGTGGGGGAGAAGAAGAGGAATATTTTTAAATGGAAAGAATTATCGACTGGCAACTCTGTGCTCGTCAGACATGTTAATGTCTGAGTTAACGTTCCTTCCCTTACTAAACATTTTTTTGTCTGGGCTACTAACGTTAGATTCAGATCTTTTTTACTTTGCCATAACAGTGTGATAATTTTCATTTATCCGGTTTTTGTGTTTACTCACCCTCTCTGCTGATCAGCTGGGCTAGTGTTTGCTACCTGCCCGCTGTCAGCGTCAGCTGTTAGCATCGTTAGCCCCGTTGTCAAACTAGCCAGCCGGCTTCCCTCTACTCCTGGGTTTTCGGTTTGGATCATCTTTTTTCCATCACATGTTTTTCCCCAACTGGATTAACTCTCTACATGTACCTGGATTGTTCGTGAGTTCTGATCACTCCACCGCAGTGTGCTGTTGTCCGAGGCTGGATTCGTTGTGTGTGGCTGGTCGTTAGCCGGTTAGCTGCTCCGGTCGATATGCTAACATACTCCTCTCACCAACTTCGGAGCTTTTTCAACGCAGCTGCGCCAATCTGGCTGGATACCATCAGATCACTCGGACTCCTTCAACGCCCCCGCTATATACATCGAGCATCCCGCTACAAACTCATCTGCACAGATTCCACTATTCCAGTGGTAGTATCTGCTCTGCGCTTCCGTGTTGTTCATCAACGTCATCACAACACACCTCACGTGCGCACCAGCTGTCTGAAGCCCCTGGCCTGCTCAGACAGTAGCACCCCTCCCACTCTGCCTGTCTCCTCCACAGCCACGTTCATGCTGCTCAATACTCGCTCCCTCAATAACAAGGCACTACTCATCCATGATATCATCACTGAAAGAAAACTGGATTTTTTATGTTTGACTGAAACATGGCAAAATAAACAGGATTTCATCACACTAAACCAAGCTACACCCCCTGGTTACATCTACCTCCAGAAACCGCGCTCCACGGGCCGTGGCGGCGGGCTGGCTGTCATTCATCGTACAGACTTCCAGGTCAAGGAGATCCCCACTCCTGATCTCACATCATTCGAATGCATTACATTCTCTCTCTCCGGATCTCCTGAACCTCAACCTCAATTCGCCCTGATTTACCGCCCCCCCAAAGCCTCCACCACCTTCCTGTCAGAGCTAACCGAGCTCCTGTCCTCCTTCTGCTCCAGGTCCCTCACCACCTATCTGCTCGGAGATTTCAACATTCATGTTGACTCCACCAACTGCAACTTTGCCGCTGATTTCCTGTCGCTTCTGGACTGCCTCAGCATCACGCAGCATGTCCAGGGCCCCACCCACTCCAAAGGTCACACTCTGGATCTGGTCTGCTCCACCGGTAACCCCCCCTCCCACCTGCAGTGTCTAGACCTTGCGGTATCTGACCACCATGCCATTCTTTTCACTGTCCCTATCCCCCCGCCCAGGCAGCGCCCAACGCGCACCCTCACATTCAGGGACACCAAGTCAGTGTGTGCATCAGCCCTATCTGACCTCATCACTACCCACATGGCCCCGGTTCCCTCCGATACCTCCCCGGACACCTTAGCGGCCTGTTACAATGCCGCCCTCTCCCTCAGCCTGGACTCTCTGGCGCCCCTCAGAAGCCGGAATGTGTCCTTTCCTCGCCCTGCCCCATGGTTTACCTCTGACCTCCGCTCTATGAAAAGAGTGAGTCGACGACTGGAGCGACTCTCCAGGCGATCTGGCCTCACCGTCCACCGTCTGGCCTTCGTCGACCACGTGAGGTCCTACAGAGAGGCTCTCTCCAAGACTAGGACCGCATACTACTCCACCCTCATCACCTCACAGCAAAATAACCCCAGATCGCTTTTCTCAACCATAAATCGTCTCCTCCGCCCTCTCACTGCCTCCCACACCGATGCTCCTGACCTCTGCTCTAAGTTCCTGGACTTTTTCCAGGCTAAAGTGACTTCCATCCACCAACAACTCATGGTGCCCGCCCCCTCCCCTCCTCACTTACCCCGGACGCCGGACTACATGCTCCCAGCTGCATCCCTCCATCCCCAGTGCTCTCTCTCCTCCTTCTCCCCAGTGGATGTTCCGCTGGTCATGAAGCTGGTTACCAGAGCCAAAGCTTCCACCTGCTCCCTCGACCCCATGCCTACGGTACTGGTCAAGGCCTGCCTTCCTACCCTCTGCCCCATCATAACGGACATCATCAACTCCTCTCTGTCATCTGGAATAGTTCCCTCCTGTTTCAAAACCGCCTCCATCACTCCCATCCTAAAAAAGCCTGGTTTGGACCCTGAGGTGCTGGACAACTACCGGCCGATCTCCAACCTTCCTTTCCTAAGCAAAACCTTGGAAAGGGCAGTCGCCGCCCAGCTTCATCAACATCTGTCCAACCATGAGCTCTACGAACCCCTTCAGTCAGCCTACCGAGCACATCACAGCACAGAGACCGCCCTCATCAAGATCACTAATGACCTCCTCCTTGCTGCAGACTCCGGACACATCAGCCTCCTCATCCTTCTCGACCTCTCCGCGGCGTTCGACACAATATCCCACTCAGTCCTCCTCAAATGCCTCTCCGACAACCTAGGCATCACCGGTACAGCTCTGTCATGGTTTCATTCATATCTCACTAATAGATCTCAGTTTGTCAGCGTCAGCGGCTCATCCTCCCCCCCGGCCCCAGTCAACCACGGTGTCCCCCAGGGCTCTGTGCTGGGTCCCCTACTATTCACCATTTACATGCTCCCCCTCGGTCAGATTATACGTCACCACGGACTCAACTTCCACTGTTATGCTGATGATACTCAGCTCTACATCAGCACCTCACCATCCTCCCAGCTCCCCCCACAGTCTGTAGTCAACTGCCTCCACGCTATAAAAACCTGGATGGCAACCAAATTACTCAAACTCAACAGCAAAAAGACAGAGCTCATGGTTGTGGCCCCCAAGGCACTGCTCGGGAAGGTTGGAGATCTCCTCCTCCACGTTGACGGCTGTCCCATCTCCCCGTCTCTCGAAGTCTGTAACCTGGGCGTCACCCTTGACTCCACACTTTCATTTCACTCCCACATCAAATCTGTCACCAAGTCTGCCTTCTACCACCTCAGGAACATCTCCCGTCTCCGACCCTCACTCTCAGACTCTGTGGCGGAGACCCTGATCCACTCATTTGTCACCTCCCGGTTGGACTATTGTAATGGAGTCCTGTTCGGGGTACCCAGCAAAGCCCTGGACAGGCTCCAGTATGTCCAGAACTCAGCTGCCAGGGTTCTCACTCACACCAAGCCCTGGCAGCACATCACCCCCACCCTCATCCATCTCCACTGGCTTCCAGTCAGGTTCCGCATCACCTTCAAACTCCTGCTCCTCACCTACAAATCCCTCCATGCCCTCGCCCCCCGGTACCTGTCTGATCTCCTCCACCAGTACACTCCATCCCGGAACCTACGATCCTCTGATCTAGGTCTCCTCTCCATCCCTCGCACCAGGTTACGGACTTTTGGGGACAGAGCCTTCAGCGTGGCGTCCCCTACCCTCTGGAACTCTCTCCCCCCCCGAAATCCGCAACGCCCCAACCCTGGACACCTTCAAATCCGCTCTAAAAACACACCTCTTCACCAAGGCTTTCCCCATCAGTTAGTTTTAGATTAAATTAGGTCCATTATCCCCTACTTTCCCTCATCCCCTCTTCCCCCTCCCTCCCTACTTTCCTTGCCCTATTTTTTGTCCTGATTGTAAAGCGACCTTGGGTTCTATGAAAGGCGCTATATAAATTTGATTTATTATTATTATTATGTATGTTGTGTATGTCATAAATGTCTTTCTCTGGTCTGCATCCCCTTAACAATTATGTGTATTGTGCCGTACTGCCCATTCTGCAATCTGTTAAATAAAGTTTTCATTAATTCATTCATTCATTTCTCCCCCACTACTCCTCCAACGGGTGTTTGTGCGACCATGTGGACCTGAACAATGGGGGATTAATAAGAACGAGCCGCCTCGGAGAGAAGGCGGCCGCTGCTGCTGGAGCTGGACCGAGTCAGCGGCAAACGGAGCCGGGGAGAAACCACCGCCTCGCTAGGGATGGGTACCTTTCACATTTGAACCGATACCGGTACCTGTGAATCTATACCGGTACCCAACGGTACCTTTTTTCGGTACTTTAGTCTCAAGAAATGTTATTTACCTACCTCAGTCGTTAAAAAAAAAATCCAAACTTCAAATAACTACAATTTCGACAGTTTTCGGCTTGTCATTGCTCCGACTGCTTTGTTGTTGAATCAAGTCAAATCCTAGGTAAGCATATATTGTGCGTGTGAACGTTGACATGAAAAGAAAAAAGTAAAAAAAAAAAAAAAATTTAAAAAATTATAATAAAAAAAAAAAATTATTTTTTTTTTATTTTTTTTCGGTTTCTCACTTGATTCGATACTCGGTAGTACTGACATGTTTCGGTTCGGTGCCTCAAAAGTACCGAATTCGGTACCCATCCCTACGCCTCGCCCCGCTTCGCTTCACAGCGCGAGTGGTCGATAAGGGGGGCGTGCTAGCGCGCGGTCACGTGGGCTTAGTGGCCAATCAGAGGAACCCAGAAACCGAACGGCGTTGTAGAAGGCATAGACGCTGACTGCGGCTATATTTTGCACTATATTTCCTGGCCTGAATGATTTCCCCAGTCCGGCCCTGGTTAAAAGCCTCCAATGCTTATTAGTGTGTGTGCGTTTGAACGTGTGCATGTTTCAACCATACATTTCCATTTATTAAAAAATTTATTAATTAATAAAAATGTTTATTTATTTATAAAAAAAATTATTACCGCCTATAATAGTGGGGGTCGCGGCTCTCTGACACTGTTATTTTTGGGTCGCGGCCTGAAAAGTTTGGGAACCCCTGCTCTAATACACATTCTCTCCCCCTCTGGACGCCCCCCCCCCCCCCCCCCCCCCCCCCCCAGCCAGACTGCTGCTCTCTTGATACTCAGGTTGGCTGGTCCTCTTTATCTGACAGACGAGATAAGGATTGGTATTTGTTTATTTATAAAGCCCTACTTTGTAACGTGGCACTCATCTCATCTCTGCTGCTCTGGAACACTGGTCCACGCCGAACACGCTCCAGTGATCGTCTAGTTCTCCAGGTTCCCCGAGCTACAACTAATCTACAACTAATCTAGAACTAATCTTGGCAAGACTGCTTTTCTGTTTTTCACTGCAGAGGAATCATGGAATCTATTACAACGTGACCTAGAACTAAGCACTCTTTCTTTTGGAAGTTTTTAGATTTGTAATCAATAACCGCCCACCATCAACATGTAGTTGTTTCTGCTAATTGTTCTTGCTTATGAACTGTGTTGTTGTTATTATTATTAATTGTCTGACCTATGTATTTATGATTGATCTATTGTTTTAAATTGATTGTGTCCTGTTATGTTATGCTTTGTACTCTCTGCACCATTGAAAATGAGGGTCTCCCTCAATGACTCCAGAGTTTAAATAAAGAAAAAAAGAATCACTAATAATGATAAACTGTAAAAGATATATATAAACTTTCATCCCCTTCTCTCTTGTCCTAGGTGAACCGCAGCCATGCTCTGCTGAAGAGCCTGTCGGCTGAGGGGGAGCGCTGGGGGCAGACCAGCGAGACCTTCAAGAACCAGATGGCCACCATCGCCGGAGACTGTCTGCTGGCGGCAGCCTTCATCGCCTACGCCGGTTACTTTGACCAGCAGGTGAGACGGAACCTGTTCACCACCTGGTCCCATCACCTACAACAGGCCAACATTCAGGTCCGTCATTATGTCGATAACTCTTCACAATCAGTCTTGTATTCGTTTAAACCTGATTAGTTGGTGCTGATATTGGGTCAGTGTTCCATGTCATCGCATTGCATCCTTGCTGCAAAATCTCATAACTCAAAACTTGCACAAATTATTTACGTGTACTTTTGCAGAATCATAACCTAAAGGTTCCTCTTTTAAAATGTGATGCTGGGGGGCGGCTACGTGGCGTAGTGGGCAAGGCACTCGCCACGAAATGCTGGAGACGCTGGGCTCGTCAGTTCGAGCCCAGCGCTCAACATTTGCTTTCAGTTTAGCTGGTCGTCCGTACTAATACACATTGGCCGTATTAGGGGGTGGGAAACTGATGGGTGGGGATCGGGCGTTGTGGACAGCGACTCCTACAGGTCGGTTGGTGCGCCTGCGCAGTAGAATCAGGAAGTGTCGGGGGCAGCGTGAGCCTCCCACGCGTTACTCCTCGCCACTGAGAGATCGAGCTGCGCAGGTGAAAAGATGCGACTGCTGTTACCTCAAGTACCGGAGGGGACTTGTGCTATGTATGACTTAGTCCACATTGCAGCCGGCTTGTGGGAGGCAAGAAACAGCGTCCGTGACAGGGGAGGGTTGAATTGGATGATACGAAATTGGGATGGGAGAAAATATAGAAAATGGGAGAAAAAGTGGATAAAAAAAATTAAATGTGATGCTGGCATCTTACACCCTTCTGCCTGAATTTCTCCCGCAGTTCCGAAACGGATATTGCCAGGACCGAGTACCTCTCCAACGCGGATGAGAGGCTGCGCTGGCAGGCCAACTGCCTCCCAGCTGACGACCTCTGTACTGAGAACGCCATCATGCTGAACAGATGCAACAGGTCAGTATGGCTGCCATCTGATCATAAGGATACCCTTATAAATACACCTGCATATAACCCTCTATATACCTACTTATACACCTGCATATAACCCTCTATATACCTACTTATACACCTGCATATAACCCTCTATATACCTACTTATACACCTGCATATAACCCTCTATATACCTACTTATACACCTGCATCTAACCCTCTATATACCTACTTATACACCTGCATATAACCCTCTATATACCTACTTATACACCTGCATCTAACCCTCTATATACCTACTTATACACCTGCATCTAACCCTCTATATACCTACTTATACACCTGTATCTAACCCTCTATATACCTACTTATATGTGTTAAAAACAAGATGGACAAGTACACAGGGATACAAATAGCAAAAATAGGACTAGAAAGAGCTAAAAAAGTGGTGAAAAAGAAACAAGTCCAATCATGAATGTGTTGTTAAATAATTAAATTAATTTGTTACAGTCCACAACCCAGCTCCTCCAGTCTACAGCAGTTGGCCCGTCCTGGCACTGCCTGGTTGTGGAGCCTGATTGCCACCGGCACAAAGGACTGCCCAAAGCTCTTTGTGGTATGTCGGGGGGGGGATGAGTCTGTGGCTAAACGTGGACCGCATTGCGGTCAGCTCATCATAGAGGGGGTGGCAGGGGTTCTCAAGGATAGCATGCAGCTTCCTCCTCGTCCTCCCCTCTGCCACCACCTCCAGACTGTCCAGGTCCGCTCCCACCACAGAGCTTGCTTTTTTTTACCAGTTTGTTTATTTTGTCTGTGTTGGTGTTGCCCCCCCCAGCATACCACAGCGAAAAAGAGGGCACCCACCTCCACAGACTGGTAGAACATCTGCAGCAGTTTGCTGCAGACATTAAAAGACGTGAGCCCTCTCAGGAAGAACAGTCTGCTCTGTCCCTTCCTGTAGAGGGCCTCGTGTTGTCCGTCCAGTCCAGTTTGTTGTTCATGAGAACACCCAGGAATGTGTAGTTCTCCACCCTTTCCACCTCCACCCCCTGGATGATGATGGGAGTTGGGGGCTTCCTCTTGCTCCGCCGATGGTCCACCACCATCTCCTTCGTCTTGCTGATGTTGAGCTGTAGGTGGTTTTCCTTGCTCCACTCTGTGAAGCTCTCCACCACAGCTCTGTACTCCTCCTCGTTGTCGTTGGTGATGTATCCAACGATGGAGGAGTCATCAGAAAACTTTTGGAGATGGCAGTTCCCGGAGCTGAAGCGGAAGTCTGAGGTGTACAGTAGAGGCTGACATGTGAGTGGATTTTGACTCCCGCTCCTTCTCACTCCCACAGAAAGTGAGAGTTTCGAAAAAATCCCACTCCCTCCCACTCCCACAGAGGACTGATCCCAATCCCGAGTCAAACTTTTATAGAATCCCACTCCCGTTTACCAATCCTGCTCCGTTTTTCTTCCTCAGTATAAAATATGCAGTACATGGGTCACATCATGTCTGTAGGGCTGTATGTTAACTTTTTTTGCACATAGCACTGGTGCTACAGAGGTTGATAGTTTTGTAGCACAGGCCAAAATCTTGTAGCACAAGTATAAAACGTGTTATATTTGTAACAGTCACAAATGTGCCTATTGTTTTGTGTTATTTAGTTGCAGTGCCATGTTTGGCTGTCATTTTCATGCTGACAAGTTGACGTCACACAGCCAGACACGTTACGTGTAAGGAATTATGGGATTTGGTGTTGGATGTATGGACTCTACTAGGGGTGGGAATCACCAGTTTCATCACGATACAATACGATATCGATTCTTTGGACAACGATACGATATTTGCTAATATCACAGTCTGCCACGATACGATGTAGGTGCCTGCAATCGATATGAGATGATATCATAAGCCCATTCAACACAATCAGTAACATTTAGATCAACTCAAAAAAGGTAACAAAAATATAATTTGAAATAAATAAATTTAGCTCTTTCAGACATTTAAATGAAAAACAAAAAACAATGAAAAACAAAAACAATCTATTGTTTTAATACAAATAGACCTGTTTACTGTAAAGTGCCACGTTTTGATATATTGAGCTTTTAAACTTGAAATAACTTTTTGGAACTCACAACACACAACCTAAAACCCCTTCCTACCTCCCTCTCCCAAACAGTTCCTAATTTCTTTTTATGTTGCATGATCATGTATACATTTATTATGTATTGTATTTGTTATGTTTAAATATCAACATTATCTGGCCATCCTCAGTAAATACTATCCAACTCCTTTGACCTCACCTACTTAAAATCATTGATGTAGAGAGAGGGACAGAGAGAGGCTGAGGCTCCCCCGCCCCCTCCCTTTCCTCACTGTCTTCCCTGCCTCTGACCCGGGTTAGCTTAGTTTAGTTACCAGTAGCAGCTAACTAGTTAGTTTTGGTGAGGATGCAAAGCATGTAAGATGCATTGGAAGCGTTGCAGGGAAAAACAGGCAGGGACTTATTTCCTGGTCGCAAAATGTGCACTCTAACATAACATAGCACGCTGTTGTTGTTGGGCTGGCGGAGCTGCGCTTGGGAGGAAATGCCACAGGATTTTCAAAATAAGAGTATCGATATGAACCGAACGTTGCTAGCTGCCGGAGCCATAGATATTATGGCTGGAGCTGCGCTTGGGCGGAAATGAGACTTGCCACAGGATTTTCAAAATAAGAGTATCGATATGAACCGAATGCCTATCGCACCGGTGCTAGTGCAGTAAATTCATTCATCGCACAGACCGATTTTTTCATAGCACGCTGTACAGCCCTGATGTCTGCCTTAGTTAAATATAAAACCACCAAACATTTACATTAGTGATGCACCGATGTATCACTCCCGTCCAAATCCTGTTGATTTTGTTGTCATAGTTCCCACTCCCTTCTGCTCCCGTTGACTTTTACTCCCGGTCCTGCCCAATCACGGGATTCAAAGTGAAATTGACTCCCATCCGTGGGAATCCCGAAAAGATGTCATCCTCTAGTGTACAGGGTGAATAAAAAGGGTGCCAATCAATGTTCCTTCTAATTTTTTTTCTGTCTGAGCAAACACTCAAACCTCCTGAGCAGACATCAGCAACTACTGAGCAACATACGTCACCTGCCGATTAACCGGTTAGTTGATAAGCGGCGGTTTGTAAAAAATCTGAGAATCTTAATTTCCCTCAATGTCTAACATAAAAATATATACATTTTGCTGATACACCGAGAAATAATACAAAAAGGCATATTATATTCCTTAATCAAATATTTATTTAACCATTGATTGACGATACAGAGCAAAGTCCTTACTTTGGCGGCGGCAGTGTGAGTCGTGTAACTAACTTTTGTCTTTTTAGGAGGCTGACTCGTCATTATTTTATTAAGTGAATTATAATGCGACTTCAAGGGTGACCATATTGTGATTTTTTTTAAAGAGTACAGTACTGCCTTCAGCCTCAAGATACTTAATGATACTCAAAGTTTACTCAAAGATGCCTTATCATTATAATATATTTAAAGTATGCCTCCTCTGTATGGATATACAATTATTGTTTATATTATTTTATATAACAAAATAATATCTCTCTATAACCAAAGTTACTCAACATGCTGTATTATGCCTAAAGTAATCTATCTGACAAATCTCAAGAAAATAACTAAATCAACCTATGACAAAATAATATATATTTTCAAGTCTTACTGGACAAAATAAATAACAAGAAATAAATTGGGAATTTTCTCTGCAGTTAATCTGTAATGTACATTTTCGCATTGGCATTGTGAGGAGCCAGCGATGCTGGTCGGATCTGTCCGCTTCCTGCTCTGTTGTGTGTGTCTGTGTGAGCGCGCAGTAGCGCCGCCCACAAAGCACTGAAAGCGAGGCTTCTCTTGGTAACGTCACACGCAACATGTTACCGTAGTATTCGGTGCAACGCGCCAGTCAATTTAACTACATGCATATTTTACACAAACGTTTCTGTGCGCGACAGATTTCAGATGTGCGCGGGAGCGTTTTGCCATGTGTGTGCGCGCACAGGCGCACCTTAGGGGGAACATTGGTGCCAATACAGTTCCCTGGGGGGCTCCAGTGTTGCAGATCAGCACGTCGGAGTGGCACCCCTGCAGTTTGACAGACTGTGGTCTGCCAGTGAGGTAGTTGAAGATCCAGGCCACCAAGTCGTCCTCCACCCCCATCACTGACAGCTTCTCAGCTAGTAGTGGAGGCTGAATAGTGTTGACGGCACTAGAAAAGTCAAAGAATGTTACCCTCACTGAGCTGCCCGGCTTCTCCAGATGTAGATGGGCCTTGTGGACCATGTAGATTATGGCATCCTCCACACCGATGTTCTGCTGATATGCAAACTGCAGGGGGTCCGTAAAGTCTCTCACCTGTGGCTTTAGGTGCTCCAGAACCAGCCTCTCAAAGACCTTCATGACCTGTGCCGTCAGAGCAACCGGCCTGTAGTCATTGAGAGTGGTGGGGCGTCCCTTCTTGGGCACAGGGACGATGAGGGATGTTTTCCACAGCCGGGGAACCTTCTTCAGTCTCAGCGAGAGGTTGAAGAGGTGTTGGAATGTGTCCGCCAGCTCCTCAGCTCCTGTGTTCTCTCCTCTCCAGGCCCCCACAGTCACAATACTGTACAGTGTTTCCCCTGAAAGAAGATTCAACAGCTGTGCTGCGCGCACGTGCCGCCGAAATCCATATTAGCGCACGCTGCCGGAGAAATAACTTAAAAACTGCCTTAGAATTGTTCGAGATTGTTCATGTTCATGGAGTCGTGTGCGTGTGAATTAGCTAGGATGTTTTTGGTGTGTCCGCTGACACTAGAAGTGTTCTGGAGGCCCAGGTAGCTGCATATTTGTACACTGCAAAAAAATGAAATTTTATCAAGTGAAAATATCTTATATTTGGTACAATAAGTCCAATATTGAGTAGAATTATCTTATTCCACTGGCGGATCATTTTGCTTATTTTTTTCTTGATTTTTGGTCAATTTAATCTTGTTTTAAGAAAAGGTTAATCTTGTTTTCTTAAAACAAGATTACATTGGGGGGGGGGGGGGGGGGGGGAATTATCAAAATGATCTGCCAGTGGGATAAGAGAATTCAAGATAATTCTACTCAATATTGTACCAAATACAAGATATTTTCACTTGATAAGATCACATGTTTTTGCAGTGTAGTTGTAATCAGGGTAGATGTCCAGATTAATGACATCATGCCTCACCACTTAAGAACATGTACACTACAGGGCGGCTGGGTGGCGCAGCGGACATTGTGCTCGTCACCAACACAAGAGACTCCGGTCTCGAATCCGGGTGTCAGCGTTGCCTCCGGCTTGGTCCGGCCATCATACTAACTCGATTGGCAGAGTCAGCGGGGAGGGAAGTCGATGGGTGGTAATCTGGTGTTGTGGACAGCGACTCCTACATTTCGGTTGGGGACGCCTGCACAGCAAAAGACAGGAAATGGCGAGGGCAGTGTGAGCCTCCCGCACGTTACTCCTCGCCAATGAGAGTCCGAGCTGGCAGGTGAAAAGATGTAACAGGCTGCCTCCTTGTGTATCGGAGGGGACATGTGAGGGGCTTCTATCCTCCCTACAACCGAAGTGTGGTACTGACCCTACCTGCTAGGGCCGGGGCGATAAAACGATAACGATAATTATCGCGATATATTTTAATAATCGATATCGATTGATAATAAAAAAAATATCAATACAATTATTATTCTTTTTTTCTTTTTGTGTGACCTGCAACTGGGCAGTTTTAAAACCAGAGACAGGGGACAGACTTGTCTTTCTTGCCTGCAACTTAAAGTAATGGATTTGCTTGTCCAAATGACAATACTGACCAAATTGAGATATATATTTCTCTTGTCCATTTATTTTGTTTGCTTTCTAATTTAAAATACAGTTTGAAACCGTCTATACACAGTAGGCTATGTGAGCTAGCAGAACTAGACTCCAGTCACGAGTCACGGTGCACATGTGCGGTGGCTTGTCCACCAAAAAAGCACCAAAGGATAGAAAAGAAACTAGCAGAGCCAGAACTGTTCAACTCCCCTGGAGCCACAGCCAGCAGAGAAGCCGGTTTACTTTCGCTTTCAAACCAGCTGCAGCCTGAGAACTGGAGTGTGAGGGGATGTAACACTAAAGATGACAACGACAAAGAATTGCTGCAAAATAAACATACATCTGTTGTTTAAAAAAAATACTTATAACAATATCGATAATTATAGATATCGAGTGATATGATATCGTTATCCCTATCGTGATATCATTTTTGGCCATATCGCCCAGCCCTACTACCTGCCCCAGTGTGGTACTGACATTCTTCACACCTTCTCCCTTGCAGGGCCGTCAGAACACCTCCCCAGACAAGATCCCCTGGGCGGGGCCCTGAAGACCCTGATGGCTCAGTCCATCTACGGCGGCCGCTTCCACAGCGAGTTCAAGCTGGCCCTCGAGGTGGACGGACACAAGGACACCAAGCTGGCCCTCAAGGTGGACGGACACAAGGACACCAAGCTGGCCCTCAAGGTGGACGGACACAAGGACACCAAGCTGGCCCTCGAGGTGGACGGACACAAGGACACCAAGCTGCCTGATGGGATCCGGTCAGTGGCTGCTAACCTGCCTCAGAGTTATTACACACGGGGCAACTTCGTGGACATTGGGTGGTGATGGGGCAACATTTCCCCCTGAGTTGCTAATCAAAAGAATAGGGCTGTCAGTTTATCGCGTTAATTAGATTAATTAATTACACAGCAAATGATCGCGTTATGAAAAATTAACTCAACATTTATTTTAAAAGAAAAACATTTTATTTTTATTTTTTATCTCATTCATTCCATATGGCATATAGAATAGAATACACATTTACATTTTTTTTTTTTTTTTTTTTTTTTTTTTTTTTTAATATATATATGGTCTATTTGCATGTTCCCAGTGTCAGAAATACTGTGTCTGTTACTAGGCTTGAGTAAATTGTAATGAACCAAATGAAAATATCAATTTTTTTTTTATCTTTGACTGTGAATAACACCATGCTCAAATTGACCAGACCTGAAAAATCTAAGCAAATTAATAAATGGAAGATGATTAAACAGAAGGTTTTGTAGATGCAGTACTGAATTCTGCCATCCGGACACATGCAATTTGAAATATGATTATAGAATATCAGGCCTAAAATGGTTATGCGATTAAAATGCGATTAATTAGATTAATTCATTACAAATCCTGTAATTAATTCGAATAATTTTTTTAATCGCCTGACGGCACTACAAAAGAACAATGTTTTTCTGCTATTTTTTTTTCTTGAAGCGGTAACATTTGTTTGTGATCTTCTGTCTTCCAGACGTGAGGAGTTCGTCCACTGGTGGAGCTGCTGCTGCCGACACACAGACGTGAGGAGTTCATCCACTGGTGGAGCTGCTGCTGCCGACACACAGACGTGAGGAGTTCATCCACTGGTGGAGCTGCTGCCGACACACAGACGTGAGGAGTTCATCCACTGGTGGAGCTGCTGCTGCCGACACACAGACGTGAGGAGTTCGTCCACTGGTGGAGCTGCTGCTGCCGACACACAGACGTGAGGAGTTCATCCACTGGTGGAGCTGCTGCCGACACACAGACATGAGGAGTTCATCCACTGGTGGAGCTGCTGCTGCCGACACACAGACGTGAGGAGTTCATCCACTGGTGGAGCTGCTGCTGCCGACACAGACGTGAGGAGTTCATCCACTGGTGGAGCTGCTGCTGCCGACACACAGACGTGAGGAGTTCATCCACTGGTGGAGCTGCTGCTGCCGACACACAGACGTGAGGAGTTCATCCACTGGTGGAGCTGCTGCTGCCGACACACAGACGTGAGGAGTTCATCCACTGGTGGAGCTGCTGCCGACACACAGACGTGAGGAGTTCATCCACTGGTGGAGCTGCTGCTGCCGACACACCGACGTGAGGAGTTCGTCCACTGGTGGAGCTGCTGCCGACACACAGACGTGAGGAGTTCATCCACTGGTGGAGCTGCTGCTGCCGACACACAGACTTGAGGAGTTCATCCACTGGTGGAGCTGCTGCCGACACACAGACGTGAGGAGTTCATCCACTGGTGGAGCTGCTGCCGACACACAGACGTGAGGAGTTCATCCACTGGTGGAGCTGCTGCCGACACACAGACGTGAGGAGTTCATCCACTGGTGGAGCTGCTGCCGACACACAGACGTGCTCTCTGGGATTCTGTTGTCACGTGACCGCAAAGCTTCCTCGTCAGTCATGTGACCTTCTGTGGTTCTCTGTTCTGTCCTCATGGGTTCTTCCGTAGATTTGAAAGATGGGACATTCCATATTCGTTGATCTGTGTGTGTGTGTGTGTGGTAGGCCTAGACATTTTCAATTCATCGTCTTGTTTACATCAGGGTCATACACTGATACAGGTAGACAGATAGACAGTACTGCTACATCTAGACATTTATGACATACCAGATTTGCATGTTGCATGATTTGCATGTTTACTTGTTTTATTGCACAATGTCGTTCTATTGGATTCTATTATATGTTATTACTATTGTATTATGCACATCGTTGCGGGCAAGACCACCCGCATTTCATTGTAAACTTGTATGCAAATAAACAACTTGTGACAAATAAAACTCTTGACTTGACTTGGCCACCAGCCTCTCTCTCTTAAGGCATTAACTGGGTTAATTAATCTAAATGTTATATTGTAACTGTCTAGTTAGGCATTAACTGTTCATCTAAATGTTACATTGTAACTGTCTAAAGCATTAACTAATGGGTTAATAAGAAACTGTACATTGTAACGTAACGTTATTTCACGCGACGCATTCAACTTGTTTACACTCCCCACTTACGCTAACTGTACCATGACGCTCAACCAATCAGAGAGGGGTCTGCAGAAATGGAGTTCAACCAATCAGAGGGGTCTGCAGAAATGCGAATACGAAATGTAGAGACGCACCTGAGTCATCCCACGTCACGCTCAGTCATCCTCACGTGATCGAATGTGATTGGACAACGGGCACTTAGGGGCGTGGCTTTGTGATCATCTCAGCTGATATAAAAGTGGGAGATATTTTCTCAACGGCATTCAGAACTGGAAACAGAACTGGATACACAACTGCGAACAGAACTGCGAACAGAACTGCGAACAGAACTGCGAACAGAACTGGATACAGAACTGGATATAACTGACAACCTGCTTTTATCAACCAAGATGCCGTTCGACTGTAGTGAGGTGAGGTGAATTTTATTTATTATTTATTTTGTATTATTCAAATGGGAGCTAAATACTTTATAATTTAGGGCTGTCGCGGTATTTTTAACTATTTTAAACATGTTGGATAATGTTTAATGTTATAGATAGCTAATAACGAGCTAGCCTAAGAGCTAACGGCCAGTGGTGCGTTATTGAAATCATCTGGGGTGACACGCACCACGTGCACGCGCGCTCCCGGCGCGTGCGCGCGCTCCCGCGAATGCGCATTTAATGTCCCCTCGCTTGGGCACTTGGGTGCCTAATTGCCTCTACGAATGGAATGTAACACGTCTTCACAACAAGGTTAGGTGTGAATGTGTCTGAGAACGTATTTAACACACCTGACAACCGGAGCTATTGATATGCAAATAGCGAGTGAGGTTGCACACCGTGCTACCCCGTCCCATGAACAACGCACGGCTCTCGTATTATAATGACCCGCGAGGCGTGTTATTATTAGAGTTAATAATATTGTATATTGTTTACACTGCCTTTTTATTCTATTTTTACTTCTCCACTGTACTATAATTATGTGACCTGTACCTCTGTCTTCTACTACCTGTACCTCCCCTCCCCCCGGCCCTCCCCATGCTGCTGATTTTATATTATTTTATGAATACAACATTTAATGTTCGCTAACGTAGAGAAACGTCAGACGTAATTCGAGATACGTCAGACGTACTTCGAGATACTTCCGTACTTTCCGCCAATCAGCGCATAGCCCTGTCACAGGACTAATAGTCCTGTGGCAGGGCGGAAGTACCATTCTGGACCTCGAGGCTCCGAGTCTGCAGCTGGACCCTATTGGGCTGAGAGGTACTGTGGAGCCTCGCTCTGAAGGCTGCGCGCGGCTCGCTCCCGCGGGAGTTCCGCGCCTCGCCTCGTCAGACTTTCAGAGCAAATCGGACAACATTCTAACCGTCATGACTCATGCAACGCGCTTGGCGAGGCCGTAGTAAAACCTGCGCAGATCTGCGTCCGCCTATCCCATCTCGAACAAGCCTTTAAATTAAGCCTACTGACTGAAGCCCACGCGTGAGCCAGCGATAACCCTTTATTAGCACCAGCTGACCGATATGACGTCAGCTGTCAGCATAAGAGCGTTCAAGAGATGAATCGTTCACGACAGTTTAACACCCCCACTTGATCTTATTCTGACACAACCTTTTACACATTTGTTCCAGACCCCCGTCCGGAGCCAGGGCCGGCGGCACGTCCGGCGGCGTCTGGAGGGAACGCACCTCGGGCCGCATGAAGGGGACCAGGCAGAGGAGGTGAGGGAGGTGAGTAGGGAGGGAGTGCTGACCCACAGTGGAGAGAAGCCCCACCAGTGTGAAGAGTGTGGGAGGGGCTTCAGTAAGGTAAGTCACCTGAAGAAACACCGCCGGATCCACACAAGACTGATGCCCCCCCAGTGGAAACAGTGTGGGAGGGTCTTCAGTCAGGTAGGTCACCTGAAGGTCCACATGCTGACACACACAGGAGAGAAGTCCCACCAGTGTGAGGAGTGTGGGAGGAGCTTCAGTAAGTTATCTAACCTGAAGAAACACAGCCGGACCCATTTTCATATTAGGATCTAAGTATAAGTCTAAGTATAAGTATTATCATCTGAAATGATAAAAAAAAAAAAAAAAAATCTAACCCCGACTAACCTTAATGTCATGCACTTGTCCTAATAAACTAACCTACACTGTAACACGCAACACTTTGATGAACATTGTTACTCAGCTGATAGAGTTATACCCTTCTTGCTGTCTTGTCGCACAGAACTTGTAAGTCGCTTTGGATAAAAGCGTCAGCTAAATGACTAAATGTAAATGTATAAGGACCAGAGTATAGTCGGGTTTTCATCGTTGTTTCTTTTATTCGATATTTCCATTCATAAAGACATGCCGGCAGCCTGTGTTATCACTGGGGATGGGTCAGAGAAGAAACCTAGTGCCACCTAGTGCCCTTGAATTGAATTTTTTAACCCTTCTGCCTTGTTAGGTAACTGACAGATTTGGCACACCTCCGCCCCCCCCCCCCCCCCCTTTTCTGTGATAATTCGTTTTCGACCCTCAAGAACATCGCCTTAGTATGCTTCATCGACGCAAGGCCAATTTAATTTAGTTGGCATTTGAGAAGGACTTAACAAAAAAGTTCAGGAATGAGTGGAGGGGCAGTGTTTTAAGAAGATTTCACTCTGTCCCCAAACGCCGCTTGCCGCTCTACTAATGATGGTGAGTAGCCTGTGGAGGAATTTTGTTTGCTTTTTTTATGCACCTTATTTTTGTTCAGTTTGTCAGTGAATTCAGAAGTGTTGAATAAATGGAGACTTTTCAAAGATATAGAAATGTATTATCCTGAGGGAAATTTGACACTGCAAATCACTCAACATTAAACATTTAGACAGAACAAGTCACGAATAAGAATAACAAAACAAATAGAGAATAGAATAAAATGAAATAGAATAAAAGATACAGTAAAAATATACTGAAGTCTACAGTAGGTGTAATATTGCACAGTGCTGTTTAAAAAGTAAGAGTCCAGGAAGATGGTAACTGTCACTCTGTGCTCAGTGATGCAGTGAGGCACAGTGATGCATTGTATAGTCTGATGGCTGTCGGAATGAAGGACTTCCTGTGCTGTTCAGTGCTGCATTTAGGTAGTGTGAGCCTATAACATGCTCCTCCTGTCAGCCAAGTCTGTATATAGGGTGGGAGGGGTTTTCCCTGATGGCCTGGAGCTTAGCAAGGCTCCTCCTCTCCGCCACCCTCGCTAGAGTCCAGCTCCACCCCAACCACGCTACTGGCCTTCTTGACCATCTTATCCAGCCTGTTTGTGTCCCCTGCTCTCAGTCCGCTGCCCCAGCAGGTCTGTTATATATATCTGTTCAGTCTGTTTTTGTATAAGTGAATGTTCTTAAGATAGAGAGAAATTAGATTTTTCAATTGCCTCTCTGCTGTTTAGTTCAGCACCGTGGGCAGCGCCAAGCAAGCCACAGCGCCGCTGTCCCAGCTGAAACGTATAAAAGGGAACCTGTGTTGAAAAACCATTGTGCCCCCCCGAGAACATTGTATGCCCCCCCACTAATTTGTTTCTGCAGCCTGGTCTGCTGTAGTGTCTGCTGTCTTCATAACCACACTGTGTGTCTAACTGTGTACTAGTGCTTGTTGTCTTCACTGTAGTGTCTGCTGTCTTCATAACCACACTGTGTGTCTGACTGTGTAGTGCTTGTTGTCTTCACTGTAGTGTCTGCGGTCTTCATAACCACACTGTGTGTCTGACTGAGTGTGTACTAGTGCTTGTTGTCTCCACTGTAGTGTCTGCTGTCTTCATAACCACTTCCCTACTCCCACTGCTTTGCAAGAGCTCTGTATAGTGGGTGGGAGGGGTTTTCCCTGATGGCCTGGAGCTTAGCAAGGCTCCTCCTCTCCGCCACCCTCGCTAGAGTCCAGCTCCACCCCAACCACGCTACTGGCCTTCTTGACCATCTTATCCAGCCTGTTTGCATCCCCTGCTCTCAGTCCGCTGCCCCAGCAGGTCTGTTATATATATCTGTTCAGTCTGTTTTTGTATAAGTGAATGTTTTTAAGATGGAGAGAAATTAGATTTTTCAATTGCCCCTAGTCTTCATAACCACACTGTGTGTCCGACTGTGTACTAGTGCTAGTTGTCTTCACTGTAGTGTCTGCTGTCTTCATAACCACACTGTGTGTCTGACTGTGTACTAGTGCTTGTTGTCTTTACTGTAGTGTCTGCTGTCTTCATAACCACACTGTGTGTCTGACTGTGTACTAGTGCTTGTTGTCTTCACTGTAGTGTCTGCTGTCTTCATAACCACACTGTGTCTGACTGTGTACTAGTGCTTGTTGTCTTCACTGTAGTGTCTGCTGTCTTCATAACCACTTCCCTACTCCCACTGCTTTGCAAGAGCTCATAACCAAATGTCTTTGCATGTTTAGTTTTCATTTCAGGTATTGAAAATAAATCTATAGCCTTTTTCTCCCTTGTATTTAATTTCCCCTTGTAGCCATGGAAGTACAGGCCCACCCCCTGCTCCATCGGCCTCCACCCCCTGCCCCAGTGAGCTGAATAAAAGGACCCTATCACAGTGGTAAGATATATTATTGTATATACAGTATGCTGTGGTGTAACATTTTCACATGGTCAAATGTACATAATGTGATTGTCTGCATTATGAGGAGATGAATGCTAACACATGTTTGTGCTTTGTGTTTGTGTGACAGGTTCTCTGCATGGCAGAAGCAGGGACTGGGGGTCATGCCTGCTCCGAGCGCCTCCGCCCAGCCTCTGCCTCCACCGATGGCACTGTCCCTCCAGCAGCAGGTGGGACAAGGACAGCCCTTCACCTTCTCCGTGCCGGAGGACCAACAGGCAGGCCCCTCCACCACCTCTTCCTCATGTCCCCCAGACCACGGCCTCAGGACCAACAGGCAGGCCCCTCCACCACCTCTTCCTCATGTCCCCCAGACCACGGCCTCAGGACCAACAGGCAGGCCCTTCCACCACCTCTTCCTCATGTCCCCCAGACCACTGCCTCAGGACCAACAGGCAGGCCCCTCCACCACCTCTTCCTCATGTCCCCCAGACCACGGCCTCAGGACCAACAGGCAGGCCCTTCCACCACCTCTTCCTCATGTCCCCCAGACCACTGCCTCAGGACCAACAGGCAGGCCCCTCCACCACCTCTTCCTCATGTCCCCCAGACTGCGCAGTACGTGCATCAAGTGTGGTCAGCCTAAGAGACTGGATACTGGCCACACTCACATCGCAGGCGTGGCCTACTGCGCTCTTGTTGGTTGGAGGATTGACGATGAGTGGCGGGCAATGATGATGAAGGAGGCTCGGCCTGAGGACACGTGAGCCCCTAGCTGGGTGATGAAGGAGGCTCGGCCTGAGGACACGAGAGCCCCTAGCTGGGTGATGAAGGAGGCTCGGCCTGAGGACACGTGAGCCCCTAGCTGGGTGATGAAGGAGGCTCGGCCTGAGGACATGTGAGCCCCTAGCTGGGTGATGAAGGAGGCTCGGCCTGAGGACATGTGAGCCCCTAGCTGGGTGATGAAGGAGGCTCGGCCTGAGGACATGTGAGCCCCTAGCTGGGTGGCCTTGGACGTTTTTGTACATAATCATGAATTCCACTCCAGATGCTTAAATGCCACATGTATTTTTCTCAACATGCATGAAAATTGATTGATTGTGCCATGTATTACACATCTACTTACTAAATAAATATACAGTATTTTCCAAACTGAAGTTATGCCATCTGCCTTGTTTATTTAAAAAAATATTTTCAATGTACATATTGTTATTACACATATATTACTATTCTCCCACATTCCTGGTCAAGAATACTTTCAGCCTTATAGTACAATAAATCAAGTTTTTGCATACCTTGATCAGGCAGGCAGTTCTCATAAAATAACAGTGTGGGATGAGTTTTTCTTTGGAACTGTACATAGCCATTTTGTTATTAAATTTCATAGTAAAATATCTACATCCTGTTCTGCAATGCACACTTTTTCGAACTGTATATAGTAATCTTTATTTTAGTCATCTTATTTTATTATATGCTAAATGTATTGTATTGTACTGCACACTTTTTCTAACTGTATATAGTAATCTTTATTTTAGTCATCTTATTTTATTCTATGCTAAATGTATTGTATTGCACTGGATGGAATCCTACCTGGAGGGGAGAGAACAGATGGTGGAGGTAAATGGTGCCCTATTCCCCCCCCCCCTCACAGTGAGCTGTGGTGTTCCACAAGGAAGCATACTAGGACCGCTACTGTTCCTAATTTATGCAAATGACATGTCGTCAGCTTGTGACTGCAACTTGTTCCTGCCCTGCTGGTCTCTGACAAGAACAAGTTACAGGTTGAAAAAACCCTCAGCTCGGAACTAGGCAAAATCTGCACCTGGCTCGCTGACAACAAACTATCATTACACATGGGCAAAACAGAGTCCATTCTCTTCGGTTAAAATAACAAACTCAGCAAGGCCGACGGCTTCTCAGTTACAGTGGGTGACAATATTGTCACAAAGAAAGATGAAATTACATACCTAGGTTCCATCCTAGAGGCAAATCTTTCCTGTGACAAAATGGCATCCAATGTAATAAAAAAAATGCAACAGTGACAGACAGACCGATTCTCTCAAACGCTGATAGCATTGATTGATTGATTGAACATTTTATTAACAGATTGCAGAATGGGTACAGTACAGCTCAATACATACAATTGTTAAGGGGATGCAGACCAGAGAAAGACTTTCGTCTTGTTTACATCAGGGTCCCCCTTTTTCAATTCATCATAACATATATGACATACATGACATACAGATAGACAGTACTGCTACATCTATACATTTATGACAGCAGACAACTCTAGCATTAACCTGGGATGCCACATTCATTGAACTCGTGGGATTTAGTGATGGGAATAACTGCGTTATAAATAAATAACGGCGTTACTTTTTTCAGTAACGAGTAATCGCTCTTCCAATCATAATAACGCCGTTTCCTGTGACAAAATGGCATCCAATGTAATAAAAAAAAGTCAACCAACAAACTCGATTCTTGTACCGGATCTCCTTTCTGGTAAACAAGAATACCCTGAAGACTCTGGCAGGAGCACTCATTCAAGGGTACTACGACTATGCTTGCACGGTACCAAAGCACCTCAAAGGCGCTAAAAACAAGATTACAAACATCTCGAAACAAACTGGTCAGACTACTGCTAGAACCCACCTCACCCCTGCCCACTTTGACAACCTAGGATGGCTTAGAGTAGACGACAGAGTACAGCAACTTGCAATGGGCCTGGTCTACAAGATACACTACACGACTAAGGTACCCATGTACATGTCAAAATACTTCCCAAAGGTCAGTGAATACCACGACCACAACACCAGAGGGAGTTCCACAAATCATGTTAAACCCAGATTCGGCTCAAACAAGGGACTAAACACGTTTCGCAATTATGCCACATCAATGTGGAACGCGCTACCTACAGCTGTAAAGGAATGTGAATCACTACCCACTTTTAAAACCACTCTCAATGAGCACCTACGGGAGACTGCAATTCGAAACTGGCCCTTGTAAATGTCCTAACCCAACCCCCTCCAATGTACAGTAAATGTCCTAACCCAATAATACACAAGACCCTCTTCTTGGGACCAAGTAAGGTTTTGTCGATAATCCAATGTACCCACCCCGCCTTTTATTGTATTATTATTTTAGATAGATTTGAGTTCTACTTTTCATTATGAAGTAGCTAACGTTAGTAGTTTGGTAAAAGATTCCCCAACACTGTAGAGTATCCTATCCTAGTGGTACAAACATTAACCGTTTGGTAGTGCGGCACTGAAAGGGTTAACCTCGTTCCCACTTGTATCTCCTCGGTGAGATAAACAACAGCTTAACACCTCTCCTCTGACTCTATTGTCTGACTGGCTCACCCTGCACTACACCTCTCCTCGGTGAGATAAACAACTGCCTCCTCTCCATCTGACTGGTTCATCTGCACACTCCTCGGTTAGATAAACAACTGCCTCCTCTCCTCTGACTGGTTCATCTGCTCACTACAATCTGCATAGTTAATTGATGGCGCCTCCTCACTTCACCTGGACTCGAGTCGAACCCACTGCACAGTTCAGCGGCATCATCATGTGTTTTCAAGTCGCACGCTGCTTTCCCTTTGCTGTAATCATTGGAATGATGGAATATCATAACTTTTACGATGAACAACCCGAAGAAGAAACGTTTTGGTTATCTAGTTAACACGAAGACACCGTGTTGGTAAGTTAAATTCCATTAAAATTCCCTCATACTTGTACTGCGTTTCGCGGAGGACCAGTCCAGAGTTAATTATGGGATTTGTTTTAACCTTAAAGGAACACTCCAACATTTTGGGAAATTAGCTTATTTGCCATCTACCCTGGAGTTAGACAAGAAGATGCATACATTTTCTTCTCTGTGCATGCAGTAGGAGTAGGAAGACGTTGGGAACAAGGCTAATGGAGGAACCTACTTCCAGTGACTGACGCTAAGCTAGGCTAACGGTGCGCGTCTTCCTACAGTGGGTAGTGATTCACATTCCTTTACAGCTTTGGGTAGGGCGTTTCACATACTGCGGTCAAGTGAGCCGTCTTTTGCTTTTGCGTGATCAAGTGAGCCGCTCTTGTTTTTCGAGTGCGCGATTAGTTCCAGGTTTACGGTAATGCATTAAAACAAGCCTGGGACGCTGTTGTAATGAACCGACGTGACTTTTGAACACAGTCTCACAAGTAGATCTTACAGAAATACTTAATATGACATTGAATGCGCATCGAATCAATAGGACGTTTAGTCTAATCAATAGGACGTTTCGTATGTGCAGTATTATTGAACATCGAATCAATAGGACGCGCAGTCCCCTTAACAATTGTATGTATTGAGCTGTACTGCACTGTACCCATTCTGCAATCTGTTAATAAAGTTTTCATTCATTCATTCATTCATTCAGTATATTCGATCACTAAACTAAAGCTACAGACAATTCCACAGAGGAACACTTCCGGTGAGGATTTCAAAGTAAAGGATGGCATGTGGTTCATTTCTATTATTTCATAAGTAGTTTATTTACACTGCCATGTTTGTACTTAATACTTCTCAAGACTACTTGCACAAATAATATTAACTACTTTTACTGTGTACTTTGAGTAATTTGAGTTTCAAAGTCCTTTTTATAGAACAATGAGTATTTTCGACTAACTTTGATGTGGGATAAAAAAAGATTTTCCCATAAGCACCTTATGAAACTGCCATGGTTGTACTTAGTACCTCTTAGACTACGTGTACAAATTATATGAAATATTTTTACTGTGTACTTTTTGAGTAATTTGAGTTTCAAAGTCCCCAGAATCAGCATTTTCTACTAACTTTGATGTGGGATAAAAAAAGATTTTCCCATAAGCACCTTATGAAACTGCCATGGTTGTACTTAGTACCTCTTAGACTGTCTACTTGTACAAATTATATGAAATATTTTTACTGTGTACTTTTTGAGTAATTTCAGTTTTAAAGTCCTCAGAATCAGCATTTTCGACTAACTTTGATGTGGGATAAAAAAAGATTTTCCCATAAGCACTTTATGAAACTGCCATGGTTGTACTTAGTACCTCTTAGACTACCTGTACAAATTATATGAAATATTTTTACTGTGTACTTTTTGAGTAAAGAGGTACTAAGTACAACCATGGCAGTTTCATAAGGTGCTTATGGGAAAATCTTTTTTTATCCCACATCAAAGTTAGTCGAAAATGCTGATTCTGGGGACTTTGAAACTCAAATTACTCAAAAAGTACACAGTAAAAATATTTCATATAATTTGTACACGTAGTCTAAGAGGTACTAAGTACAACCATGGCAGTTTCATAAGGTGCTTATGGGAAAATCTTTTTTTATCCCACATCAAAGTTAGTCGAAAATGCTGATTCTGGGGACTTTGAAACTGAAATTACTCAAAAAGTACACAGTAAAAATATTTCATATAATTTGTACAGGTAGTCTAAGAGGTACTAAGTACAACCATGGCAGTTTCATAAAGTGCTTATGGGAAGATTTGTTTTTATCCAACATCAAATTTAGTCGAAAATGCTGATTCTGAGGACTTTGAAACTCAAATTACTCAAAAAGTACACAGTAAAAATATTTCATATAATTTGTACAGGTAGTCTAAGAGGTACTAAGTACAACCATGGCAGTTTCATAAGGTGCTTATGGGAAAATCTTTTTTTATCCCACATCAAAGTTAGTCGAAAATGCTGATTCTGGGGACTTTGAAACTGAAATTACTCAAAAAGTACACAGTAAAAATATTTCATATAATTTGTACACGTAGTCTAAGAGGTACTAAGTACAACCATGGCAGTTTCATAAGGTGCTTATGGGAAAATCTTTTTTTATCCCACATCAAAGTTAGTAGAAAATGCTGATTCTGGGGACTTTGAAACTCAAATTACTCAAAAAGTACACAGTAAAAAATATTTCATATAATTTGTACACGTAGTCTAAGAGGTACTAAGTACAACCATGGCAGTTTCATAAGGTGCTTATGGGAAAATCTTTTTTTATCCCACATCAAAGTTAGTCGAAAATGCTGATTCTGGGGACTTTGAAACTGAAATTACTCAAAAAGTACACAGTAAAAATATTTCATATAATTTGTACAGGTAGTCTAAGAGGTACTAAGTACAACCATGGCAGTTTCATCAAGTGCTTATGGGAAAATCTTTTTTTATCCCACATCAAAGTTAGTCGAAAATGCTGATTCTGAGGACTTTAAAACTGAAATTACTCAAAAAGTACACAGTAAAAATATTTCATATAATTTGTACAAGTAGTCTAAGAGGTACTAAGTACAACCATGGCAGTTTCATAAGGTGCTTATGGGAAAATCTTTTTTTATCCCACATCAAAGTTAGTAGAAAATGCTGATTCTGGGGACTTTGAAACTCAAATTACTCAAAAAGTACACAGTAAAAATATTTCATATAATTTGTACAGGTAGTCTAAGAGGTACTAAGTACAACCATGGCAGTTTCATCAAGTGCTTATGGGAAAATCTTTTTTTATCCCACATCAAAGTTAGTCGAAAATGCTGATTCTGGGGACTTTGAAACTCAAATTACTCAAAAAGTACACAGTAAAAATATTTCATATAATTTGTACACGTAGTCTAAGAGGTACTAAGTACAACCATGGCAGTTTCATAAGGTGCTTATGGGAAAATCTTTTTTTATCCCACATCAAAGTTAGTCGAAAATGCTGATTCTGGGGACTTTGAAACTGAAATTACTCAAAAAGTACACAGTAAAAATATTTCATATAATTTGTACAGGTAGTCTAAGAGGTACTAAGTACAACCATGGCAGTTTCATAAGGTGCTTATGGGAAAATCTTTTTTTATCCCACATCAAAGTTAGTCGAAAATGCTGATTCTGGGGACTTTGAAACTCAAATTACTCAAAAAGTACACAGTAAAAATATTTCATATAATTTGTACACGTAGTCTAAGAGGTACTAAGTACAACCATGGCAGTTTCATAAGGTGCTTATGGGAAAATCTTTTTTTATCCCACATCAAAGTTAGTCGAAAATGCTGATTCTGGGGACTTTGAAACTGAAATTACTCAAAAAGTACACAGTAAAAATATTTCATATAATTTGTACAAGTAGTCTAAGAGGTACTAAGTACAACCATGGCAGTTTCATAAGGTGCTTATGGGAAAATCTTTTTTTATCCCACATCAAAGTTAGTCGAAAATGCTGATTCTGGGGACTTTGAAACTGAAATTACTCAAAAAGTACACAGTAAAAATATTTCATATAATTTGTACAGGTAGTCTAAGAGGTACTAAGTACAACCATGGCAGTTTCATAAAGTGCTTATACGAAAATCTTTTTTTATCCCACATCAAAGTTAGTCGAAAATGCTGATTCTGGGGACTTTGAAACTCAAATTACTCAAAAAGTACACAGTAAAAATATTTCATATAATTTGTACACGTAGTCTAAGAGTTACTAAGTACAACCATGGCAGTTTCATAAGGTGCTTATGGGAAAATCTTTTTTTATCCCACATCAAAGTTAGTCGAAAATGCTGATTCTGGGGACTTTGAAACTGAAATTACTCAAAAAGTACACAGTAAAAATATTTCATATAATTTGTACAGGTAGTCTAAGAGGTACTAAGTACAACCATGGCAGTTTCATCAAGTGCTTATGGGAAAATCTTTTTTTATCCCACATCAAAGTTAGTCGAAAATGCTGATTCTGAGGACTTTAAAACTGAAATTACTCAAAAAGTACACAGTAAAAATATTTCATATAATTTGTACAAGTAGTCTAAGAGGTACTAAGTACAACCATGGCAGTTTCATAAAGTGCTTATGGGAACATCTTTTTTTATCCCACATCAAAGTTAGTCGAAAATGCTGATTCTGGGGACTTTGAAACTCAAATTACTCAAAAAGTACACAGTAAAAATATTTCATATAATTTGTACAGGTAGTCTAAGAGGTACTAAGTACAACCATGGCAGTTTCATCAAGTGCTTATGGGAAAATCTTTTTTTATCCCACATCAAAGTTAGTCGAAAATGCTGATTCTGGGGACTTTGAAACTCAAATTACTCAAAAAGTACACAGTAAAAATATTTCATATAATTTGTACACGTAGTCTAAGAGGTACTAAGTACAACCATGGCAGTTTCATAAGGTGCTTATGGGAAAATCTTTTTTTATCCCACATCAAAGTTAGTCGAAAATGCTGATTCTGGGGACTTTGAAACTGAAATTACTCAAAAAGTACACAGTAAAAATATTTCATATAATTTGTACAGGTAGTCTAAGAGGTACTAAGTACAACCATGGCAGTTTCATAAGGTGCTTATGGGAAAATCTTTTTTTATCCCACATCAAAGTTAGTCGAAAATGCTGATTCTGGGGACTTTGAAACTCAAATTACTCAAAAAGTACACAGTAAAAATATTTCATATAATTTGTACACGTAGTCTAAGAGGTACTAAGTACAACCATGGCAGTTTCATAAGGTGCTTATGGGAAAATCTTTTTTTATCCCACATCAAAGTTAGTCGAAAATGCTGATTCTGGGGACTTTGAAACTGAAATTACTCAAAAAGTACACAGTAAAAATATTTCATATAATTTGTACAAGTAGTCTAAGAGGTACTAAGTACAACCATGGCAGTTTCATAAGGTGCTTATGGGAAAATCTTTTTTTATCCCACATCAAAGTTAGTCGAAAATGCTGATTCTGGGGACTTTGAAACTGAAATTACTCAAAGTACACAGTAAAAATATTTCATATAATTTGTACAGGTAGTCTAAGAGGTACTAAGTACAACCATGGCAGTTTCATAAAGTGCTTATGGGAAAATCTTTTTTTATCCCACATCAAAGTTAGTCGAAAATGCTGATTCTGGGGACTTTGAAACTCAAATTACTCAAAAAGTACACAGTAAAAATATTTCATATAATTTGTACACGTAGTCTAAGAGTTACTAAGTACAACCATGGCAGTTTCATAAGGTGCTTATGGGAAAATCTTTTTTTATCCCACATCAAAGTTAGTCGAAAATGCTGATTCTGGGGACTTTGAAACTGAAATTACTCAAAAAGTACACAGTAAAAATATTTCATATAATTTGTACAGGTAGTCTAAGAGGTACTAAGTACAACCATGGCAGTTTCATCAAGTGCTTATGGGAAAATCTTTTTTTATCCCACATCAAAGTTAGTCGAAAATGCTGATTCTGAGGACTTTAAAACTGAAATTACTGAAAAAGTACACAGTAAAAATATTTCATATAATTTGTACAAGTAGTCTAAGAGGTACTAAGTACAACCATGGCAGTTTCATAAAGTGCTTATGGGAAAATCTTTTTTTATCCCACATCAAAGTTAGTCGAAAATGCTGATTCTGGGGACTTTGAAACTCAAATTACTCAAAAAGTACACAGTAAAAATATTTCATATAATTTGTACAGGTAGTCTAAGAGGTACTAAGTACAACCATGGCAGTTTCATAAGGTGCTTATGGGAAAATCTTTTTTTATCCCACATCAAAGTTAGTCGAAAATGCTGATTCTGGGGACTTTGAAACTGAAATTACTCAAAAAGTACACAGTAAAAATATTTCATATAATTTGTACAGGTAGTCTAAGAGGTACTAAGTACAACCATGGCAGTTTCATCAAGTGCTTATGGGAAAATCTTTTTTTATCCCACATCAAAGTTAGTCGAAAATGCTGATTCTGAGGACTTTAAAACTGAAATTACTCAAAAAGTACACAGTAAAAATATTTCATATAATTTGTACAAGTAGTCTAAGAGGTACTAAGTACAACCATGGCAGTTTCATAAAGTGCTTATGGGAAAATCTTTTTTTTATCCCACATCAAAGTTAGTCGAAAATGCTGATTCTGGGGACTTTGAAACTCAAATTACTCAAAAAGTACACAGTAAAAATATTTCATATAATTTGTACAGGTAGTCTAAGAGGTACTAAGTACAACCATGGCAGTTTCATCAAGTGCTTATGGGAAAATCTTTTTTTATCCCACATCAAAGTTAGTCGAAAATGCTGATTCTGGGGACTTTGAAACTGAAATTACTCAAAAAGTACACAGTAAAAATATTTCATATAATTTGTACAGGTAGTCTAAGAGGTACTAAGTACAACCATGGCAGTTTCATCAAGTGCTTATGGGAAAATCTTTTTTTATCCCACATCAAAGTTAGTCGAAAATGCTGATTCTGAGGACTTTAAAACTGAAATTACTCAAAAAGTACACAGTAAAAATATTTCATATAATTTGTACAAGTAGTCTAAGAGGTACTAAGTACAACCATGGCAGTTTCATAAAGTGCTTATGGGAAAATCTTTTTTTATCCCACATCAAAGTTAGTCGAAAATGCTGATTCTGGGGACTTTGAAACTCAAATTACTCAAAAAGTACACAGTAAAAATATTTCATATAATTTGTACAGGTAGTCTAAGAGGTACTAAGTACAACCATGGCAGTTTCATAAGGTGCTTATGGGAAAATCTTTTTTTATCCCACATCAAAGTTAGTCGAAAATGCTGATTCTGGGGACTTTGAAACTGAAATTACTCAAAAAGTACACAGTAAAAATATTTCATATAATTTGTACAGGTAGTCTAAGAGGTACTAAGTACAACCATGGCAGTTTCATAAAGTGCTTATGGGAAAATCTTTTTTTATCCCACATCAAAGTTAGTCGAAAATGCTGATTCTGAGGACTTTAAAACTGAAATTACTCAAAAAGTACACAGTAAAAATATTTCATATAATTTGTACAAGTAGTCTAAGGGGTACTAAGTACAACCATGGCAGTTTCATAAAGTGCTTATGGGAAAATCTTTTTTTATCCCACATCAAAGTTAGTCGAAAATGCTGATTCTGAGGACTTTAAAACTGAAATTACTCAAAAAGTACACAGTAAAAATATTTCATATAATTTGTACAAGTAGTCTAAGGGGTACTAAGTACAACCATGGCAGTTTCATAAAGTGCTTATGGGAAAATCTTTTTTTTTATCCCACATCAAAGTTAGTCGAAAATACTCATTGTTCTATAAAAAGGACTTTGAAACTCAAATTACTCAAAGTACACAGTAAAAGTAGTTAATATTATTTGTGCAAGTAGTCTTGAGAAGTATTAAGTACAAACATGGCAGTGTAATAAACTACTTATGAAATAATAGAAATGAACCACATGCCATCCTTTACTTTGAAATCCTCACCGGAAGTGTTCCTCTGTGGAATTGTCTAGCTTTTGTTTAGTGGTCGAATATACTGCGCGTCCTATTGATTCGATGTTCAATAATACTGCACATACGAAACGTCCTATTGATTAGACTAAACGTCCTATTGATTCGATGCGCATTCAATGTCATATTAAGTATTTCTGTAAGATCTACTTGCGAGACTGTGTTCAAAAGTCACGTCGGTTCATTACAACAGCCTCCCAGGGTTGTTTGAATGCATTACCGTAAACCTGGAACTAATCGCGCACTCGAAAAACAAGAGCGGCTCGCTTGACCACGCAAAAGCAAAAGACGGCTCACTTGACCGCAGTGTTCCACATTGATGTGGCATAATTGCGAAGCGTGTTTAGTCCCTTGTTTGAGCCGAATCTGGGTTTAACATGATTTGTGGAGCTCCCTCTGGTGTTGTGATCGTGGTATTCACTGACCTTTGGGAAGTATTTTGACATGTACATGGGTACCTTGGTCGTGTAGTGTATCTTGTAGACCAGGTCCATTGCAAGTTGCTGTACTCTGTCGTCTACTCTAAGCCTCTACTCTAAGCGATCATAACATATATCTGACATACAGATAGACAGTACTGCTACATCTATACATTTATGACATCCAGATTTGCAAATACAGTACTGTTTGTGATACAAAAAGAGTCCAGAAAAGAGAGTATATACATTTGACGTAGAAACTGTACATTGGAGGAGGTTGGGTAGGTGGGGTGGGGGGGGGACTGTACATTGGAGGTGGTTGGGTGGGGGGGGGGACACACTGTACAACTGTACAAGCAAAACTGTACATTGGAATATTGACAACCATACTTGGTCATTTACTGTACATTGGAGCGGGTTGGGTTAGGATTTTTTTTTTTTTTTTTTATCCACTTTTTCTCCCATTTTTCTATATTTTCTCCCATCCCAATTTCGTATCATCCAATTCAACCCTCCCCTGTCACGAACGCTGTTTCTTGCCTCCCACAAGCCGGCTGCAATGTGGACTAAGTCATACATAGCACAAGTCCCCTCCGGTACTTGAGGTAACAGCAGTCGCATCCTTTCACCTGCGCAGCTCGATCTCTCAGTGTCGAGGAGTAACGCGTGCGTCTCTACAATTCGTAGCCGCATTTCTGCAGACCCCTCTCTGATTGGTTGAACTCTATTTTTGCAGACCCCTCCCATTTCTGCAGACCCCTCTCTGATTGGTTGAGCGAAGCCCCTCTCTGATTGGCCCCCCACATGAGCCGAGACAAGCTCCTCTAGCCAGGAGTCGAAACTCCGTTAACTCCAGAGAGAGAGGCTGAACGCAATTTATACGCATGGAAGTATTGATTACGCCATAACGAATCATTAAAAAAATATACCGTTAACTGGAATATGTTGTGTGTGCCTTTACACATGTTGGATAGGATTATGTAATTGGTTTGTATATCGTCGCGTATAACGTTATTTCGCGTGACTTCACGGTTTATTCACATTTCACAACACAGCCAGCGGTCAACTTGTTTACACTCCCCACTTACTGTACAATGTAACATTTAGATTAACCCAGTTGTCTATCTGTATGTCATATGTTACGATGAATTGAAAATGGGGGACCCTGATGTAAACAAGACGAAAGTCTTTCTCTGGGGTCTGCATTCCCTTAACAATTGTATGTATTGAGCTGTACTGTGTACTGTATACCCATTCTGCAATCTGTTAATAAAGTTTTCAATCAATTCAATCAATCAATAACTAGACAGTTACAATATAACATTTAGATTAATTAACCCAGTTAATGCCTTAAGAGAGAGAGGCTGGTGGTCAAGTCAAGTCAAGAGTTATTTGTCACAAGTTGTTTATTAGCCTAGACATTTTCAATTCATCATCTTGTTTACATCAGGGTCCCCCATGTTCAATTCATGATAACATATATGACATACAGGTAGACAGATGGACAGTACTGCTACATTTAGACATTTATGACATACCAGATTTTGAACTTGTGGTAGGCCTAGACATTTTCAATTCATCGTCTTGTTTACATCAGGGTCCCCCATGTTCAATTCATGATAACATATATGACATACAGGTAGACAGATGGACAGTACTGCTACATCTAGACATTTATGACATACCAGATTTTGAACTTGTGGTAGGCCTAGACATTTTCAATTCATCGTCTTGTTTACATCAGGGTCCCCCATGTTCAATTCATGATAACATATGACATACAGGTAGACAGATGGACAGTACTGCTACATCTAGACATTTATGACATACCAGATTTTGAACTTGTGGTAGGCCTAGACATTTTCAATTCATCGTCTTGTTTACATCAGGGTCCCCCATGTTCAATTCATGATAACATATATGACATATATGTATGGGCCACTCTCCAGGTGACCTGCATCGACCTTGCCCACACCAGGATCTCCTCCTCAGACTGGTGAGTCATTCGCACAGTGGCCTCAAAAGAGGTATGGTCAACGCAGGTCCAGAATGGGTTCACCGCACGTCTGTACGTGCAGACATGATATGTGTAACCCTTCGGTAAAAGTCCTTCAACACACAAGCAACAAGATGTTATTTTTTTGAAAGCCAGTAAATACTGACAAAAAAAAGCATAGACACTTAGAAGAAGCAATGTATGGTCCCCCCCACCCACCCAACCTCCTCCAATGTACAGTTTCTACGTCAAATGTATAGCCTTTCTTTTCTGGACTCTTTTTGTATCCCAAACAGTACTGTATTTGTAAATCTGGTATGTCATAAATGTCTAGATGTAGCAGTACTGTCTATCTGTCTACCTGTATGTCATATATGTTATCATGAATTGAACATGGGGGACCCTGATGTAAACAAGACGATGAATTGAAAATGTCTAGGCCTACCACAAGTTCAAAATCTGGTATGTCATAAATGTCTAGATGTAGCAGTACTGTCCATCTGTCTACCTGTATGTCATATATGTTATCATGAATTGAACATGGGGGACCCTGATGTAAACAAGACGATGAATTGTGAAATGTGAATAAACCGTGAAGTCACACGAAATAACGTTATACGCGACGCTATACAAACCAATTACATAATCCTATCCAACATGTGTAAAGGCACACACAACATATTCCAGTTAACGGTATATATCTTTTAATGATTCGTTATGGCGTAATCAATACTTCCATGCGTATAAATTGCGTTCAGCCTCTCTCTCTGGAGTTAACGGAGTTTCGACTCCTGGCTAGAGGAGCTTGTCTCGGCTCATGCGGGGGGCCAATCAGAGAGGGGTCTGCAGAAATGGGAGGGGTCTGCAAAAATGGAGTTCAACCAATCAGAGAGGGGTCTGCAGAAATGCGGCTACGAATTGTAGAGACGCGTAACGCGTGGGAGGCTCACGCTGCCCCCGACACTTCCTGATTCTACTGCGCAGGCGCACCAACCGACTTGTAGGAGTCGCTTGTTCACAACGTTCGATCCCCACCCTTCAGTTTTCCCTCCCCGTAATACGGCCAATGTGTATTACTGCGGACGACCAGCTAAACTGAAAACAATGTGGAGAGCTGGATTCGAACACGCGAATCCTAGCGTCTCCACACTGGTGGCGAGTGCCTTGCCCACTACACCACCTAGCCGCCCTTGGGTTAGGACATTTGTAGGGGCCAGTTTCGAATTGCAGTCTCCCGTACTGTTCTTTGAGTGTTTTTGAAAGTGGGTAGTGTTCACATTCCTTTACAGCTTTGGGTAGGGCGTTCCACATTGATGTGGCATAATTGCTAAACGTGTTTAGTCCCTTGTTTGAGCCGAATCTGGGTTTAACATGATTTGTGGAGCTCCCTCTGGTGTTGTGGTCGTGGTATTCACTGACCTTTGGGAAGTATTTTGACATGTACATGGGTACCTTAGTGGTGTAGTGTATCTTGTAGACCAGGCCCATTGCAAGTTGCTGTACTCTGTCGTCTACTCTAAGCCATCCTAGGTTGTCAAAGTGGGCAGGGGTGAGGTGGGTTCTAGTAGTTATCAGTTTAATATCTGACATATATTAAATAGATGTTTGGAGCAGGGAGATGGAGAAGGGGCTCCGTCCACTCCACGCATCGACCTGGTCTTCAGGACCTCCAGGGACGGTGCCCCCCCCCCCTAACTCTGTCACAATAAATGTCACCATAATAACAAATCACGGTATGTGTGTGTGATTCCTTTAAGCCCGACGGCCCGGTACATGATGGCCGAGATTCATAATCACGCCATAAATGTATATATAGTACTACCGCCCTGTAGCTCTCACCTCCATAGCCATGAAGTGCTTTGAGAAGCTAGTAAAGGGCTACATCTGCTCCTCCCTCCCCATCAACATGGACCCCCTGCAATTTGCATACCGCCCCAACAGGTCCACGGAGGACGCCATAGCCCATGTGCTGCACACAGCAGCATCACACCTGGACAAGAGGCAGGGGTAGAGCTGCCGCGATTACCGCATTACCGCGGTATCGCTGTTGCATCACGGCCACCGCAGAGTAGGCTGAATACCGCATCACCGCTGTTTTTTATAATAATAATAATGAAGTACCCTCCTCTCGTTGGGCTTTCGGCTCTGCAGATATACCCTACTTCTCTATCGAGGTTCCAAGCGACCCTATTGGGTACCAGAAAAGTCACGTGAAACATTGCAGACCACTGATTGGTCAGAAGAGAGACGCGTCACATAGGGGTGGACGGTATAAACGGTATACGGTATAAACGGTATTAATTTGCTCTACGGTATGGATTTTGACTATACCGTTTAACCGGTAGAGCAGCTCTAAAATAGCAATGACGTCATGTAACCACAGCGCGACTATTTCAATCGCATTTGCCCCTAAAAATAGATAGAATTAGTCATAGATAATAGATATGTGCAAACTGGAAAAAGTTATTTAGAAGGCTTCGCGCAGTGGGCGTGTCAACATGCAATTGTCATCTCATAATAAACACATATCACCGCGGCGCACAGCAAGTTTCAATTTCAGTTCCTGGCATTTTTAACCAGTGGAGAAAGGTAAGATATTTCCCTATCGTTTTTCTTATATGAATTATTCTACGTTAATAAAACATACCTGGTGATCAACTACAGTTTGCTGTAAACATTACGATATGTGTGTAGTGTTATGATAACGACGGCAGCAGCGGGAGCCGGGAGGAAGGCGTGCAGCAGTGGATTTGCGAATAGCATGCAGCTGCAGAGCCGCAGAGCCAGTGGCTCTTTCAGGTCTGGTCACAGGCCCGTCAAACAGCGCCCCCCCCACCCTTGCGCCGTTCTGACCCCCATCGTCTCTAAGCATTTTGTGTGTCAATTTGTTGACACATGTGTCAATTTGTTGACACATGTGTCAATTTGTTGACACAATTGTCAATTCTTAAAGCTGAGGATGAGTGGCACCTTTGTCTCAATTCTTATTCAATTCAATTCGCTCTGCGGCTCTGCAGCTACATATGCTTCTAGCTAAATCCAGCCCCGCTGTTTGCAATGGGAGCAGGAGTCTCGACTCGGGACTTATTTTATTTGGAATATAATGACTTTATACGCAAAAGTAGCCTAGTTTTAAGTTAAAATATTATAAATCTACATGCCTTGAGGATGTCATTCTTTATATAGCCTGCCTATCAGGCAAAAAAAATTATTCTAACAGAAACACTGATACCGTGATATATACCGTTACCGTCTATGCTTCAAATTATACCGTGATATAAATTTTAGACCATACCGTCCACCCCTAGTCACACGTTGGGAGCGTCCTGCAGTTTTTTACATCCTGAATGCCAGCCATTGATCAGAGCTCATCACAATACGGCTAATAACGTTAGCTTTAGCTCCCCGCCGGAGTGGACTACCATCGCTCATCAGGAGTACTAAACGAGACATAATGATTTTACTGTCTGCAACGAATGTTATAATAAAAGCCCTTCGTTCTATACACTTGTCTGATTGAAAACTTTATTAACAGACCGCAGAATGGGACAACTCAGCACGCTCTGAGCAAAGAAAGGAACTGAGATGGTCCGGTAAATACGCTGATATTGAACGTATAACTATATAATGGTAATGCCACAAAACGAATGCCTTTATTATAAAGTAGTAACTTTATAGTAATAATAATAAGGAAGGGTCGGGGGGGTAACCACCCCTGCCCGCGACACCGAGTGAACGGCGCACGACCAGAGGGGAACTTCGAATCCGTGTTTCACTTTCAATAACTAATGCGTGCTTGCCGAATCCCAAACAATATTCATGCTGCAAAGTCATCCTCTAAAGATCGACATTTAGACTAGAGGCAGGCTATATGCTATAAAAAGTAGACTACTACAAAAAAAAAATGCATTCAAATTTTTTTTTTTTTTTTTTTTGTGCGTGCGGTAATACCGCGGCGGTAGGAAATATTTTGCAAATCCGTGCGGTAAGGAAAACATCAGTACCGCGGCAGCTCTAGGCAGGGGAACTATGTGAGAATGCTATTCATCGACTACAGCTCGGCATTCAATACCATAGTCCCCTCGATACTCATAGCCAAGCTCAGGGACCTGGGCTTGAACTATGACCTCTGCCAGTGGGTCTTGGACTTCCTGACTGGCAGACCCCAGGTGGTGAGAGCAGGCAACTGCACCTCCTCATCCATCACCCTCAACATAGGGGCCCCCCAGGGCTGTGTTCTGAGTCCCCTCCTCTACTCCCTGTACACACACGACTGTGTGGCTCAGCGGAGTAGCAATACAATCATCAAATTTGCTGACGACACAGTGGTGGTGGGCCTGATCTCTGCCAACGACGAGAGGGCCTACCTGGAAGAGGTCAAGGTCCTGGCGGGATGGTGCCAGGAAAACAGCCTCTCCCTGAACGTCAGCAAAACAAAGGAGATGATTGTGGACTTCAGGAGGTCGGGGGTCAAGGACTACAGCCCCCTCAGCATCGACGGGGGAACCGGTTGAGAGAGTCAACAGCTTTAAGTACCTCGGAGCCTACATATCCGAGGACTTGACATGGACCACACACATTGACAGTGTTGTGAAGAAGGCACGACAACGCCTCTACTTCCTCAGGCGCCTAAGGAAGTTCCAAGTCAGTCAGAAGATCCTTAAGAACTTCTACTCATGTACAATAGAGAGCATCTTGACTGGCAACATCACCTCCTGGTTTGGGAATAGCACTGCACAAGACCGAAGCAGACTACAAAGAGTGACACGTTCAGCCGAACGCACAATTGGAGGGGGGCTCCCCACCCTCCAGAACATTTACAACAAGCGTTGCAAGGGCAAGGTTAAGAGAATCATTAAAGACTCCAGTCACCCGAACAACTGCCTCTTTGAACTGCTGCGGTCAGGCAAGCGATACCGGAGTCTCAAGGCGAGCACAGAAAGACTCAGAAGAAGCTTCTATCCCCAGGCCATCAGACTGCTAAACGAACAATGAACACTACACAACAACAACCACCAAACGCACATAGCACACACATCCACACGCACACACTCACTTTAAACAGACACACTGTAGCACCCACTCCACACACTTTATAGCACACACCCACTTTAAACAAACACACTGTAGCACCCACTCCCCACACTTTATATTTATTGATGAAGGATTGCACTACAACTCGTACACCTTACTGTAAATTGTACCTAAACTGTACCTCATCCCATTTCTGCTTTGCACTATATAGTACTGTACATTAGTACACTGCATAGTATTGTATATTATATGGTAACTCAGAACATTGTACATATGTCTATACCGAACACTGTGACCTCATTTTCTTCTTCTAAATTACATGCTATACTATGTTATTTGATACTATCTTGTCTAGCACAGTCTCTGGAGCGTAACAGTAAGAAGCATTTTGTATGAAAGTATTCTGTACTTCTGTATGACAACTATTAAAGAAACTTGAAACTAGTACAGATGAATGAATGAATGAATGATCTTTATTGTCATTGTCACAAGAATGGTACAACGAAATGTAAAATGCAGCCCTAGATGTGTGTACTGTGTATGAAAGAAGACTACAAAAAACAGCAGTGACTGCTCTCAGCTGTTTAACACGTGAAGACCTAGACACCATCACCAGCTGTAGGTTGTCTGAAGTGCAGTGTTACTATGAACGTTCACTAGAATGCAGGATTTAAAAAAGAAAATTAAATTTTTTTTTCAAATCCTGCATTCTAGTGAATTTTCACTAGTCCATTGATTGGTCAGTTTTTATTTGCGTTGATTTGACCTTATTCTCCTGCCTCTCTGTTGATGTGACTGTTGTGGATGCTGTGGGACAGGTTTGCACAGTGCAGTAACAATGGAACGACGAGGCTCCCATCTTAATGTATCCTGATTCAATGAAACAAGAACAACTAAAGAACGGCCTTCTGATGAAAATGTTATATGCAATGTTGCTTTGTCCCTCCGTTACCTTTTGACCCAAACACACATTCATCTGTAATCTGCTGTTCCTTTCAGTTGAGGAGGAGACTCCTGAAGAACCAGAACTACAACCAGAAGAACCCCGACTCCTTCCAGAACCCTACGTCTACAACCTGAAGAACCAGAACTACAACCAGAAGAACCCAGACTCCTTCCAGAACCCTACGTCTACAACCTGAAGAACCAGAACTACAACCATAAGAACCCTGACTCCTTCCAGAACCCTATGTCTACAACCTGAAGAACCAGAACTACAACCAGAAGAACCCAGACTCCTTCCAGAACCCTACGTCTACAACCAGAAGAACCCAGACTGACTGACTCCTTCCAGAACCCTATGTCTACAACCTGAAGAACCAGAACTACAACCAGAAGAACCCAGACTCCTTCCAGAACCCTACGTCTACAACCAGAAGAACCCAGACTCCTTCCAGAACCCTATGTCTACAACCTGAAGAACCAGAACTACAACCAGAAGAACCCAGACTCCTTCCAGAACCCTATGTCTACAACCTGAAGAACCAGAACTACAACCAGAAGAACCCCGACTCCTTCCAGAACCCTACGTCTACAACCTGAAGAACCCAGACTCCTTCCAGAACCCTACGTCTACAACCTGAAGAACCCAGACTCCTTCCAGAACCCTACGTCTACAACCAGAAGAACCCCGACTCCTTCCAGAACCCTACGTCTACAACCAGAAGCCTCAATCTGCTTCAGAATCATCCTTGGAACCAGTTCGAGAGCCGCCGCTGGTACCGATATCACCACCGGTATCTATATCGCCACCGGTATCTGTATCGCCACCGGTATCTATATCGCCACCGGCAGGGCCGCCTCAGGGGGTGTGCGAGCAGTGCGGTCGCACAGGGCCTCGCGGGAAGGGGGGCCTCGCAAAAAAAAATAAAAAAAAAATATTTTTTATTTTTTTTTTATTTTTATTTATTTTTTTTTGCGAGGCCCCCCTTCCCGCGAGGCCCTTTTTCATCACAGACCTAAAATCTAGTTTTGCTTATATGCTTATATATTTCACATTAGACACGTTTGTAGAATGTGTCTGACTTGTTCCTGCCTCTGCGGCTCTGCAGACTGCAGTGTTCCGGTTTCTGCGGCTTTGCTGCTCTACAGATTTTAGGATAGTGTTTCCGGGCTCTTCTCGGACACACGAGGTACAGGGATGATCTAATTCAGCGCTATTCAGAGGAGCGAGGCGAGTGGATGTCTTTTCAAAAGCAGCATGGATCAGAAGAAATTACACCGTGGGCCAAGAAAGTCTCCTTCCAACTTTACCATTGGCGCCGCATTGATACTGCGTTATGGTGAGTCAACCTATGATTATATTCCCGCCGTGGACCTATCTCTCTTTCTCTCTCTCTGGAGCCAAACTGGTCGACTAGCTAATATAGTACTACTAGTAGCTAACGGTGTGTGCCTGGTGTCAGCGCCTGTATTGCTTTTCTCATGTTGTAGTTTCAGTGGTAGTGCGTTAGCTAATGGTTAGCGATAGCCGGGTTGAGCTAACTGGCTAACTGATAGCATCAAAGTAACGTGCGCAGCCAGCAGCTAACGTCGTAGCTAGCTGCCGGGTAGCTGCCGGCTGCGCACGTTACTTTGATGCCATCAGTTAGCCTAGGCTAGAGTTAGCCTTTAGCTTGTGCTACGAGTCGACCATTGACATTAGCCGTGAGAATAGCAGGGGGTTCTGGCTTATTTTGTCCCGCCAGCGAGAGGCCTTTCGTCAACGTGGAGACCTGTGTTGCGGCCTTTCGCCCTGCGTTCCTTTTGTGCAGGTAAGATTAATGAAAATGTCATGACATTACCCCACTCTTCCTTCCTTCCCCTCCCGAATGTTTTGTTAATAACGATGTTTTTTTCCAGGCAAAACATATGCTACTTCACAACATTTGGTGATACGACATGTGCTGTGTGTGAATGTCTTGGTCGTTTGTGTAGCTTGGGTAGCGTTGGGCCGTTGGCCAAAGCTGTGTGTGGCCTGGTGTCACAGTACCTGGCTAGCCTATTTAGCTGATGTCGGCCATTGGCTCCTTGCTGCTTTGGTTTCTCTGGTATAGACCCTCTTCTTGTTGGATTTAAGTGTTGATCTTTGTCCTTTTGGATCTCTCATACATGCTCTAGTCTCTCTCTAACACACACACACATGACAAACACACATGTTCTCTCTCTCTCTCTCTCTCTCTTTCTAACACACACAGTCTGCCTATGGCGGCCTTTCTCGATGGCTAGGCTGTGCTCAAGGATCTTCAGTCACAGTGCTCAGGTATTCTGCCACTGTGTACTCTCTGTTTAGGGCCAAATAGCATTTCAATTTCTTTCCAATGTGTCTCTCTCTCTCTCTCTCTCTCTCTCTCTCTCTCTCTCTTGGATTTAAGTGTTGATCTTTGTCCTTTTGAATCTCTCATACATGCTCTAGTCTCTCTCTAACACACACACACATGACAAACACACATGTTCTCTCTCTCTCTCTCTCTCTTTCTAACACACACAGTCTGCCTATGGCGGCCTTTCTCGATGGCTAGGCTGTGCTCAAGGATCTTCAGTCACAGTGCTCAGGTATTCTGCCACTGTGTACTCTCTGTTTAGGGCCAAATAGCATTTCAATTTCTTTCCAATGTGTCTCTCTCTCTCTCTCTCTGTACACTGTATATTGACTGTAGAACGGGAGCTCTCTCTCGCTCTCTCTTTTGCTATATGTTGACTGTATCATGCCCCGCCTCGGGCAGCGCTATTATTTAAGAATATGTTGACTGTATTAAAAAAAAAAAAAAAAAAAAAAAAAAAAAATATATATATATATATATATATATATATATATATATACACCCCCACCTCGCGTTAAATCTCGCACAGGGCCTCGCATTTCTCCCAGGCGGCCCTGGCCACCGGTATCTATATCGCCACCGATATCTATATCGCCACCGGTATCTATATCGCCACGACGCCACCGATATCTATATCACCACCGATATCACCACCGATATCTATATCACCACTGATATCGCCACCGGTATCTATATCACCACCGATATCTATATCACCACCGATATCTGTATCTCCACCGATATCGCCACCGGTATCACCACCGATATCTATATCGCCACCGGTATCTGTATCTCCACCGGTACTAACACACGTTTGCTTATTAAATAGATTGTTGCATTCTATAATATAATACAAAAGTTTCATTACCTCTCTGTCTGAAGCCTGTCCACAACTCCACAGTCCACACGCATTTCCTTTTGTAAAACGTCAACACATTGACAATACTAACGATAAAAACTAATGGTGAACAGATTAACAATACAAACAAATATAATTTTTAAACTTAATAAAAAAAGAAAAGTGACTATAAAGTTGTTTTAATTGACGGGAGGAAAGTTGCTAAAGTCTATGTATTGTGATGGGACCAGAACAAGTCTACACATGGTAGAAGTAACCGGATATGCCGCGCGCACGTTTGTGCAAGTGGAGAATAGTTTTAAATGAAACATGTCAGTCTATGTAAAGATTACATTTATAATTCACTGGTCCTACAGTTTTAAACGGAAACAAGTCAGTCTACCTAAAGATTACATTTTATAATTCACTGGTCCTACAGTTTTAAACAGAAACAAGTCAGTCTACCTAAAGATTACATTTCTAATTCACTGGTCCTACAGTTTTAAACAGAAACAAGTCAGTCTACCTAAAGATTACATTTATAATTCACTGGTCCTACAGTTTTAAACAGAAACAAGTCAGTCTGCCTAAAGATTACATTTATAATTCACTGGTCCTACAGTTTTAAACAGAAACAAGTCAGTCTGCCTAAAGATTACATTTATAATTCACTGGTCCTACAGTTTTAAACGGAAACAAGTCAGTCTGCCTAAAGATTACATTTATAATTCACTGGTCCTACAGTTTTAAACAGAAACAAGTCAGTCTACCTAAAGATTACATTTATAATTCACTGGTCCTACAGTTTTAAACAGAAACAAGTCAGTCTGCCTAAAGATTACATTTATAATTCACTGGTCCTACAGTTTTAAACAGAAACAAGTCGGTCTATGTAAAGATTACATTTATAATTCACTTGGGTCTAAAAAAAATTAAAATAAAAAGCAGTGTCGAATAGATATCCAACACTGAAGCCAGAGCATAGAGTCTGCAGTTACCACAGCTCGCCACTAGAGGGTAGTGTCGAATAGATATTCAACACTGAAGCCAGAACAGAGTCTGCAGTTACCACAGCTCGCCACTAGAGGGTAGTGTCGAATAGATATTCAACACTGAAGCCAGAGCAGTGACTCTGCAGTTACCACAGCTCGCCACTAGAGGGTAGTAAGTAGCATAAGGCCAAATAACATGGGAGTCAGTAAATGATTTCATACTAATATTTCATAAAATACAGTAACAATAAGGAACGCTTCATGAATTTGCGTGTCTATGCTAAATTTATTGTATTGCACTGCACATTTTTTCGAACTGTATAGTAATCTTGTTTTAGTAATCTTATTTTATTCTATGCTAAATTTATTGCATTTATTATTGGAAGCTGCTAGTCGAGGGACCACAATAAATAGATTTTCACTCTTCTTGCTGTAGGACTGGACTGGATTCTGAAACAGAATCCAGTCGTTTTTTTCCACAACTCAATCAGTGTACAGTATGTAAATGGGGATTCGTTTCCATGTCATGGAGAAAATAGTCTACAAACGGGTCGAAAAGTACCTGGTGGAAAAAAATCTAATCTACGAATTCCAATCTGGCTTCAGAACGTCCCACTCCACTGACACATGCCTCCTCTATTTGAACGACCACATCAAACAAGAGGTGGACGCGGGCAAATACTGCAGCATGGTCATGCTGGACCTACAAAAGGCCTTCGACACTGGCAATCACTCCATTCTAATGGACAAGCTAAAAGCAATTGGTTTTGATAGCTTATCAGTGAGCTGGATGCAATCCTACCTGGAGGGGAGAGAACAGATGGTAGAGGTAAACGGTACTCTATCCCCCCCCCCCACAGTGAGCTGTGGTGTTCCACAAGGAAGCATACTAGGACCGCTACAATTTATGCAAATGACATGTCGTCAGCCTGTGACTGCAACTTGTTCCTGTTTGCGGACGACTCAGGCCTGCTGGTCTCTGACAAGAACAAGTTGCAGGTTGAAAAAAAACCTCAGCTCGGAACTAGGCAAAATCTGCATATGGCTTGCTGATAACAAACTATCATTACACATGGGCAAAACAGAGTCCATTCTCTTCGGTTCAAATAACAAACTCAGCAAGACCGACGGCTTCTCAGTTGCAGTGGGTGACAATATTGTCACAAGGAAAGACGAAATTACCTACCTGGGTTCCATCCTAGAGGCAAATCTTTCTTGTGACAAGATGGCATCCAATGTAATAAAAAAAGTCAACCAACGAACTAGATTCTTGTACCGGATCTCCTCTCTAGTAAACAAGAATACCCTGAAGACTCTGGCAGGAGCACTGATTCAAGGGTACTATGACTATGCATGCACCTCATGGTACCAAAGCACCTCAAAGGCGCTTAAAACAAAATTACAAACATCACAAAACAAACTGGTCAGACTACTACTTGACCTGAACCCCAGAACCCACCTCACCCCTGCCCACTTTGACAACCTAGGATGGCTTAGAGTAGACGACAGAGTACAGCAACTTGCAATGGGCCTGGTCTACAAGATACACTATACGACCGGGGTGCCCATGTACATGTCAAAATACTTCCCAAAGGTCAGTGAATACCACAACCACTACACCAGAGGAAGCTCAACAAATCATGTTAAACCCAGATTCGGCTCAAACAAGGGACTAAACACGTTTCGCAATTATGCCACAACAATGTGGAACGCCCTACCCAAAGCTGTAAAGGAATGTGAATCCCTGCCCACATTCAAAACCGCTCTTAAAGAGCACCTACGGGAGGCTGCAATTCGAAACTGGCCACCGTAAATGCCCAAAACCCCCACCACCTCCTAATAGACAGTCTCCTCTACTCCCAACCGCATGTATATATTCCCTCCCCACCGTATGTATATTTCTCTCCCACCCACCCACCCCCTCCTAATGTACAGTCCCCTCCCATCATATGTATATACTCTGTCAGGATTTAGGGGTAACAGTACTGTATATTTGAATACCGTTTATGTCACAAATGTATCAGTACTAAATACCTATATGTCCCTATGTCATAAATGTCTATATGAATTGAAAATGGGGGACCCTGATGGAAACAAGACAAACGTCTTTCTCAGGTCTGCATCCCCTTAACAATTGTATGTATTGAGCCGTACTGTATTGTACCCATTCTGCAATCTGTTAAATAAAGTTTTCATTCATTCATTCATTCACGTCTGAGGCGGGATTCGGAACAGGCGACTCTCTGTCTGAGGTGAGATTCAAGACGCCATCTTGGCCTCTTTGCCCCCCCGGGCAGCCCCTCCTCCTTGCACCGCCCAACAGAGAGGAGCTACTCTGTGTAAAAGTCTAAATGTCTTATTTCATGATTGACAGTCGGTGGCGGCGGTAGAAAAAAAATAGTAACTGAGTTACAATACAATATAAAGTACAATGCAGAAATGGGACGAGGTACAACCTAGGGTACGGTGCAATGAGGTCTGAGTTGTAGTGCAAATGGAGCCCGGAGCCGGCAGACGAGCGCACAGTGCCGCGGCGTCGGGCGTCCGATGCTTAAACTCTTTAGCCCATGTGGACCGCCGGCGGACCGCAAATGACATCACGTCATAAATCAATCTCTCCAGACCATTTTTTTTAAAGATATATTTTAGCATTTTTACAGCTTCATTTTTCATGGTCAGACATGACCGACAGAGGAGTAGAGGGTGAACGGGAGAAGAGGCGGGGAAGACATGCAACAAATGATCCACCGGGAGCGGGAGTGGAACCCGGGACGGCCGCATAGCTGTGCAAAGCACTATGGTATGCGCCACGAGGGCACCCCCATCTCGCCGTTACTATGCTTGAGTAAATTGTAATGAAGCAACAGATAATATAATTTTTTTTTATTTGACTGTGAATAACACCATTGACCAGACGTGAAAGCTCATTCTGCACCTTCTTGAGATCAAGTGTACTAAAAATCTAAGCAAGTGAATAAAGGGCAGATGATTTAGTTTTTTTTTTGTAGATACAGTACTGAATCTTTCCAGCCGGACACATGCAATTTGAAATATGAATATAGAATATCAGGCCTATAAATTACCTTATTATGGCCAAGTCATACATCTATGGGTTGGGCCAAATCTCCTCTAGGCTCTTTCCAATGGCAGAGTTAAATCTGGATTTAATACCACTAGGTGCCTGTTACAGGGCAGCAAAGACTGTGAATGAAGTCTACTGTAAGTACAGTTACTTTTGTATAATGTCCATATCTCTGCCATTTTTCACCAGATTTCGACATGGTTTTTTTGTAGACATTCACAGAAGGGTAAAGAAACCATATACGTTGTATTTTATGGCAATAACATTCAGGTTTGTTCGACCCGTGAGATATAATCACAAAAATAACATCAGCATTTTTTGCATAGAATATTTTAGCAGCTTTGACAGGCTAGTGTGAGCGACGTCCATCGAAAGCCCTGGGTCTCTTTCTTAGGACTACAATGATTTCATGACGGCGTCATTTCCTCGTGTCTAATTCATCCTGTTTCCGATGCAATGCGCAGAGAAATGTATAAACTCATATTTCGCTAATAACACTTAAAATCATTGGTAAACAAACATAGTGCTGAAAATATACACGTTGACTGCTGTTTTGACAGGGTTAGGGTCTTTACTATGGCTACATTTGAAAAAGAAATGCAACATTAATTAATATGGATTAATTGATCTATTTATTACGTGAAATGAATATATATATAAGATAGGGGCTTAAGGGGTTAACAATTCAGGACCATTGGTACCTTCATGCAAAGCCTACTGATGTTGCAAACACATCTGTAGACTCCTGTGAGTGCCTATGCAGCACAGTTGTAATGTTTTCTACCTAGTACATTCAAGTCTAATAAATAGTTTATTTTGTGATTGATCTCTAATAATTTTTACAGTCTAGTGTTTAACAGCCTGTCTCCTCTTCTCTCTCCTCTGCTCTCCTCTTCTCTCTCCTCTCTTCTCTCTCCTCCTCTTCTCTCTTCTCTCTCCTCTCCTCTCCTCTCCTCCTCTCTCCTCTCTTCTCTCTCCTCCTCTTCTCTCTTCTCTCTCCTCTCCTCTTCTCTCTCCTCTCCTCTCCTCTCCTCTCCTCTCCTCTCTCTCCTCCAGCTGAACTATGCAGACATGCTGAAGTGTGTGGAGCCTCTGCGTAACGAGCTGCAGAAGCTGGAGGACGACGCCACAGACGACCAGTCGAAGGCGGAGGAGGTGGAGCAGATGATCCGAGACCTAGAGTCCAGCATCGGCCGCTACAAGGAGGAGTACGCCATCATGTCGGAGGCCCAGGCCATCAAGTCTGACCTGACTGCGCTGCAGGCCAAGGTAGCCATCTGTTGGCCACATCTAGCTGCTAGTCGACATCACCCGCTCTCTTACGGTCATCCATGTGACTTGGCTTCCAAATCCCCTTAAATGTTTATTTCTTTTTGATCTACTTTTTCTCCTCCTTTTTTCTGTGATTTTTCTCCCCATCCCAATTTACCTCTCGTGCCAATTCTCCCTCCCCTGTTCTGATCGTTGCTCGCATATGCCCCCGACTGGCTGGTTGTAGGGAGGATAGAAGCCTTGCATCACATGTCCCCTCCGGTACACAAGGAGGCAGCCTGTCACATCTTTTCACCTACCAGCGCGGACTCTCATTTGGCGAGGAGTAACGTGTAGGAGGCTCACACTGCCCCCGCCATTTTCCTGACTTTGCTGTGCAGGCACCCCAACCGACCTGTAGGAGTTGCTGTTCACAACGACCAGATTACCACCCATCGACTTCCCACCCATGACGGCCGGCCCAAGCCGGAGGCAACGCCGACAGCCAGATTAGAACCCGGTGTCTCTTGCGTTGGTGACGAGCGCAATGTCCGCTGCGCCACCCAGCCGCCCCCCTTAAATGTTTATGAAATGGAGGCGGCTACGTGGCGTAGTGGGCAAGGCGCTCGCCACGAATGCGGAGACGCTGGGCTCGCCTGTTCGAGCCCAGCGCTCCACATTGCTTTCAGTTTAGCTGGTCGTTCATACTAATACACATTGGCCGTATTAGGGGGTGGGAAACTGATGGGTGGGGATCGGGCGTTGTGGACAGCGACTCCTACAGGTCGGTTGGTGCGCCTGCGCAGTAGAATCAGGAAGTGTCGGGGGCAGCGTGAGCCTCCCACGCGTTACTCCTCGCCACTGAGAGATCGAGCTGCGCAGGTGAAAAGATGCGACTGCTGTTACCTCAAGTACCGGAGGGAACTTGTGCTATGTATGACTTAGTCCACATTGCAGCCGGCTTGTGGGAGGCAAGAAACAGCGTTCGTGACAGGGGAGGGTTGAATTGGATGATACGAAATTGGGATGGGAGAAAATATAGAAAATGGGAGAAAAAGTGGATAAAAAAAAAAAAGTTTATGAAATGGATCATAGCGGCAAGAAATATCCAAAGGTAGTGACTAGGGCTGTCCCCGACTAAGGATTTGGATGGTCGACTATGATTGGCCAAAATTTGCCGTTAGTCGAGTCGACTATTGGTCGACAAATCTTTTTAAAAATTCTTTTTAGGTATATTTTATTTTATTTTTTTATATATATATTCGACTAAGAGGTTGGCCAGTCGACAACGGCTCCTTTCGACCGATTAGTCGACTAATCGACTAATAGGGGTCAGCCCTAGTAGTGACCATGTCATGCTAGCTCACTGGCAGAGGGGTAGATTCTGTAACACATTTAAGCTGTTTTAAGATAGTTTAAATTTGATGCTGTGGGCTAGCAAGGGTCCCTTGACTTCTCACCTTAAGATATCTGAATGAAGATGGGTTTGTTTAACCGTAAAATATCCTTCCTCCAGTAAATAATTTTGTTCACAACTCTTTTTTTTTTATCCACTTTTTCTCCCATTTTTCTATATTTTCTCCCATCCCAATTTCGTATCATCCAATTCAACCCTCCCCTGTCACGAACGCTGTTTCTTGCCTCCCACAAGCCGGCTGCAATGTGGACTAAGTCATACATAGCACAAGTCCCCTCCGGTACTTGAGGTAACAGCAGTCGCATCTTTTCACCTGCGCAGCTCGATCCCTCAGTGGCGAGGAGTAACGCGTGGGAGGCTCACGCTGCCCCCGACACTTCCTGATTCTACTGCGCAGGCGCACCAACCGACCTGTAGGAGTCGCTGTCCACAACGCCCGATCCCCACCCATCAGTTTCCCACCCCCTAATACGGCCAATGTGTATTAGTATGAACGACCAGCTAAACTGAAAGCAATGTGGAGCGCTGGGCTCGAACAGGCGAGCCCAGCGTCTCTGCATTTGTGGCGAGCGCCTTGCCCACTACGCCACGTAGCCGCCCTATTTTGTTCACAACTCTTAACTCATTCAGAGCCACACCCATATGACCGAATTATGGCTTCTATGTCAGCACTTTGCGAACGCTTAAACTATATCTTAAATTATGGCTATGGGTCTAATGCACCCGTCACTTATCAATGACTTGCTTGCAGTCAACATGTATGAAACGGATAGTTTTTTCATTGGTACATTTCCGTTTGATACTGTTTTGTATACGAGTATAGTTTTGGAGATTTCTAGTAATTCCAGAGAAATCCGAGATAATCGCCCTTTAGTGGAATACACAACACGTAATTTTTCGGCTGATTTATGAATCGTTTTCAAATAAACGCTAGATTATCGAGAGTATATGTGTCCTTATGCACGATACAAAAGCGGGCTGAAAATAGCTTATTCGTGACTTGCTCAGTGCTAACATCACACACACACACACGCTCCGATGGTGGTGTTAGGAACATCTGATTAACCCAAGATTCGTAACAAATTCCTTACCTCACATCAGATGTTCTGCAAAAAGATTAATCCAATTCCTGATCGCCATTCCAAATATCGCTAGCGTTTATTGATCCAACGTTATAGTCCAAAACACATAATCGACGCTGCTCTGAGTGTCCTAAGTCAGGGGTTCCCAAAGAGCTGCCGCGGGGTCAGGCCACTGAACTTAGAAGCATGCCAGGCCAGTGTTTCTAGTTGCACCAGCGCAATAGTTAGATAACCTAGGTGGGGAACAACCAGGAGATCACTGCAACTCACACAAGTTGGAGAAATCTCTCTCTCTCTCTCTCTCTCTTGCTCTCACACACACACAAAGGGAGCCGCATGTGATTGGTGGAGGCGGGACCAGTGGTGCAGTCGTAATATGGGAACTGGTAACACGCCACGCCACGTGCGCGCGCACAGAACGGATTTTTTTTTTTTTTTTTTTAAATAGAGAAGCTGAAAAAGGTAGCAGGATGTAGCCTTCAATATATAAAGACATTATATTGTCAACAGATATGGTTGAAAAACAAACAATGTTTTAAATGTAATAGTAGTTACAATTTCTTTAATTGAATCAACTTAAACTAGAAAAGTAAATACAAACTAAATTAACAATGTAAGTTACATTGTTAATTTAGTTTGTATTTACTTTTAGTTTAAGTTAATTCAATTAAAGAAATTGTTTTACACACAAACACAAAAGCAAACTTAAAATAATCAGACAACTTGTGTTTACTTGAAGTTTGTGTGTGCATGACTCCTAGTGCACAGCAAGGGAGGTTTGGTGATGAACCTTGTGGTGCGCTCACACCCACTCGCGCGCGCAGTTATACACACACACACACGCACGCACACACACACACACAAGCGCATATACGCAAGTGCAATCTTTCTATCATACACGCTCTTCTTGCTCTCTATTAATGTGCGCGCGCGAGAGCAATTGGAAAGCTGGCGCGCAGCACAGCAGACGCTTGATTCGATCATAAGCAGGTAGACCCCCATCACGAATTCCGAGCCACATTAGTATTCACCTCCACTGCCGTCACACAGAATGAAGGGGGAGATGCATTCAGATAGCCAACACCCAGACAATAGTCTACCTGCGCTTTTTGTTATGTAAAACGGTGGCCGTCGGGTACTTAGTCACAACGAATGGATACAGCGCATTTTGTGTGCGCGTACACGCGAGTACACATCCGTGCGCGATCGCGCGTACTTAGTTCTGCCTCAGTGATCTAATAACACGGCGTGTAACCGTGTGTGTGCACGACTGCACCCCTGGGCGGGACTGCTAATCATTGACACATGCTAGCCTGTAATAATCCCCTCCCAGAAAAATCTACTTTGCATTTGATATATTGCAAATATATGCCATTACACACACTGGCATTTAAAGGGTTAGAATTATAAAATGAATATGTGGTGTTATGATCAGGGCTGAAGTTGAATAAAATATTGTATTTATCAATTACAAAAAAACTGAAAATCCATAAAAATCTGTGTTGTTGCTAATCATACATATGCTAGCCTGTTTTTTAACAATAATTTGTGATGCCATCACAAACACTGGCATTTATAGGGTACAAATAAAAAAATTCCTGCACCAGAATGCAGGAAATGAAGTCTTTGTAACAAGAAATGTCCTGGTGGGGGACCCCCAGACCCCCTGCTTAAAAAGTGGCCTGGCTGGGGGCGTCTATGCCTTCTACAAAGCCGTTCGGTCTCCGGGTTCCTCTGATTGGCCACTAAGCCCACGTGACTCGCCCACTCTCGCGCTGTGAAGCGAAGCGCCAGCGGGGCGAGGCGGTGGTTTCTCCCCGGCTCCGTGCGCCGCTGACTCGGTCCAGCTCCAGCAGCAGCGGCCGTCTTCTCTCCGAGGCGGCTCGTTCTTATTAATCCCCCATTGTTCAGGTCGACATGGTCGCACAAACACCCGTTGGAGGAGTAGTGGGGGAGAAGAAGAGGAATATTTTTAAATGGAAAGAATTATCGACTGGCAACTCTGTGCTCGTCAGACATGTTAATGTCATGTATGTTGTGTGTCATAAATGTCTATGAATTGAAAATGGGGGACCCTGATGTAAACAAGACAAACGTCTTTCTCTGGTCTGCATCCCCTTAACACTTTGGTTGCCTAAGGTTAAATTAATGATATACCATAGATTGCCAGCGCTATTTGTCTATGGAGAAAGTCCCCTTCTTTGCAGGGCTATAACTTTTTAAATTCTATTGCTACATTGCCATTATTAGGCCCCATTCAAAGTCCTATATGTATTGTTCATTGTGTAGCAACGTTAAACTTTTTCATTCACATATTCATAGTAAAGTATGGTCTAATGTATAAGTGTTTTCATCTCTTTCTGCAGCTTTCTCCAGAACGTGATATATAGCCCCAAATGCATTATATTGATGATGAAATACAGTTTGATGGCAATCAGCGCGATATAAAAAATTCCAACTAGACGTACTTCTAGAAGTTACTACACGTCATCTGATGTTGACCGGATGGGCGAGGGGGCGTTTATAATTCCGTGGGCAGCGTTATACCAATCATCTAATGTGGGTCAAATGTTGATAATAGCAGTTAGTATCTAAGACGGTAACGTTACACGCTGAAACTCACCCCAGTCTCCGCGCGCCGTTGGGCGATCATCGTCGAGTAGAAATGTTATCATTATGGGATATATTTTTACCCGGTCCATCTCCAGCTTGTATAATGGTATATACGTCCAAATCATGTTGTTTATCGAGTTATTGCCAATCGATCACCGTGTAGCGTGACGAGCCAGAGTCCCATGAACCATAGCGAGCGCCCGGAAGTACTACGGTCGTCATGACAACCTCTATTCAATATCTTGTGTGGCGATTGCGCCGATCGGCCACCAGATGGCGCTCCTGAACCGCCACAGAGCTCAGTGGGTCCTGCTGGTGGATCTCAGGCCAGCGGAGGGGGAATATGAATCCGATCGCAGATTTTTGAAATATTGATATAAGGACGCTGTACAGCGTCCCCCGGCAACTTTAGCATGGCCAGCAAAGACGTGAAAAGACGTGTCCCGGCAGTCAAAGTGTTAACAATTATGTGTATTGCGCCGTACTGTATTGTACCCATTCTGCAATCTGTTAAATAAAGTTTTCATTCATTCATTCATTTCTCCCCCACTACTCCTCCAACGGGTGTTTGTGCGACCATGTCGACCTGAACAATGGGGGATTAATAAGAACGAGCCGCCTCGGAGAGAAGGCGGCCGCTGCTGCTGGAGCTGGACCGAGTCAGCGGCGCACGGAGCCGGGGAGAAACCACCGCCTCGCTAGGGATGGGTACCTTTCACATTTGAACCGATACCGGTACCTGTGAATCTATACCGGTACCCAACGGTACCTTTTTTCGGTACTTTAGTCTCAAGAAATGTTATTTACCTACCTCAGTCGTAAAAAAAAAATCCAAACTTCAAATAACTACAATTTCGACAGTTTTCGGCTTGTCATTGCTCCGACTGCTTTGTTGTTGAATCAAGTCAAATCCTAGGTAAGCATATATTGTGCGTGTGAACGTTGACATGAAAAGAAAAAAGTAAAAAAAAAAAAAAAATTAAAAAAATTATAATAAATTTTTTTTTTTTTTTTTTTTTTTTTCGGTTTCTCACTTGATTCGATACTCGGTAGTACTGACATGTTTCGGTTCGGTGCCTCAAAAGTACCGAATTCGGTACCCATCCCTACGCCTCGCCCCGCTGCGCTTCACAGCGCGAGTGGGCGATAAGGGGGGCGTGCTAGCGCGCGGTCACGTGGGCTTAGTGGCCAATCAGAGGAACCCGGAAACCGAACGGCGTTGTAGAAGGCATAGACGCTGACTGCGGCTATATTTTGCACTATATTTCCTGGCCTGAATGATTTCCCCAGTCCGGCCCTGGTTAAAAGCCTCTAATGCTTATTAGTGTGTGTGCGTTTCAACGTGTGCATGTTTCAACCATACATTTCCATTTATTAAAAAATTTATTAATTAATAAAAATGTTTATTTATTTATAAAAAAATTAATTACCGCCTATAATAGTGTGGGTCGCGGCTCTCTGACACTGTTATTTTTGGGTCGCGGCCTGAAAAGTTTGGGAACCCCTGCTCTAATACACATTCTCTCCCCCTCTGGACCCCCCCCCAGCCAGACTGCTGCTCTCTTGATACTCAGGTTGGCTGGTCCTCTTTATCTGACAGACGATGAGGAGGTATTTGTTTATTTATAAAGCCCTACTTTGTAACGTGGCACCTCATTTCATCTCTGCTGCTCTGGAACACTGGTCCACGCCCAACACGCTCCAGTGATCCTCTAGTTCTCCAGGTTCCCCGAGCTACAACTAATCTACAACTAATCTACAACTAATCTTGGCAAGACTGCTTTTCTGTTTTTCACTGCAGAGGAATCATGGAATCTATTACAACGTGACCTAGAACTAAGCACTCTTTCTTTTGGAAGTTTTTAGATTTGTAATCAATAACCGCCCACCATCAACATGTAGTTGTTTCTGCTAATTGTTCTTGCTTATGAACTGTGTTGTTGTTATTATTATTAATTGTCTGACCTATGTATTTATGATTGATCTATTGTTTTAAATTGATTGTGTCCTGTTATGTTATGCTTTGTACTCTCTGCACCATTGAAAATGAGGGTCTCCCTCAATGACTCCAGTAAAAGATATATATAAACTTTCATCCCCTTCTCTCTTGTCCCAGGTGAACCGCAGCCATGCTCTGCTGAAGAGCCTGTCGGCTGAGGGGGAGCGCTGGGGGCAGACCAGCGAGACCTTCAAGAACCAGATGGCCACCATCGCCGGAGACTGTCTGCTGGCGGCAGCCTTCATCGCCTACTCCGGTTACTTTGGCTGCCATCTGATCATAAGGATACCCTTATAAATACACCTGCATATAACCCTCTATATACCTACTTATACACCTGCATATAACCCTCTATATACCTACTTATACACCTGCATATAACCCTCTATATACCTACTTATACACCTGCATATAACCCTCTATATACCTACTTATACACCTGCATATAACCCTCTATATACCTACTTATACACCTGCATATAACACTCTATATACCTAATTATACACCTGCATATAACACTCTATATACCTAATTATACACCTGCATATAACCCTCTATATACCTACTTATACACCTGTATATAACCCTCTATATACCTACTTATACACCTGCATATAACCCTCTATATACCTACTTATACACCTGCATATAACCCTCTATATACCTATTTATACACCTGCATATAACCCTTTATATACCTACTTATACACCTGCATATAACCCTCTATATACCTACTTATACACCTGCATATAACCCTCTATATACCTACTTATACACCTGTATATAACCCTCTATATACATACTTATACACCTGCATATAACCCTCTATATACCTACTTATACACCTGCATATAACCCTCTATATACTTACTTATACACCTGCATATAACCCTCTATATACCTACTTATACACCTGCATATAACCCTCTATATACCTACTTATACACCTGCATATAACCCTCTATATACCTACTTATACACCTGTATCTAACCTCTATATACCTACTTATACACCTGCATATAACCCTCTATATACCTACTTATACACCTGTATATAACCCTCTATATACCTACTTATACACCTGCATATAACCCTCTATATACCTACTTATACACCTGCATATAACCCTCTATATACCTACTTATACACCTGTATCTAACCTCTATATACCTACTTATACACCTGCATATAACCCTCTATATACCTACTTATACACCTGTATCTAACCTCTATATACCTACTTATACACCTGCATATAACCTTTATATACCTACTTATACACCTGCATATAACCTTTATATACCTACTTATACACCTGCATATAACCCTCTATATACCTACTTATACACCTGCATATAACCCTCTATATACTTACTTATACACCTGCATATAACCCTCTATATACCTACTTATACACCTGCATATAACCCTCTATATACCTACTTATACACCTGCATATAACCCTCTATATACCTACTTATACACCTGCATATAACCCTCTATATACTTACTTATACACCTGCATATAACCTCTATATACCTACTTATACACCTGCATATAACCCTCTATATACCTACTTATACACCTGCATATAACCCTCTATATACCTACTTATACACCTGCATATAACCCTCTATATACCTACTTATACACCTGCATATAACCCTCTATATACCTACTTATACACCTGCATATAACCCTCTATATACCGACTTATACACCTGCATATAACCCTCTATATACCTACTTATACACCTGCATATAACTCTCTATATACCTACTTATACACCTGTATATAACCCTCTATATACCGGTACCTACTTATACACCTGTATATAACACTCTATATACCTACTTATACACCTGTATATAACACTCTATATACCTACTTATACACCTGCATATAACCCTCTATATACCTACTTATACACCTGTATATAACCCTCTATATACCTACTTATACACCTGCATATAACCCTCTATATACCTACTTATACACCTGTATATAACCCTCTATATACCTACTTATACACCTGCATATAACCCTCTATATACCTACTTATACACCTGCATATAACCCTCTATATACTTACTTATACACCTGCATATAACCCTCTATATACCTACTTATACACCTGCATATAACCCTCTATATACCTACTTATACACCTGCATATAACCTTTATATACCTACTTATACACCTGCATATAACCCTCTATATACCTACTTATACACCTGCATATAACCCTCTATATACCTATTTATACACCTGCATATAACCCTCTATATACCTACTTATACACCTGCATATAACCCTCTATATACCGACTTATACACCTGCATATAACCCTCTATATACCTACTTATACACCTGCATATAACTCTCTATATACCTACTTATACACCTGTATATAACCCTCTATATACCTACTTATACACCTGCATATAACCCTCTATATACCTACTTATACACCTGCATATAACCCTCTATATACCTATTTATACACCTGTATATACACTCTATATACCTACTTATACACCTGCATATAACCCTCTATATACCTACTTATACACCTGCATATAACCCTCTATATACCGGTACCTACTTATACACCTGTATATAACACTCTATATACCTACTTATACACCTGTATATAACACTCTATATACCTACTTATACACCTGCATATAACCTTTATATACCTACTTATACACCTGCATATAACCCTCTATATACCTACTTATACACCTGCATATAACCCTCTATATACCTACTTATACACCTGCATATAACCCTCTATATACCTACTTATACACCTGTATATAACCCTCTATATACCTACTTATACACCTGCATATAACCCTCTATATACCTACTTATACACCTGCATATAACCCTCTATATACCTACTTATACACCTGCATATAACCCTCTATATACCTACTTATACACCTGCATATAACCCTCTATATACCTACTTATACACCTGCATATAACCCTCTATATACCGGTACCTACTTATACACCTGTATCTAACACTCTATATACCTACTTAATACTTATACACCTGTATATAACACTCTATATACCTACTTATACACCTGTATATAACACTCTATATACCTACTTATACACCTGCATATAACCCTCTATATACCTACTTATACACCTGCATATAACCCCTCTATATACCTACTTATACACCTGCATATAACTCTCTATATACCTACTTATACACCTGCATATAACCTTTATATACCTACTCATACACCTGCATATAACCCTCTATATACCGACTTATACACCTGCATATAACCTTTATATACCTACTTATACACCTGCATATAACCCTCTATATACTTACTTATACACCTGCATATAACCCTCTATATACCTACTTATACACCTGCATATAACCCTCTATATACCTACTTATACACCTGTATATAACACTCTATATACCTACTTATACACCTGCATATAACCCTCTATATACCTACTTATACACCTGCATATAACCCTCTATATACCTACTTATACACCTGCATATAACCCTCTATATACCGACTTACACACCTGCATATAACCTTTATATACCTACTTATACACCTGCATATAACCCTCTATATACTTACTTATACACCTGCATATAACCCTCTATATACCTACTTATACACCTGCATATAACCCTCTATATACCTACTTATACACCTGCATATAACCCTCTATATACCGACTTACACACCTGCATATAACCTTTATATACCTACTTATACACCTGCATATAACCCTCTATATACTTACTTATACACCTGCATATAACCCTCTATATACCTACTTATACACCTGCATATAACCCTCTATATACCTACTTATACACCTGTATATAACACTCTATATACCTACTTATACACCTGCATATAACCCTCTATATACCTACTTATACACCTGCATATAACCCTCTATATACCTACTTATACACCTGCATATAACCCTCTATATACCTACTTATACACCTGCATATAACCCTCTATATACCTACTTATACACCTGCATATAACCCTCTATATACCTACTTATACACCTGCATATAACCCTCTATATACCTACTTATACACCTGCATATAACCCTCTATATACCTACTTATACACCTGCATATAACCCTCTATATACCTACTTATACACCTGCATATAACCCTCTATATACCTACTTATACACCTGCATATAACCCTCTATATACCGACTTATACACCTGCATATAACCCTCTATATACCTACTTATACACCTGCATATAACTCTATATACCTACTTATACACCTGCATATAACCCTTTATATACCTACTTAAACACCTGCATATAACCCTCTATATACCTATTTATACACCTGTATATACACTCTATATACCTACTTATACACCTGCATATAACCCTCTATATACCTACTTATACACCTGCATATAACCCTCTATATACCGGTACCTACTTATACACCTGTATATAACACTCTATATACCTACTTATACACCTGCATATAACCTCTATATACCTACTTATACACCTGCATATAACCCCTCTATATACCTACTTATACACCTGTATATAACCCTCTATATACCTACTTATACACCTGCATCTAACCTCTATATACTTACTTATACACCTGCATATAACTCTATATACCTACTTATACACCTGCATATAACCCCTCTATATACCTACTTATACCCCTCTATATAACCCTCTATATACCTACTTATACACCTGCATATAACTCTCTATATACCTACTTATACACCTGCATATAACTCTCTATATACCTACTTATACACCTGCATATAACCTTTATATACATACTTATACACCTGCATATAACCCCTCTATATACCTACTTATACACCTGCATATAACCCTCTATATACCTACTTATACACCTGCATATACCCCTCTATATACCTACTTATACACCTGTATAAAACCCTCTATATACCTACTTATATGTGTTAAAAACAAGATGGACAAGTACACGGGGATAAAAATAGCTAAAATAGGACTAGAAGGAGCTAAAAAAGTGGTGAAAAAGAAACAAGTCCAATCATGAATGTGTTGTTAAATAATTAAATTAATTTGTTACAGTCCACAACCCAGCTCCTCCAGTCCACAGCAGTTGGCCCGTCCTGGCCCTGCCTGGTTGTGGAGCCACCGGCACAAAGGACTGCCCAAAGCGCTTTGTGGTATGTCGGGGGGGATGAGTCTGTGGCTAAACGTGGACCGCATTGCGGTCAGCTAATCATAGAGGGGGTGGCAGGGGTTCTCAAGGATAGCATGCAGCTTCCTCCTCTTCCTCCCCTCTGCCACCACCTCCAGACTGTCCAGGTCCGCTCCCACCACAGAGCTTGCTTTTTTTTTACCAGTTTGTTTATTTTGTCTGTGTTGGTGTTGCCCCCCCAGCATACCACAGCGAAGAAGAGGGCACCCGCCTCTACAGACTGGTAGAACATCTGAAAGACCTAAGCCCTCTCAGGAAGAACAGTCTGCTCTGTCCCTTCCTGTAGAGGGCCTTGTGTTGTCCGTCCAGTCCAGTTTGTTGTTCATGAGAACACCCAGGAATTTGTAGTTCTCCACCCTTTCCACCTCCACCCCCTGGATGATGATGGGAGTTGGGGGCTTCCTCTTGCTCCGCCGATGGTCCACCACCATCTCCTTCATCTTGCTGATGTTGAGCTGTAGGTGGTTTTCCTTGCTCCACTCTGTGAAGCTCTCCACCACAGCTCTGTACTCCTCCTCGTTGTCGTTGGTGATGTATCCAACGATTGAGGAGTCATCAGAAAACTTTTGGAGATGGCAGTTCCCGGAGCTGAAGCGGAAGTCTGAGGTGTACAGTAGAGGCTGACATGTGAGTGGATTTTGACTCCCGCTCCTTCTCACTCCCACAGAAATAATCCCATCCCATCCCAATCCCAAGTGAGAGTTTCGAAAAAATCGCACTCCCTCCCACTCCCACAGACGACTGATCCCAATCCCGTCCCAATCCCGAGTCAAACTTTTATAGAATCCCACTGCCGTTTACCAATCCTGCTCCGTTTTTCTTCCTCAGTATAAAATATGCAGTTCATGGGTCACATCATGTCTGTAGGGCTGTATGTTAACTTTTTTTGCACATAGCACTGGTCCTACAGAGGTTGATAGTTTTGTAGCACAGGCCAAAATCTTGTAGCACAAGTATAAAACGTGTTATATTTGTAACGGTCACAAATGTGCCTATTGTTTTGTGTTATTTAGTTGCAGTGCCATGTTTGGCTGTCATTTTCATGCTGACAAGTTGACGTCAAGATTCTGATCAAACTGGCCAGTATCACGTCTTCGTCTGTTTGGCTCTCCATCCAATTCCTCTGCGTTGTGTACTTTTAATGGTCCTGACGTCTCCGATACTGGTAGATAAGATCCTTATCTCCCCCCCGTTAGTGCAATCCGTAAACCATAATACTTCCCCACCTCCGTAAGAATTCGACACTTCGACAACGTGAAATACCTTACAAGGAAAAGCATGGTTTTATTTCTCTAAACAGAAACCTCAGCTCAGCTTCGTTACGTGTAAGGAATTATGGGATTTGGTGTTGGATGTATGGACTCTACTAGGGGTGGGAATCACCAGTTTCATCACGATACAATACGATATCGATTATTTGGACAACGATACGATATTTGCTAATATCACAAAGTCTGCCACGATACGATGCAGGTGCTTGCAATCGATATGAGACGATATCATAAGCCCATTCAACACAATCAGTAACATTTAGATCAACTCAAAAAAGGTAACAAAAATATAATTTGAAATAAATAAATGTAGCTCTTCCAGACATTTAAATGAAAAACAATCTATTGTTTTAATACAAATAGACCTGTTCACTGTAAAGTGCCACGTTTTGATATATTGAGCTTTAAACTTGAAATAACATTTTGGGACTCACAACACACAACCTAAAACCCCTTCCTACCTCCCTCTCCCAAACAGTTCCTAATTTTTTTTTATGTTGCATGATCATGTATACATTTATTATGTATTGTATTTGTTATGTTTAAATATCAACATTATCTGGCCATCCTCAGTAAATACTATCCAACTCCTTTGACCTCACCTACTTAAAATCATTGATGTAGAGAGAGGGACAGAGAGAGGCTGAGGCTCCCCCGCCCCCTCCCTTTCCTCACTGTCTTCCCTGCCTCTGACCCGGGTTAGCTTAGTTTAGTTACCGGTAGCAGCTAACTAGTTAGTTTTGGTGAGGATGCAAAGCATGTAAGATGCATTGGAAGCGTTGCAGGGAAAAACAGGGAGGGACTTATTTCCTGGTCGCAAAATGTGCACTCTAACATAACATAGCACGCTGTTGTTGTTGGGCTGGCGGAGCTGCGCTTGGGAGGAAATGCCACAGGATTTTCAAAATAAGAGTATCGATATGAACCGAACGTTGCTAGCTGCCAGAGCCATAGATATTATGGCTGGAGCTGCGCTTGGGCGGAAATGAGACTTGCCACAGGATTTTCAAAATAAGAGTATCGATATGAACCGAATGCCTATCGCACCGGTGCTAGTGCAGTAAATTCATTCATTGCACAGACCGATTTTTTTCATAGCACGCTGTACAGCCCTGATGTCTGCCTTAGTTAAATGTAAAACCACCAAACATTTACATTAGTGATGCACCGATGTATCACTCCCGTCCAAATCCTGTTGATTTTGTTGTCATAGTTCCCACTCCCTTCTGCTCCCGTTGACTTTTACTCCCGGTCCTGCCCAATCACGGGATTCAAAGTGAAATTGACTCCCATCCCGCGGGAATCCCGAAAAGATGTCATCCTCTAGTGTACAGGGTGAATAAAAAGGGTGCCAATCAATGTTCCCTCTAATTTTTTTTCTGTCCGAGCAAACACTCAAACCTCCTGAGCAGACATCAGCAACTACTGAGCAACATACATCACCTGCCGATTAACCGGTTAGTTGATAAGCGGCGGTTTGTAAAAAATCTGAGAATCTTAATTTCCCTCAATGTCTAACATAAAGATATATACATTTTGCTGATACACCGAGAAATAATACAAAACGGCATATTATATTCCTTAATCAAATATTTATTTGACCATTGATTGACGATACAGAGCAAAGTCCTTACTTTGGCGGCGGCAGTGTGAGTCGTGTAACTAACTTTTGTCTTTTTAGGAGGCTGACTCGTCATTATTTTATTAAGTGAATTATAATGCGACTTCAAGGGTGACCATATTGTGATTTTTTTTTTAAAGAGGACACTGCCTTCAGCCTCAAGATACTTAATGATACTCAAAGTTTACTCAAAGATGCCTTATCATTATAATATATTTAAAGTATGCCTCCTCTGTATGGATATACAATTGTTTATATTATTTTATATAACAAAATAATATCTCTCTATAACCAAAGTTACTCAACATGCTGTATTATGCCTAAAGTAATCTATCTGACAAATCTCAAGAAAATAACTAAATCAACCTATGACAAAATAATATATATTTTCAAGTCTTACTGGACAAAATAAATAACAAGAAAAATATGAAGTAATGTTCTAAATAATACCTCTTCTGTATTAGAAAATCCAGCTTAAAAAAAATATCTTTATCTTTTCAATGTAATGTAAATTATAAAACAGTAACCTCACTAAGATTCTAATTTAAAAGTGCACTATGCAGTTTCAGATTTGTTGCAATTAGTGTACTAAACTAATTTATTACACACATTGCCATCAAACTCTCGCCTCGCACTGCTTTGTTTGTAATGTCTTTCTGTGTCCATGTGAGCTTTGAGATCGCCACCACTTTTATTAGACACAGAAACATATGGTCAAGCTTTGCATGCGTTGCACTCCGCTTCCAATTAGTCTTGACCGGGACGATAAATTGGGAATTTTCTCTGCAGTTAATCTGTAATGTACATTTTCGCATTGGCATTGTGAGGAGCCAGCGATGCTGGTCAGATCTGTGCTTCCTGCTCTGTTGTGTGTGTCTGTGTGAGCGCGCAGTAGCGCCGCCCACAAAGCACTGAAAGCGAGGCTTCTCTTGGTAACGTCACACGCAACAGGTTACCGTAGTATTCGGTGCAACGCGCCAGTCAATTTAACTACATGCATATTTTACACAAACGTTTCTGTGCGTGACAGATTTCAGATGTGCGTGGGAGCGGTTTGCCATGTTTGTGTACGGGCGCACCTTAGGGGGAACATTGGTGCCAATACAGTTCCCTGGGGGGCTCCAGTGTTGCAGATCAGCACGTCGGAGTGGCACCCCTGCAGTTTGACAGACTGTGGTCTGCCAGTGAGGTAGTTGAAGATCCAGGCCACCAAGTCGTCCTCCACCCCCATCACTGACAGCTTCTCAGCTAGTAGTGGAGGCTGAATAGTGTTGACGGCACTAGAAAAGTCAAAGAATGTTACCCTCACTGAGCTGCCCGTCTTCTCCAGATGTAGATGGGCCTTGTGGACCATGTAGATTATGGCATCCTCCACACCGATGTTCTGCTGATATGCAAACTGCTGGGGGTCCGTAAAGTCTCTCACCTGTGGCTTTAGGTGCTCCAGAACCAGCCTCTCAAAGACCTTCATGACCTGTGCCGTCAGAGCAACCGGCCTGTAGTCATTGAGAGTGGTGGGGCGTCCCTTCTTGGGCACAGGGACGATGAGGGATGTTTTCCACAGCCGGGGAACCTTCTTCAGTCTCAGCGAGAGGTTGAAGAGGTGTTGGAATGTGTCCGCCAGCTCCTCAGCTCCTGTGTTCTCTCCTCTCCAGGCCCCCACAGAGCGCGCTCGTCTCTACTTCCTGCTCGCCTGGCTTCACGCCGTGGTCCAGGAGCGCCTGCGCTACGCCCCGCTGGGCTGGTCCAAGAAGTACGAGTTTGGAGAGTCTGACCTGCGCTCGGCCTGCGACACCATCGACACCTGGCTGGACGACACGGCCGAGGTCAGAGGTTGCCTCGCAGTGAACCAGACATAGAAGAGAATAGACTGTATTTTCGTCATACTGGCATACGACAAGATTAGGGACTCAAACTAAAGCTGCTGGTGATGGAAGATAAGCATACAGTCACAATACTGTACAGTGTTTCCCCTGAAAGAAGATTCAACAGCTGTGCCGCCGAAATCCATATTAGCGCACGCTGCCGGAGAAATAACTTAAAAACTGCCTTAGAATTGTTGGAGATTGTTCATGTTCATGGAGTCGTGTGCGTGTGAATTAGCTAGGATGTTTTTGGTGTGTCCGCTGACACTAGAAGTGTTCTGGAGGCCCAGGTAGCTGCATATTTGTACACTGCAAAAATGAAATTTTATCAAGTGAAAATATCTTATATTTGGTACAATAAATATTGAGTAGAATTATCTTATTCCACTGGCGGATCATTTTGCTTATTTTTTTCTTGATTTTTGGTCAATTTAATCTTGTTTTAAGAAAAGGTTAATCTTGTTTTCTTAAAACAAGATTACATTGGGGCGGGGGGGGGGGGGGGAGAATTATCAAAATGATCTGCCAGTGGGATAAGAGAATTCAAGATAATTCTACTCAATATTGTACCAAATACAAGATATTTTCACTTGATAAGATCACATGTTTTTGCAGTGTAGTTGTAATCAGGGTAGATGTCCAGATTAATGACATCATGCCTCACCACTTAAGAACATGTACACATGCATTAAAGCATTCCGTCTCCAGACGGATTTCCGTCAATTTGATTGGGGAGATCCGTCCATTTGATTCGCGGTCTGACGGAATTGGCTACCTGGTATAATATGATTTGTAGATGCATACACATTTAAACAAAATTGAGCCAATCAGAGGCGCCAAATATGAAGAAAAAAATCGCGCAGCGCCAAGCAGAGTCATCACTCAGCGACTAGAGAGACAGGACGCTGCTCGCTCCGGAGGCTCGCTCCGCGGTTGCAGCTGCAGTCTATTGGGCGAGTTACACATTTGCGAGGTCTGAGAAGTCTGTCCACCACATGGCAGGGTAACAAGATAGTCATGTAAAATAATTAAAAACTGCGTGTTTTGGTTTAACGAGTCGCCTTTTTTGCAGCCTCGCGCGTCAAGTCAACTCTGCTTGTTGACCTACGTCACAGCCACCACGCTGCTTGCACTCGCTGCTATACCGATTAGCTAACGTTAGCTTAATAGCGTCGGTTAAATGGAAGGAGTAAGCCGGCCACTAAAAAGAGAACCCACCGCGGGGTTCTCAGATGAAAAGGATGAGCGGGACCACCTAACAAAAGAAAGTTTAGAGAGGAGAGGACGTTTGAAGAGACTGGCTAGGCAGCGCTACTGGGGGCTGTAGTGGTGAGTTGTTAACTTGTTCCGTGTGCCGCAACTATGTCAAAAACAGAAACAACACTTGTCATTGTCGTGTTACTTCACAGTACAATACGTGAGTCCCCTGCTGTGGTTGTGAGTATAAGTTTATTATCTTAACTCCGTAGCAACATCACACAGGTGTATCTGTAGAGTGTAGACAGTCTCCTCCCCACCATATATTCTCTCCCCACCGTATATCTTTTTTCTACCATCCCCTCCTAATGTACGGTCTCCTCCCCATCATATGTATATAATCTCTGTTAGGATCTATGGGTAACTACTGTATATTTCTCTCCCACCCACCCCCTCCTAATGTACAGTCTCCTCCCCATCATATGTATAATCTCTGTCAGGATATATGGGTAACATTACTGTATATTTGCATATCGTATATGTCACAAATGTAACAGTACTATATACCTGTAGACTGTAGTCTATGCCATAAATGTCACTATGAATTGAAAATGGGGGACCCTGATGATGTAAACAAGACAAACGTCTTTCTCTGGTCTGCATCCCCTTAACAATTGTGTGTATTGAGCCATACTGTATTGTACCCATTCTGCAATCTGTTAAATATTGATTGATTGATTGATTGAACATTTTATTAACAGAATTGCAGAATGGGTACAATAGAGTACAGCTCAATACACACAATTGTTAAGGGGATGCAGACCAGAGAAATACTTTTGTCTTGTTTACATCAGGGTCCCCCATTTTCAATTCATCATAACATATATGACACACATGACATACAGATAGACAATACTGCTACATCTATACATTTATGACATACCAGATTTACAAATACAGTATTGTTTGTGATACAAAAATAGTCTAAAAAAGAGAGTATATACATTGGAGGAGGTTGGGTAGGTGGGGTGGTACATTGGAGGTGGTTGGGTAGGCGAGGTGGGGTAACTGTACATTGGATTATCGACAACCTTACTTGGTCCCAAGAAGAGGGTCTTGTGTATTAAATAAAGTTTTCATTCATTCACTCTGGATCTGGTAAATCCAGTAGCAATACACACAATTGTTAAGGGGATGCAGACCAGAGAAAGATGTTTGTCTTGTTTACATAATCAGGGTCCCCCATTTTCAATTCATAGTGACATTTATGACATACACAACATACATGACATCATGACATTTATGACATGGGGACATACTTGACTTACAGGTATAGTACTGTTACATTTGTCACATATATGATAAGCAAATATACAGTACTGTTACCCAGAGATCCTAACAGTAAATATATACATATGATGAGGAGGAGACTGTACATTAGGAGGGGGTGGGTGGGTGGTAAAAAATATATACAAACGGTGGGGAGGAGACTGTCCATTGTTGTTGTGGCATAATTGCTAAACGTGTTTAGTCCCTTGTTTGTATGATAACAAGCCGTTTAGTTCATGGTTCAAAGTAATGGGAAAGGGGTGCTAGCTCGCCATCAATCAGAAGCTAGCCACAAGACTTGCATTCTCGCTCTCCAGCACACAGCCTCCCTGCCTGGCACAACAACCACAACAGTAGGGTATATAGTCACAGTCAGGACAGTAGGCTCTACAAGTAGGCTCCCTTAAAACGCTAACGCTATTAAAAAAAATAGTGGAGATTAAAATAAGAATATGACTTGGCCTGAAAAAAAGTTCAGTCAGGAGATTTTTTTTTGCTTTAATCCCTGTGTACACTACAGGGCGGCTGGGTGGCGCAGCGGACATAGTGCTCGTCACCAACACAAGAGACTCCGGTCTCGAATCCGGGTGTCAGCGTTGCCTCCGGCTTGGGCCGGTTGTCATACTAACTCGATTGGCAGAGTCAGCGGGGAGGGAAGTCGATGGGTGGTAATCTGGTGTTGTGGACAGCGACTCCTCCTGTAATTATAGATATCGAGTGATATGATATCGTTATCCATATCGTGATATCATTTTTGGCCATATCGCCCAGCCCTACTACCTGCCCCAGTGTGGTACTGACCTTCTTCACACCTTCTCCCTCGCAGGGCCGTCAGAACACCTCCCCAGACAAGATCCCCCGGGCGGGGCCCTGAAGACCCTGATGGCTCAGTCCATCTACGGCGGCAGCTTCGACAACGAGTTCGACCACCGGCTGCTCGTCACCTTCCTGGAGCGCCTGTTCCCCCACGGCAGCTTCCACAGCGAGTTCAAACTGGCCCTCGAGGTGGACGGACACAAGGACACCAAGCTGGCCCTCGAGGTGGACGGACACAAGGACACCAAGCTGGCCCTCGAGGTGGACGGACACAAGGACACCAAGCTGGCCCTCAAGGTGGACGGACACAAGGACACCAAGCTGGCCCTCGAGGTGGACGGACACAAGGACACCAAGCTGGCCCTCGAGGTGGACGGACACAAGGACACCAAGCTGGCCCTCGAGGTGGACGGACACAAGGACACCAAGCTGGCCCTCGAGGTGGACGGACACAAGGACACCAAGCTGGCCCTCGAGGTGGACGGACACGAGGACACCAAGCTGGCCCTCAAGGTGGACAGACACAAGGACACCAAGCTGGCCCTCGAGGTGGACGGACACAAGGACACCAAGCTGGCCCTCGAGGTGGACGGACACAAGGACACCAAGCTGGCCCTCGAGGTGGACGGACACAAGGACACCAAGCTGGCCCTCGAGGTGGACGGACACAAGGACACCAAGCTGCCTGATGGGATCCGGTCAGCGGCTGCTGACCTGCCTCAGAGTTATTACACACGGGGCAACTCCGTGGTGGTGATGGGGCAACATTTCCCCCTGAGTTGCTAATCAAAAGAATAGGGCTGTCAGTTTATCGCGTTAATTAGATTAATTAATTACACAGCAAATGATCGCGTTATGAAAAATTAACTCAAAATTTTTTTTTAAAAGAAAAACATTTTATTTTATTTTTATTTTTTATCTCATTCATTCCATAAGAACGTAGAATACACATTTACATTTTTTTTTTTTTTTATATTTTCTATTTGCATGTTCCCAGTGTCAGAAATACTGTGTCTGTTACTAGGCTTGAGTAAATTGTAATGAACCAAATGAGAATATCAATTTTTTTTTTTTTATCTTTGACTGTGAATAACACCATGCTCAAATTGACCAGACCTGAAAAATCTAAGCAAATTAATAAATGGAAGATGATTAAACGGAAGGTTTTGTAGGGGTTGGTGACGAACGCAATCTCCGTTACGCCACCTGACCGCCCTTATGGTTTCTTTTGTTAATAGAAATATGAGTTTAGAGTTTAGACTCCGCACTCCAAAACACAAGACATTTAATAATTTCCCCTGCTGGATTCATAGATCTGATTTATCATTTAAAATGTATTGAAGGAGGAGGCTACTCTGTATGATTCCATGTTTTTTTTTTTTTTTAATATATTGTATTTTCAGTTTTATATCCAAGACATGAAAACAATATAAGACAAATAGGTGGTGAAATAAATCTTCTGATTTATATTGTATTTTCAGTTTTATATCCAAGACATGAAAACAATATAAGACAAATAGGTGGTGAAATAAATCTTCTGATTTGTCTGGGACTCGAGTCCTCTTCCACCCCTGCTCTCGCAGACTCTAGGGGAATTGTTCCTGTATTTGTCGTAGCTCTTTTTGGGTGCAGCGAAAGTGTTTACCGTCTGCACGCTGTAATGAGGTGCTAACCCACCACTGTAATGGGGCGCTAACCATGCCATCCCCGATGGGGTCTATTCCCTCCTCTCAGCCGTCTTTCCAAGCAGACATTTGTCCTCTTTGGTTCTACAGGTCATGCCGACACTTACAGAACATTGTATTTGATGTCATGTTCTACACCAGACACAGAACACTGTATTTGATGTCATGTTCTACACCAGACACAGAACACTGTATTTGATGTCATGTTCTACACCAGACACAGAACACTGTATTTGATGTCATGTTCTACACCAGACACAGAACACTGTATTTGATGTCATGTTCTACACCAGACACGGAACACTGTATTTGATGTCATGTTCTACACCAGACACAGAACACTGTATTTGATGTCCTGTTCTAATCTACACAGAACACTGTATTTGATGTCATGTTCTACACCAGACACAGAACACTGTATTTGATGTCATGTTCTACACCAGACACAGAACACTGTATTTGATGTCATGTTCTACACCAGACACAGAACACTGTATTTGATGTAGGGCTGTCCCCGACTAAGGATTTGGATGATCGACTATGATTGGCCAAAATTTGCCGTTAGTCGACCCAAAAAAAATGTATATATATATATATAATGTTGTTTTTTTTGTTGTTTTTTTAATCATTCCATTTGGGCTGTGGGGGGTGCTTAATGTCTGAAGGAGTCGACTGAAGGCTTCTTGTCCTCTGCAAAAGCATGCAATTGGTCCACTGATGGATACATCTTGATATTTGTCTAGTCTAGTGTGTTCATTACACTGGCTCCCCATTGCTGCACGAATCCGCTTCAAGGCCCTCGACCTGGCATACCGCAAAGGGAACCGCTCCCGCCTACCTCCGGTCAATGGTCTCTAACTACACACCCTCAAGACCCCTACGCTCTGCATCTTCTGGCCGCCTCAGACCTACTCCTATCCAAGCTCCGGGAGGGTCATCAAAGAGAAGTCGCCTATTCTCAGTCCTTGCCCCACAATGGTGGAATGAACTACCCACCCCAGTTAGGACAGCCGAATCACGTCCAATCTTTCGCAGTCGACTAAAGACTCACTTCTTCAACCATTATCTGAATTAAAAAAAAAAAATCTAACCCTAACTAATCGTACTGTCGTGCACTTGTCCTAATAAACTAACCTACACTGTAGCACTCAACACTTTGATGAACATTGTTGCTCAGCTGATAGAGTTGTACCCTTCTTGCTGTCTTGTCGTACAGAACTTGTAAGTCGCTTTGGATAAAAGCGTCAGCTAAATGACTAAATGTAGATGGGTGAAATCCGCTTTCAGTGCCTCTGTGAACGTTCTCTTAGGCAGTTAGCCTCTGGTATGCGTGCCATTAGTGTTAGCCACTTTTCAGGCCTCTTTTCTTTTGGAAAGAATGATTTAAAAAATATATATTATAATTTTTTTTTTTTTGTATTTGACTAAGAGGTTGGCAGTCGACTACGGCTCCTTTCGACCGATTAGTCGACTAATCGACTAATAGGGGTCAGCCCTAATTTGATGTCATGTTCTACGCCAGACACAGAACACTGTATTTGATGTCATGTTCTACGCCAGACACAGAACACTGTATTTGATGTCATGTTCTACGCCAGACACAGAACATTATAGTAAGGAGCTGCTGGTACATTTTATATATCTCTTCTCCAAAGCGCTTTACAATTTCTGTTCCTCACATTCACCCATTCAATCACACATTTACACACCGACGGCGGAGGCGACCACGCAAGGTGCCAACCTGCTCATCAGGAGCCGTTAGGGGTTAAGTGTCTTGCTCAGGGACACTTCGACATGCTGCCTGGGAGGAGCGGGAATCAAACCGGTAACCCTTCCGACTACCAGACGACTGCTCTACCTCCTGAGCCACTGTGGCTACTTGGACTAAAGAGCACAAGATCATCTGCTACATTCTATGGTTCACTAGAGTGTCATGCACCCAGTATTACAGGCTTTCAAAGAACTGGGGGCAAAAGTCTCCCTCGTCTGACTTCACTGCTGACTGACACTTTTACTTCCCCAGTTTACCTGCATATTCTGATGGACATGCTAAGATATTCCTTTATTGATCCCCTTGGAGAAATGCAGGCGTCATAGCAGCATGGGGGAGGGGAGGTACAGGTATGGGCAGGGTAATAAAAGGAATAGAATAGAACTCTATATTTACTATATTATAGATGTTGCATTAAGTTTAAGTAGAATTAACTTAACCCCCCCCCAAAATCTATATTCTTTCTCTAAATATCTCTCAAGAGGCTCTATTGTTATGCCTTATTGCCCAACATTACAAAATGTATTATTCTTATTTATACTAACAATGACTCAATTCACACCATTCAAACGTGTCATTATCGCTGTTTTGTTTAGCTAGCATAATACCTGTACCACAATATAATTGATTAGCCCACTCACCCCCCACAGAGAGGTGTTAAGAGGCATTGAGTTTAAAAAATACAAATTATTCAAGAACATGCTTGTCATATAGGATGCTTTATTAATCCAGAAATAGCAGATTTCTTGCAGCAATTGTATCGCGAGGCTGGACGACGCGGCGATAACGAGCTTGTTTCTGGGGGGATTTTCATGAACGCCGTGTCGTGATTGGCTGTTCGGATGCCAATTTAAAATGCTTTACGTAAGGGATGACGTCGCGGATGAGATAAAGCTGTGAACGAGGTTAGGGGGATTTTCATGAACGCCGTGTCGTGATTGGCTGTTCGGATGCAAATTTAAAATGCTTTACGTAAGGGATGACGTCAATCATTTAAAATTCATAGGAGGGCATCCGAACAGCCAATGAACAGCCTGTGCGAGGTTACGTCAGGTACGCAGCCATCCTCACGTGATCGAATATGACGGAAATTTAGAGGCGTGGCTTTGCGAAGTGTTAGATATAAAAGTGTCAACGGTTAACTCATCGAGTATTCAGAACCTTCAACGGAACTGAATAACACCAGCTTCTGGCAACAGAACTGAACCACCTGACAACAGATTGGATTATTTCGCAAGCAAGATGTCGTTTATCTGTGGAAACGTGAGTTACATTTATTTTACATTTGGGAGCTAAATATAATATACGTTATAATTTAGGGCTGTCGCGGTATTTTAAACATGTTGGATAATGTTTAATGTTATAGATAGCTAATAACGAGCTAGCCTAAGAGCTAACGTCACTATGCTAACGGCCGTTAACGTTTGCAAACAAAGTTAACGTCATCAGTTCAGTTGACATCTTCTAACCGTTACCACGAGCAGCAAAGACGCCACACACCTGCAGTGTAGTCACGTGACACTGACTGAAGCCCACGCGTGAGCCAGCGATCATCCTTTATTAGCACCACCTAAGAGATGAATCGTTCACGGCAGTTTAACACCCCCACTTGATCTTATTCTGACACAACCTTTGACTACAGCGCGCAGCTACACTGAACGAGAGCTGTAATTCAGCAGAGCATATTAGCTTTAGTATGGCGAGTCAATACTAACTGACAAGCCAGAGCCATGTCATTGTTCAACTTTATTGCGATCACGCATTTGAAACGGCATCACCCGAATGATTCCCTGTTGCATTCAAGAAGCATCTCGCTATTAATGCAGACCGGGCCAACGCAATAACAAACGCCATAGGTGTTTTTATAGCAGCAGATCTGCGACCATACTCCGTTGTCGAGAACACTGGGTTTAAGCACATGTTAAAAGTAATATAGCTTCGCTACCTAGTTCCCTGTCCGTATTTCAGCCAGCAAGTCATACCACCAGCTCTATAAACTAGCCCCTTTCATGACTGTGATGCAAGCCCTGCCCCTGTATTCAAGCATCACAGTCATGAAAGGGGTTATGTATAAACAAGCACACGCTACGACTTATCCTCCAAGGCATCTGTCTGCTATATAATAATCTTCAGATTTACTTAAGTGTTATTAGTAGGTTACAGCAGTAAGCATTAGTTTGCTCAGTCAATTATGGCCAATTCGTTTTATATTGTTTAATACAGTTAAGCCAGGGGAGACACTACAGGTGAATAGGGTAAAAAGATTAACTAATAGATATCACAATGAAACTTCCCCAGTTGATTACTTATATTAAGACAAGACTTTTTTGTATTACAAGTTTTCTCAAATTGTTAAATATGCAAATGAGGCATTATCTACTTAAATATGCACTAATTTGCATATAATTCCAGGACAGAAATCTGAACATTGGATAAAGCCATTTTCAAAATTATTGTTTCATTTAGTTGACATATTAGAGCCAAAGGTTATTACAGAGGGGATTTTGGATATCTCTTTTTATCACTCCATAAATCAGAGAATACTCCATTCAGTCAATTTTTATGGTAAAATTCCATATTTCGCCATGTTTTTAGGAATAAAATGTGATATAAATCAGGGTATGAATGCGATATCAACAAACCCTTCTGTAAATACCTTCAGAACATAGATATGAATAGAACTGGAAGGTTTGGTGTATGTGAGTGCTACTGAAGTGGAGATTTCTGGCTCAGAGTATGAGGAAAAACTCTTAAAACTCATTTTTGGGAAAACGCCTTCAAAGTTCTGTATTGTAAAATGCCATACTTTTTTTTGAAACAGCTATTTACAAACACAATACCTAATCAAACCATTAGTAATAGACAACCTAAACACATGCCTGATAACTGAATAATAATAATAATAATGATGTTATTGAACTGAACAGAACTACACACAGGCTACAAACAGTGTAGTACAGTGTAGTACCCCCTAATAGGCAAAACATATTTAAATAGATATCACTATGAAACTTTCCCAGTTTGTTATGTACATATAAACTAAGAAAAAATATATTGCAAGTTTTCTGAAATTTATGTTTATATATGCAAATGAGGCACTTCCCCATTAAATATGTGCACATTTATGGATGCAATAAGGCAAAAGGAAGTAAAATAAACAACTAAATGTGTGTTATTGACGTTTTATTGTCACTAGTTTCATAGAAGACATGTTTAGGAAGCAAAATATAACAAAATCTCAAAATCAACAAAAAAGGTATATTTGCCTATTCACCTGCAGTGTCTCGCCTTAAATAAATAGATAAGTCCTTGTGTTTGCTGCACATCCAACTTGTTCAGGTGACTTACTGCTGCTGACACACTAAACATCCATCATCTAAAGAGGCCCTCATCAATGCCTGATACACATTAAACAATGATGCTCTGTTTGCTCCCCAATCTCTCCCTGACAGACATTTTAACAGATTATTGACCTTTTTACATTTATTTTTTACTTGATCAATATGCTGTTTCCAGGTCAACTTTTCATCAAATAACACACCAAGGAATCTGACTACTCTAACCTGTTCTAATGTATGAATCTAACTACACTAACCTGTTGTAATGTATGAGTCTAACTACACTAACCTGTTCTAATGTATGAATCTAACTACACTAACCTGTTCTAATGTATGAATCTAACTACACTAACCTGTTGTAATGTATGAATCTAACTATACTAACCTGTTCTAATGTATGTTCATATAGGAGGAGGAGCTGCAGTGGATCCTGGGGGAGAAGGAGGACGACCTGCAGTGGATCCTGGGGGAGGAGAAGGAGGTCGACCTGCAGTGGATCCTGGGGGAGAAGGAGGACGACCTGCAGTGGATCCTGGGGGAGAAGGAGGACGACCTGCAGTGGATCCTGGGGGAGAAGGAGGACGACCTGCAGTGGATCCTGGGGGAGGAGAAGGAGGATAAGGAGACCCTGCAGTGGCTCCTAGAGGAGGAGGCCATGCAGTGGCTCCTGGGGGAGAAGGAGGAGGAGGAGAAGGAAGGGGAGAAGGAGGAGAAGGGGGAGGAGAAGGAAGGGGAGAAGGAGGAGAAGGGGGAGGAGAAGGAGGAGAAGGGGGAGGAGAAGGAGACCCTGCAGTGGATCCTAGAGGAGGAGACCCTGCAGTGGATCCTGGGGGAGAAGGAGAAGGAAGGGGAGAAGGAGGAGGAGAAGGAAGGGGAGAAGAAGGAGGAGGAGGAGAAGGAAGGGGAGAAGGAGGAGAAGGGGGAGGAGAAGGAGGAGGAGGAGGAGAAGGAAGGGGAGAAGGAGGAGAAGGAAGGGGAGAAGGGGGAGGAGAAGGAGACCCTGCAGTGGATCCTGGAGGAGGCCATGCAGTGGCTCCTGGAGGAGAAGCAGTCTGACCCCTCCTTGTTTTCTGCTCCTATTAATCTGACCCCTCCTTGTTTTCTGTTCCAGCTGACCCACAGTGGAGAGAAGCCCCACCAGTGTGAAGAGTGTGGGAGGGGCTTCAGTAAGTCAGGTGACCTGAAGAAACACCGGAGGACCCACACAGGAGAGAAGCCCCACCAGTGTAAACAGTGTGGGAGGGGCTTCAGTCAGGTAGGTCACCTGAAGGTCCACATGCTGACCCACACAGGAGCGAAGCCCCACCAGTGTGAGCAGTGTGGGAGGGGCTTCAGTCTGTTACCTGACCTGAAGAAACACCGCCGGACCCACACAGGAGAGAAGCCCCACCAGTGTGAGCAGTGTGGGAGGGGCTTCAGTGTGTTGTCTAACCTCAAGGCCCACCACCGGATCCACACAGGAGAGAAGCCCCACCAGTGTCTCCAGTGTGGGAAGAGCTTCAGCCGGTCTAACAATCTGAAGAAACACAAGTGTGAAGGTGAGCTCGCACACCTCTAGGTTCTGTATGTTTATATATATATCAGAATCATATTTAAGACTTTTTAAAATACTTTTTAAGGCCTAACATTCTGTTCAATTTAAGACTTTAAGACCCTGCAGAAACCCTGCATAAAAGCCGTTCCTAAAGGCTGTGTTCCAACCATTTGACTAGTGCCGTCTTGAATGGTGCTGTGGTCATGTGCCCCGGTCTTCCCAGCCAGCAGGCACGGTAGGCAGGGTTTGCACAAGGTCCTTGAAGTGCTTAAAGTGCTTGATACAAAAAAAAGTCAAGGCCTGGAATTCCTTGAACAGCCCATTTTTAACGAGGTGCTTAAAAAGTCCTTGAAATTCAAATCAACCATTCGCATTGAACGTTTTGTTCATCCATGATAAAAATGTTCAAGACATTTTATTTACCGACCTGTAGGAGTCGCTGTCCACAACGTCCCATCCCCACCCACCAGCTTCCCACCCACCAGCTTCCCACCCCCTAATAGCGATATGGCCTCTAAATGATATTGCGATATGTTTTTGGCCATATCACGATACACAATATATATATCGCGATATTTTGACATTTCCTCTAAAGCACTTAAAAATGCTTGATTTAACCCTTTGATGCATACAGTCACGCCAATATGATTATTATAATAAGTCCCTGCGAAATATGTTTCCATTATTAAACCATGAAGATGCTTTAAAAAATAATTAAATGAAAATGTACTAAGAGTAGTCTACTGACACACTAATAAAAAAAATTATTTACATCTAAGACAATTTATATAAAAACTATTGGGTGCCTAAGACTTTTGCACAGTACTGTGTTTTCTATCCACTTTAGCCAAACACACACACATATATATACACACTACTGTGAGAAAATAATAATCACACACAAAGCCTTACAAAGGGATAATGGCTTATAGCAGACTTAATGATTTTAGAATATTTCAGATAATGAAATGAAATGTTTATATCATCAACTATCCAGTTAGTATCTATACTGTAACGTTTGGCCACTTTAAATCATTGAATAGAGAGAGAGAGACATTTGCGTTTTGAGCGTATAAGCTGCCGTAGGCAGTGTCGTGGAGTCCGCTTTGAGCTAACGCTAGCAGCTAAGAGCTAATGCTAGTTAGCTTAGCCTATTATGGTTTAACTTAGCAGCTAACGTTAGCCCATTGCATGTCATTGAAGGTCCGCGCTGGTCTGTGTAATGAAATTACAATTGCATGTCATTTAAGGTCCGCGCTGGTCTGTCTATAATGAGAGGAACGCTCTGCACTAAAGCAAGTCTCATATCAGCCGCGACGTGACAACATATACTCGATGTTCACGATATAGTAATTTACTACATCTCACGTAGAACAAGCCGCGATACATCGAGTATACTCGATATATCGCCCAGCCCTAGTATGAACGACCAGCCAAGCTGGTAGCAACGCCGAGAGCTGGGCTCGAACACAGCATCTCCGGCGTTGGTGGCGAGCGCCTTGCCCACTGCGCCACCTAGCCGCCCTTGAATTGATTTAACCCTTCTGCCTTGTTAGGTAACTGACAGAGTTGGCACATCAGTGCATGAAAAGATTGCATCACGTTCAAGGTCAAACGTCATTTGTAATATTTCGTTCCAATAATTTTTTTATGAATACCACTATGAACCTAACTCAACATATCTATCAAAAGATTCCAAAGATTTCAGAATTGTAACCCCTTATATTCCCGTTTGTGTTAGGGATAGGGTAACCCTAACCTTAACCCTAACCCCTAATGCATGAAATAAACCACTGGGGTCGTTTTGTCCTCTAATATTGGTAACTTTTTTTTGTAGAAGTTTTCAAAATATAATCTTCTCAAATTCTGTAAATATATACAAAATAAGCAAACAGACCCAATTTCATGACATAATCATCAACACAGCCACCGTTGTACACACACACACACACACACAACAAAAAGGCTAAATACAGGAAATAGTTGCTAAGGAGGCACAAGGGTTAAAAGCTATCCGGCTGCAAGCTAGCCTAGCTTAGCACAAATGAATAGAAGCAGATACTGACCATTAGCCTAGCATAAAACTCAGTGAGAGGTGTTTTGGCCAACAGCTGGGCTAGTTGGTCCATATCCGCTTCCATTCATTTGTGCTAAGCTAGGCTAGCTTGCAGCCGGATAGCTTTCTACCGAACGCACAGAGAGGAAATGTATATCTATCTTCTTGTCTGACTCTGGAGAAGACGGTAAGCGCATTTCCTATGATGTTGGCGTGTTTCTTTTAATATGCATGACATGTAGCCTATTAACCATTCAAAGGGCATTTCCTGTTTCATGTCTACTAAAATGGTAAATGGCTGCATTTATATAACAGCTTTTATCCAAAGCGCGTTACGATTTGTTCCTCACATTTTACCCACATTTTACCCATTCACTCACACATTCACACACCGATGGCGGAGGCGACCATGCAAGGTGCCAACCTGCTCATCGGGTTAGGGGTTAAGTGTCTTGCTCAAGGACACTTTGACACACTGCCCGGGAGGTGCAGGAATCGAACCGTGAACCTCCGGATCTACCTCCTGACCCACTGTCGCTCACTCACCTGGCTTCTGTGTGTGTGTTTGTTTGTTTGTGTGCATCCAGGACGTGGACCTGAGGGAAGACGGTGGACCAAGACCACCTGACCACCAGGGGGCCTACAGCCACGACTTCCAGGATCTCTTTTTTTTTTTCCCATCCCAATTTCGCTGTTTCCAATTCTCCCCTCCCCTGTCTTGAACGTTGCTCGCATATGCCCCCCACAGGTCGGTCGTAGGGAGGATAGAAGCCTTGCATCACGTGTCCCCTCCGGTACACGAGGAGGCAGCCTGTCACATCTTTTCACCTGCCAGCGCGGACTCATTGGCGAGGTGTAACGTGTGGGAGGCTCACACTACCCCCGCCATTTCCTGTCTCTGCTGTGCAGGCGTCCCCTAACCGACCTGTAGGAGTCGCTGTCCACAACGTCCAGATTACCACCCATCGACTTCCACCCGCTGACTCTGCCAATTGAGTCAGTCATTGAGGTATGATGTCAGCCATGTCAGCGCAGAGCCAGCCACTCCCATTCCTGCGAGGGCTGCGAGGAGGATCTGATGGTTGACTGTGTCGAAGGCTGCAGATAGGTCTAGGAGAATCAGGACAGAGGAGAGGCCTTTCACTCTCGCCACAAACAAAATGGCTATACAGTTGGAATTTATTATTATTCCTATCACTCTGTGGTGTCTAGAATGTGTCCGCATTCGGTTAAAACAACATTATTTTCATCTCTCTAGTCGGTTAAGGTTAGGATTAGAGTTTGGTTTCTAAACAACTTGTCTTTTCCACCCCTCCGCCTCCTTTTCCACCTTTCCTCCCCCCCGCCCCTCCCCATCCCCCCCCCCCCCCCTTTTCTGCCCCTCCTTCTCCGCCCCCCCCTTTTCTGCCCCCCCCCCCCCCCCCCCCGTTTTCTGCCCCTCCTCCCCCCCCCCCCCCCCCCGCTCCGCCCCTCCCCCTCCCCGCAGACCCTGATGACGGACGAGGTGCTCTTGCGGGAGATCCAGAGGCGGCTGCAGGTGGTGAACGAGGAGCTGCTGATGGTGTACAGCAGCGTCGGAGGCCCCATCCAGGGGCTGCCCTGCCTGGCCGCGCGCCCCAAGAGGACGACCGGCGCACTGCTGGAGGGGATGCACAGCCCGTCAGCTCAAACCCTTTATTTAACCCCTTCACTACCACACTACAGAAGGTTCACGGTGATGGTAAAGGGTTAACTTTTTTTTTTTTTTTTTTTTTTTTTTTATAAATATGTCCTAAATCATTCATTCGAATTAATCGATCAAATCAATTAATGGCCCAGCCCTAACACACTTCAACCCTCCAGATCCTCAGCCCCCGTAGTGTGAAACCTGTGGCTGTTTGAGAGTGGAGACCATGTTGTGAACAGACTGACCGACCAGCCCTATAGAGCTGCTGGTCACAGCTAAAATAATAAACCAGATGAAACGGAAGATAAAAAATAAAGCGAGAATAATTAGTTAAAACGATTAACGTGCTGAAATAGAACGGTTTGTGGTCACAGTTCTTAACTGTCCGACAGTTATCTTGGGTAGCATTTTTACGCACGTGAATAGAAGGCTACAGGTTGGTTGGCGGGTTAAGAACGGAAGACCTCCACCTCTCACACACCCTCTATCTCACCTGCAACTAAAAGATCTGGAAAACAGCTTCATCAGGTTCTGATCTGAAACTGATGAAGGTCCTTGTACCCAACTGTGTTTGAGGACACAGATTACAATATCCATTCAAAGAGAGTGCAGTGCTGGTTTTTAAAGCTGTACTATGTTGTCGAGGGAAGGAAATCCTGAAGAGTGTAGAAGAAAAAAGTATAGTAGATTTTCACAACTGAATAAACTAGCTGCCCTGAGATGAAAATATTCATCTCAAGTTTGATTGTTTACATGTGCTGGGCCTACAACTTTAGTTTCTAATACATATATTTACTATACAAAGAGGTATCTTCTAGGCTTACATGTGTAGTTCACACTGTCTCAAAACGATGTATCTTTTGATTCCCAATGACCTAAGATGATGATTCTAATACTGAGAATGTCCAAATGATTGTTCTATGAATATTCTTTTTTTAATCTTTTAAATTACAGAGGAGCTTTGAGACACACTTAGGCTCATGCATACCCTGTTGTATATGTGCATGCTTCCTCATACGCTAAATGTACACATTCAACAATCGGAACACACCAACACACACAACCTCGTCTTGAAACCAAGAACTCTCCTCTCAATCTGCAGGGACTTTAACCTAGACGAGGCACTAGATGGCGCCAATACCCAGATCTGCTGTGAGCTCAACAAGTCTCTTACCGAGAGGAACTACCCAGCGCTGAGCCCAGCACTGCAGGCCACTCTGAAAGGCCTGGTCTGTGACATCACCAGGAAGGACAACCCCATCCGCACTCTCGTGGGTAAGACACTCGACCTGTCCCTGACACTCACACGCTCGGGCCCAATCCAGTTTGTTTTTGGAATAAGGCTACGGGTATTATGTCTTAATACTATAATACTTTTACTTTTACTCCACACATTTCTAAAATCTCTGTGGATGTGTGTGTATATATATATATATATATAGCACCTTTAAGCCTACTTTACAAAAACACAAGAGCTGGAGAAATGTAAGCACTGGTGTGTGTGTGTTCGTGTTCGTGCGCGCTTTGAGTCCCAAACTACTAAACCTGTCTTCACACAAACAAACCGAGTTGGGAGAAAAACCAACACTGATTCAACTACGAAGGTGTTCTACCAGGACGGAACTGATTGATTGAACATTTTATTAACAGATTGCACAATGGGTACAATACAGTATGGCTCAATACACATTGGAAACACAGTTTCGAATTGCGGCCTCCCGTAGGTGCTTTTTTTTTTAGCGCGGTTTTGAAGGAGGGTAGGGATTCACACTATTTTACGGCTGTGGGTAGGGCGTTCCACATCGTTGTGGCATAATTGCGAAACGTGTTTAGTCCCTTGTTTGAGCCGAATCTGGGTTGGGACATGATTTGTGGAACTATCCTGACCTCCTCTTCTGTCTGGTTTCCCCCCCCCCCAGAGGAGCGCGTCCAGCAGTACTTCATGGCCCTCCTCTCCGCACAGAACCACCTGACCGTCCTTCCCCAGGTCCCCGCCGGCCTGAGCGCCATCAAGCCCGAGCTGACCGCTCTGGCCACCGTCTTCACCGGCCTGGTCAACCACAACAAGCGGGTCTACGGACCCTTCTACTCGGGGGTCCTCCACCGTCTTCACCGGCCTGGTCAACCACAACAAGCGGGTCTACGGACCCTTCTACTCGGGGGTCCTCCACCGTCTTCACCGGCCTGGTCAACCACAACAAGCAGGTCTACGGACCCTTCTACTCGGGGGTCCTCCACCGTCTTCACCGGCCTGGTCAACCACAACAAGCGGGTCTACGGACCCTTCTACTCGGGGGTCCTCCACCGTCTTCACCGGCCTGGTCAACCACAACAAGCGGGTCTACGGACCCTTCTACTCGGGGGTCCTCCACCGTCTTCACCGGCCTGGTCAACCACAACAAGCGGGTCTACGGACCCTTCTACTCGGGGGTCCACCGTCTTCACCGGCCTGGTCAACCACAACAAGCGGGTCTACGGACCCTTCTACTCGGGGGTCCTCCACCGTCTTCACCGGCCTGGTCAACCACAACAAGCGGGTCTACGGACGGACCCTTCTACTCGGGGGTCCTCCGGCGAGTCGTGTTCAGCGAGGAGGCGGCCCCCCCGCCGGCCTCCTCTCAGGACCCCCCACTGAGGACCCCGTGACCTCCACCTGAAAACCCAAATGTCAGCGCTCAGCCAGTTTCTGAAGCCTCGAAGTTTGAGGTGACGTTGTCACAACCGTTATATATATAATTTCCTCAAAATGCCCCACAACTGGTTTATAAAATCGTCAGAAAATGTGTCCAAAATGTCTTCTGGACCTGATGATGCCAGAAGGAACACATTTATATTGTTTGCTGAAAGTTTACTTGAATATGTGTGAAATTGTTCATTCTTCCGCTCCCTGTAATAAAATGTATTGTCAAAACAAGCAATATGTCTCACTTTTACTGAGTAGAATGTTTTCTTATCAAATCGTCATACATCTGTCTTATTGATTGGCTAATAAAGGTGCACTATGTAGTTTAGTGAGTCAGAGAAGGTATGTTTTCATAACTGAATAAACCAACTGTTCTCAGAGGAAAATTGGATCCTCAGTTTGAACTGAAAAGTTACTATTTCATTTACAAAGGCAGGGCCTGCTATTTTGTTAAATATATTCTAGGCTTAGATTTGGTTCACAATGCCTAAATAATATTTTGTTTTAATTTATATATGAATAAAATTAAAAGAAAGATATAATAACTAAGGATCACAGTCAATGTCCTCCGAAACGGCATAGTACAAATTTAAAAAATATAATTTGAAGAATTCTAAAATAAAATTTATTTATTTTACATTATTAATGTCCCCCTGACCTTGGCTGGTTGGTAACTGAGCTTGTCCCAGATACTGTCGTGGCCAGATTCGACGCAGGGAGGAATGTGGTGGACCACTCTACACCGGCCGTCTTTCTTAGACCTTTTTAGAATTTTGTATTATTATTATAATTGTATTATTCTCACAAATTTAAATCCCCAAACCTAGGATTAGATTAAACTATATTTTATCAGATATTTAGATACTTGACCAACATGGTGAGTGTGCCCTCTGCTGGTTAAACGGAGAACTTGTAAAAAGTGAATTTTCAATTCATCATGAATCGCCTTGTTCCTTTTGGCCATTATGTTGTGTTAGACTTACTTAGAGCAAGGGTTCTCAAACCTTTTCAACACAAAATTAAAAGATAATAGTCTCACCCCTAAGACCTGAAGATATTTCTACTCGTGTAATTTGGGTAATTTGAGAAGTAGAATGACCCATTTATATAGTTTTTTTTGTTACGAAGAGTCCTTCACTCATCAGATCAACACATACCATTCAAGTCTTTAAATGTCTCGCCACTTGGCCTCTCAATCTCCTCTCAAAGGAGCTTACATTTCCTAGTTAAAGTTTAAACCCACCCTAAGTTAGAGCAAAATTCACATTATGTTATTCCTCTGGAACAGTTCAGTCAATATTTGTGAATGTGTAACGTGAACTCAAGTTAGTTAGACTCACAAAGCTCAAATCCAAACAGCCAGGCCCAAGACTCTAATCTGGCATGTCGTTAAAACATCTGCTTTTGCCTAAGAGGCTCACTTTGGGGAACCATAAAATGTTTAGCTTTCAGATTGTATTTATAGTAGTAATACCAATATTGTATTTGTTATTATTATTGATTCGTCATGTTAGGGTGTATCTCTTTAAGTGAAGAAAAATGCCTTATATTAAATAGGGGATATCAGTGCAGATGGAGCTCGATTTCAGGAGTTAGTTTACCAGAGACAACATGGTGAGTGTGCCCTCTGCTGGTCAAACGGAGAACTTGTAAAAAGTGCCAGTCATCTGATTTGTGATTTGCTACTACAGCAGAATAATGTGTGTCTGAATACGTTTTTCTGCCCCACGATATGTATTGTCACATTTCTGTATCACAATATATAATTTTTTTTAATATATTGTCCCATCCCAGATATAAATTATATATTCGATTCAATTCTTTATTTTTTTTTATTAAAATTTGTATTTGCCGTTTTTAAACATACAATACATTTACTGACAAAATTATGTATATAAAAAAAAATAATAATATCAAAAAACAAAGAAATAAAAAAGAGACAAAAATAAATACAAAAAGAGTGACATGGGTTCATCGGTCCCTACATTGTTTATTTACATTTCAATTTCTTTTCTTGCTTCCTTTTCATTCTTCTGTGATGTCGTTTCCTTTCTTCCAATTTTTCCTCTTGTAGCCTCAGCATATGTGTGATTCTCTCCATTTCCTGTATCCCCTCTATTATCTCTATCCATTTTTCCTTTGTCTGTGTTTCTACCCTGTACCACAGTTTAGTCAATACTTTCTTGGCTGCTACTAGTATCTTAATCAGATATTTGTCTTCTCCCTGAATTTCTTTCTGTGTCAAGTTCCCTAGGTATAGTACTTGACCTGTCTGGGGTATTTCATATGTCATATCCTACTATTTCATTTATTATCCCTCCTATCTCCTCCCAATAGTTTTTTATTTTCTGATATTCCCAGAATATGTGTGTGTGGTTCGCTACTTCTTGCCCACATTTTCTCCAACATGGCTTTTGTGTTGGTGTGTAATTACCCTGTATTTCTGGTGTTATAAAGATATATGTTTTTCCACCCAAACTCCCTCCATATCCTTGATCCTGTGGTTGATTGTTGTATCTTACATGTGTTATACCATTCCTCCTCTGTTATCTCTATTTCTAATTCTTTCTCCCACTTTTCTTTTATATACAATTTCCTTACTGTCCATTATTGCCTGATATAGTGCTGATATAACCCTCCCCTTCCTTCCTAATGATCCCATTCTGTTCTTTGTCTCTGTCTTGTTTTATTTCTTTTTTATAGTAATCTCTAATCTGTAAATATCTAAAGTGGTCTCTATTTTCTAGTCCAAATCTTTCTTAAAATGTTTGTAGAGTCTGCATCTCCCCTCCTTCTATCATTGTACATATTACTGTTATCCCCTCCCCTGTGTCATGGGTTATCCATCTCAGTATCTTTGATTCTTTTTCTAGCTTATATTTCTTTACTATTGTGTTCCATATGTTTATAGTGAATTTGGTAATTGGGTCTAGTAGTTGTTCCTGTCTTCTGAACAGCTCCGTCTGCCTCAGGGCAGCTCTGGCTGCAATTGTAGCTTACCACCACCGGTATGACTGTGTATGAACGAATAATGGACTCTGTAAGCGCTCTGGGGTCACTGGGGTGTCATGAAGAGCGCTATATAAATCCAATCCATTATTATTATTATTATTATTATGATCTCCTATTAGTGCCTGCACTTTGAATACCTCCCTTTTTTTTTTTTTTTTATTATTGCAAAACAGAAATTATTAAAAGTCAGTACTCAACACACAATGCATAATGAAACTAACAGTCAAGGTGGCTAAAATTACATGCAAGTACAGAAACAAGACAAAAAAAAAAGTCTATAATAATATTTTACCGTATACAGTGTGTTGTGAAGGGCCAGATTAAACCGAATATATATATTTATTTATATATATATATTTAATTGTATTTGTATATTCTCTAATATTCCCTGATATCCCTTGTATATTCCTTGTACAATATGCATTGAATATCCATTCTAGCCTACTGAACATCCCATAATAGTCTCCATTCTACTATTGGTCGAGACCTTGGTGCCAGGCTGCCATACCCCTCAGACCCAGTTCAAACGTACCGCTCGACATGTACGAACAAGTCCTAGTTCCGCGTAGGAATTTGGCTACCGCACCACTAATGGGACTATTTGTTCATAGTGCGTATATATACTGCGCTACTAAAGTAGGACTTTCTTTTCAGTCCAGTTTCTTACCCTCCAATAGAGTCACAGACGTAAAGCCTCCCCGCGATGCCACTTGTGGGAGTAAGGCCAAGTTCGGCCTACCATCGGTATTGAGACATCGTGTATATTAATATTTGAATAGTCATATTTGGCACTATATCGTCGAGTTGGACGTAGTCTATTAAGCTAATAATAGTCTGTTAATATATAGTGCTTCGTGCGGTGAGAATACTACCGTGGTCAGTACCCCATCGTTTCGGGCAGAGAACTGGCTGCTTACCCAGGGTGGTTGACCCTATGTGAAGCTGCACCCGAGGAGCCCCAGAGCCGACGAGCGAGTGGACCTGTATACCGGATTATTCTACCGACGACAGCCCGCCTTCCCAGGCACGGATTATGCTTTGGATACTTTGATTATTCTATGGATAAAGACCCCCGACACTACCGTGTGTTGGAACCCCCCCCCTGGAGAGGACGCAAGTTGAGGAGACGCTCTGCAAGACGAGGTCTCTCCACATCTCTCCCCCGTGGACCGGAGAGAGCCGGCCCACAAAGAGTCCACCTGCTTTCATCTGTGGTCCAAGGATCGCCGGCGCATTGAACGGCACTACAGTGGGTTCTCCTGGGATACCCTTGGCCGGACGAGGCAGCTGGATTCTACCCCCCCCCCCCCTCCTACTCCTGTCGGCTTACAAGCGACCGGATTAACCCCCTCTAGTGTATCCAGCCTATAATCATTAAAGTATCATTGCTGTTATTCCTTAACTATTCCAGGTCGTATATTTACCACCTGCGCCTTCAGAGATTGGACATTATCTATTGATATACCGACGAATACTCCTTGCCATAAAAGTGCATACTATTTCAATTCATAAATGTAATTAAGTGATTAAGTGCTTATTCTACACACCATCGCTGTGTAGGAAATAAAGACCTGTTTCTAATTCGTACATTTGTGTTGGATCCGTTTCATCTACGTGAGAGTGTTCATGATAATATATTTATGCCGTGTACTGGGTGGCCAAATATTAAGTACAAAGGTAGTGGTAGTAAGTATCATATCTAGTAATACAGTCAGGGAATTGTACCCCTCAGTTACAATTGGTCCTTCGAGCCGGATGGGTAATTAGTGTAATATTAATATAGTGTTATTAATATTGAAATGGCCTATGATGAACACTCCACGAAACGATCCTCCTAACCAACGCCCGCAGCGCGAACGACGGCTCCCTCAGTACTTAGAGGCTTACGCTGTCAGTCAACAACCTAGTCTTCTACTAACAGTAAACGCGGTAAAACTAGAAAGTAAAAGTATGTCTAACCCCAACGCCCAGACTACCCCGACCATAGAGGCCCCTACGGGCTCTAATGTAACTGACCAAGTTCACGGTGGGGACCAGTGGGAACCAGACATGACTTCACACCCCGCCAGTACTGAAGAAGTAGTCCCCGATGAGTCCCGGGAGGAATACAACGCTACCGAGAGAGAACTCGGCACGGAAGAAGACGGGGAGAGCACCGTGGAGATAGAGCTCCAAGGCTCCGCAAGGAGTACCCCGAGGGAAGGCTCCCCTATACAACCGCCTTCTCCCAGCGAGGCAGAGAGGACCCTACAGCAGGCATTCCTCGTCAGCCTGAAAGCCTCTACTGAACGCGATAGACTCCAGGGTGAACGCGATCGATTGCAGCTACAGCAACGGAGCGAAGAAGAGCACATACGCCTGGAAATAAGACGCATTCAGATGGAAGAGAATGTGGCCCGAGACCGAGCAGACAGCCAGCGAGCAGCTGCTGGTGCTCTACGGGACGCAGAGCGCGACAGACAGCAAGCGCAACTAATAGAACAGCTGATCAGACGGACAACACCCTCTCCCTCCGCCAGAGGCTCCAGGAACTCGTCTAGACACACCTCCAGGGCGGCATCCCCTAGCCGAGTAAACAACCCTGAACTTGACCAACAGACGAGGTCTATACCCCCCACAGACCACCTCCCCCCACCGGTCCAAGCGAGACCTAGCAACCGGGAAGGAGCAGCATATCCTGTGGAGAGGCTAAACCAGAGACTACAAGCACTGGATGACCTAACTGAAGACGAAGAGGAAGAGGAGGAGAACCGCGCCCGAAGACAGCACAGTACTCTACCGGACCAGGAGGTCCGGTACAGCCCAGGCTATACTCCCGCGGAGCTGCGCTACAGACCCCCGACTCTATACACGGGTGAGCACGACGCACGACCCGCACCGAGGAACAGCACCTGGACAAGCGGGCCATGGTACCCTGCCGGTACCAGCCCATACCAAGGAGCGGGAGGAGACTCGCCTAGGAGGCCTCTCCCCCAACGCTCGCCGATGTATCCACAGTCAGCGTCATACATTGGCACGCCTATGGTACCCGACTTCACCCAAGAGAACCGGGCCCAGTATACAGAACTCCGCATGTGTCTGGAGACCATGTTGGTGGATGTATTGGATGAATGCCACAAATACGCCATCCTACTGCAGCACCTAAAGGTGCCCCGCGCACATAATATAGCGCTCGCCTACGCGACTTCCACCACCCCATACACAGCAGCGCTGGTAGCATTGGACCAGAGGTATGGGCGCATATGGGATTACGTGATCCAGGAGATCCGACACATCGACCGCTTACCCCCAGCAATAGACAATCGAGCACTGGACGACCTGTCCATCAGAGTGCAGTCCCTGGTAGGGATGTTGGGAGCGCAAAGAGAGAAGGGGAAGTATGAACTTTACGCCAACTCAAATGTGGAAAGGATCCTGGAGAAGCTGCCGCCCGCTCGTCAGGAGCGCTTTAGGCGGCAGAGGGACCACAGAGACCCGAATGGCCCCGAACCGAACCTCCTCGATCTAGCAGACTTCCTGGCGAGAGAAGTCAGCAGCCTACGGCTAGATACATTCGGACGGAGCACCCCTGGCTCCAGAGAAGGAACCAGACGACTAAATGATGGAAGAAGATCGGTGACTGTGATGCACCAATCGGAGTCAGTACCGAGCAGCAGGAGCCACAGTACCCCCTCCAGAACGGAGAAGTGGAAGATAGTGTGCCCCTACTGTGAGAAAGAACACTGGCTAGCACAATGTGACTCCTTCCCCAAGCTGAACGCGGAGGAAGCAGGTCAATGGATAAAGTCCAACAAGCGCTGTTTTCGTTGTGCGCGCTCACACATGGCAGCCGAATGCCGCTTAAAGAAAAGGTGCACCAAGTGCGATGGAGCCCATCTGGACATACTTCACGACAGTAACAGACGGCGCCCTTCACCTGCACCATCCAGCCGCAAAGCGAGCGTCATGTACATCGATCCCGCCAGCAGCAGTGGAGCCCGAGTACTCCTAAAAGTAGTGCGTGTGACACTAAGCTACCAGAATAAAGTCCTGGACACTTACGCCGTCCTCGATGACGGGTCAGAGAAGACCCTGCTGCTCGCCTCCGCTGCGGCCCAGCTAGGGCTGCGGGGAAGCGAAACCCAAATGACAATTCGGACAATAAGACGAGATTTGAAGACGATAAAGGGCGAGAATGTCTCATTCTCTATCGCAGCAAGCGGCCAGCCTGAGCGACGGTACCAGATTGCAGACGCTTTCACCAGCCAAGAAATAGGACTGTCGCGGTACACATACCCCGTCGCCAAGCTGATGGAGAAATATGCACATCTGCGCAAGTTACCGATCCCGCTCATAGACAATGCTATGCCGACCCTGTTGATAGGCTCCGACCATGCAGACCTCATTGTCCCGATAGACCGGGTTCATACCGGACCCCGAGGCTGTCCTGCAGCAGTCGAGACCCGTTTGGGATGGACTCTCCAAGGCCCGCTCGCCAAATCTCTCAACCGAAGTACAGCCACTAGATGTCTCCACTCCCGAGTCACAGAGGGAGAAACCGCACTCCTGCAACACGTAGAGCGGCTATGGAGCTTGGAACAAATGCCCTTTAAGAATGGAAAGAAAGACATTCGCTCTAAAGATGACATTTACGCCATTCACCTCCTCGAGACAGGGACCAAGAGAGTCCCGGTCAACGGCGTGTTGAGATACGCCACGCCACTCCTGCGGCGAGAAGGAATGCCTACTTTCCACGCCAAGACAGACGCCATAGAACGGTACCTGCTGAACACGGAGCGGCGCTTAGCCAAGAACCCCGCCCAAGAGAGTGTATACCGCGCTGAGATTGAGAAGCTCATCACAGCGGGACACGTCACAAAGATGGACATTAAAGAGGCTGACCAGACCACTGAATCGTGGTACGTGCCCCACCACAAGGTCCATCACAACGGTAAAGACCGCATAGTATTTAACTGCAGCTACCAGATCGGATCCCAAAATCTGAATAAAGAGTTACTGCCCGGTCCCACACTCGGCCCCTCCCTACTCGGCGTTCTACTCCGCTTCCGCCAGGAAAAGGTGGCCATCAGCGGGGACATTAAAGGAATGTTCCTGCAGGTGAGATTAGTAGAGGCGGACAAGCCCCTGTTACGGTTCCTATGGAGAGAGAAGCCAGGAGATGAGCACCCAGCCATCTACCAATGGGAAGTCCTCCCCTTCGGAACGACGTGCAGCCCCTGCTGTGTGACATTTGCACTACAGAAACATGTAGCAGAGGACCCAGCAGCGGACGAAGAGGTCCGACACAGCGTAAAGAACAGCTTCTACGTAGACAACTGTCTACAAAGCCTTTCAACCCAGGAAGAAGCCGAGGCTCTCCTGATTAAACTCCGCGCCTCATTGATCAAAGGCGGCTTTGATCTCAGGCAGTGGGCCAGCAGCGATCCGCAAGTACTGCGCAGCCTCTCCTCCGAGGACAAGGCAGCCAGCAGCGAGACCTGGATGGCTACAATCCCGGGAGAAGCCCAGGAGATGACCCTGGTATTGGTGTGGCGATTCAAAACAGATTCGCTTCACTACAGACACAAGCCCCTGACTACGGAGCAGGGAAGGCCGGCGGCGGCGCCGACCACCAGACGGAGTGTGTACACAACACTCGCCCGACAATATGACCCGCTAGGATGTATTCTACTGTACACCACCAGGGCAAAAATGATTGTACGAGCATTGTGGGACAAGGACCAGGGCTGGGACGACCCCATTCCCGCACACCTTGCATCCACCTGGAGAGAGTGGGAGATGGAGCTCCACTCACTCCCAGGCGTTAATATGCGCTGAAGCTACTTCCCACCCACGGTGAGGCCAGAGACATGTAAAATGGACTTACACGTCTTCAGTGACGCCTCAGAGGTCGCATACGGATCAGTAGCCTACTTGCGGGCCCAAGACCAAGGGGGAGAGATCTACACAGCATTTGTCCTCGCCCGCTCGAGAATAGCCCCACGCAAGCAACAATCTATCCCACGTCTAGAGCTCTGCGCAGCCCTAGCCGGAGCGCACCTAGCCACGCTCATCCAACGTGAGCTCACCATACCGGTGTCTAGAACAATCCTGTGGTCAGATTCCACGACGGTACTCGCCTGGATCAAATCGGACTCATGCAAGTACAAAGTCTTCGTGGGAGTCAGAGTCACCGAGATTCAAGACTTAACCGAAGAGTTAACCGGAGAAACAGAGTGGCGCTACGTTGATACAAAACAGAACCCAGCTGACGTCATCACCCGGGGGATGCCCCTGGATGACCTCACCCGTCGCAATGTCTACAGTGACGGCCCCGCATTCCTAAGACTCCCGGAAGGACAGTGGCCCATGCCTATCCCGAGGGAAGCAAGTCCAGAGGAGGTGGAAATTAAGAAGTCTGTGTTCTGTGGATTGAGCACCGTAGCCTCCACCGACCCTAACATAAACGATTGCACGTCCATAGAGAGTGCACAACAAAGAACATTCCTGCGGTACCACCCGGAGTGCAAGTCCCCCGCTGATATGTCAGCAGCTAACTACGAGGAAGCAGAATTGCTTCTACTGCAGCGAGCCCAGAGAGACTCGTTCCCCGATGAATTGGCCTGTCTACAGGGAGGAAAGCCCGTCCCATCCGACAGCAGATTAATTCACCTGGCCCCCGAGAGCGACGCTCACACCCTCATCAGAGTGGGTGGTCGCCTACGCAGAGCCCCCAATCTACCGGATGACATTAAATACCCGATCGTATTGAACAGCCGACACAAGGTCACAGAGCTGATTATAAAGAAATACGATGAGGATGTACATCACGCAGGAGCAGAAAGAGTCTTCGCGGAAATCAGACGTCGTTACTGGATCCTACAAGGAAGAGAGGCGGTACGACGCTTCCAACGAACATGTCTAGACTGCCGCAAGTGGCGCGCGCAGCCCAGCATACCAAGGATGGCTGACCTTCCTCCATGTCGCCTCCGAATCGGTGACAAGCCATTCCACTCAACGGGTATGGACTGCTTTGGCCCGCTGCACATAAAGAAAGGAAGAGGAACCGAGAAGCGGTGGGGTATTGTATTCAAATGCATGACCACCAGAGCGATACACATCGAGCTTCTCCCGACCATGAGCACAGACTCATTCCTTATGGCCTTCCGTAGATTCATATCACGGAAAGGAAGACCGTCTACCCTATTGTCCGATCATGGGACAAACTTCAAAGGCGGCGAAAGAGAGCTGAGAGAGAGCTTCCAAGCTATGGGCCCAGAACTTAAGACCCACCTCGCTCCAGCACAGGTTGATTTCCAATTCAACCCCCCAAACGCACCCCACTTCGGTGGCACTTGGGAACGAGAAGTGCGCTCCATAAAGACAGCCCTGTACGCAGTACTTGGGGCCCAGACTGTGGCGGAAGAAGTCCTAATGACAGTCCTCACGGAGATTGAGGGAGTACTTAACTCGAAGCCCCTCGGATATGTCTCCAGTGATGTGGCGGATATCGACCCAGTTACCCCCAACACACTCCTGATGGAGCGGCTAGATCCCACATTACCCCAGACAATGTACCGGCCTGAAGAAGCGAACGGCCGACGAATGTGGAGGTACAGCCAAGTATTAGCCGACAAGTTTTGGAACAGTTTCCTACTGCACTACCTACCGTCTCTACAGACCCGCCAGAAGTGGGTAAAGGAGAGAGACAATTTGACAGAAGGAACAGTCGTCATGATTATTGATCAATCACTGCCCAGAGCTATGTGGCCGGCCGGCCGCGTAAGCAAAGTGATCACCGGTGCCGACGGCAAGGTCCGAGCAGCTGAAGTGCTCGTCCAGGGTCGCACTTACACCCGTCCCGTGGCAAGGCTCATAGAACTGCATCGACTCCCAGACACAATCGATGATGACCATGACCCTACAACCCTATGACTTTGTGAAGTTGACTGACCCCTACAGCAAACCCTTATGTGTAAATAGACAACGCGATTAATCTGTCTCCGTTTAACTGATTAGGTCTGGGACCTATTCAGGGGGTGGCTGTTGTGAAGGGCCAGATTAAACCGAATATATATATTTATTTATATATATATATTTAATTGTATTTGTATATTCTCTAATATTCCCTGATATCCCTTGTATATTCCTTGTACAATATGCATTGAATATCCATTCTAGCCTACTGAACATCCCATAATAGTCTCCATTCTACTATTGGTCGAGACCTTGGTGCCAGGCTGCCATACCCCTCAGACCCAGTTCAAACGTACCGCTCGACATGTACGAACAAGTCCTAGTTCCGCGTAGGAATTTGGCTACCGCACCACTAATGGGACTATTTGTTCATAGTGCGTATATATACTGCGCTACTAAAGTAGGACTTTCTTTTCAGTCCAGTTTCTTACCCTCCAATAGAGTCACAGACGTAAAGCCTCCCCGCGATGCCACGTGTGGGAGTAAGGCCAAGTTCGGCCTACCATCGGTATTGAGACATCGTGTATATTAATATTTGAATAGTCATATTTGGCACTATATCGTCGAGTTGGACGTAGTCTATTAAGCTAATAATAGTCTGTTAATATATAGTGCTTCGTGCGGTGAGAATACTACCGTGGTCAGTACCCCATCGTTTCGGGCAGAGAACTGGCTGCTTACCCAGGGTGGTTGACCCTATGTGAAGCTGCACCCGAGGAGCCCCAGAGCCGACGAGCGAGTGGACCTGTATACCGGATTATTCTACCGACGACAGCCCGCCTTCCCAGGCACGGATTATGCTTTGGATACTTTGATTATTCTATGGATAAAGACCCCCGACACTACCGTGTGTTGGAACCCCCCCCTGGAGAGGACGCAAGTTGAGGAGACGCTCTGCAAGACGAGGTCTCTCCACATCTCTCCCCCGTGGACCGGAGAGAGCCGGCCCACAAAGAGTCCACCTGCTTTCATCTGTGGTCCAAGGATCGCCGGCGCATTGAACGGCACTACAGTGGGTTCTCCTGGGATACCCTTGGCCGGACGAGGCAGCTGGATTCTACCCCCCCCCCCCCCCCCTCCTACTCCTGTCGGCTTACAAGCGACCGGATTAACCCCCTCTAGTGTATCCAGCCTATAATCATTAAAGTATCATTGCTGTTATTCCTTAACTATTCCAGGTCGTATATTTACCACCTGCGCCTTCAGAGATTGGACATTATCTATTGATATACCGACGAATACTCCTTGCCATAAAAGTGCATACTATTTCAATTCATAAATGTAATTAAGTGATTAAGTGCTTATTCTACACACCATCGCTGTGTAGGAAATAAAGACCTGTTTCTAATTCGTACATTTGTGTTGGATCCGTTTCATCTACGTGAGAGTGTTCATGATAATATATTTATGCCGTGTACTGGGTGGCCGAATATTAAGTACAAAGGTAGTGGTAGTAAGTATCATATCTAGTAATACAGTCAGGGAATTGTACCCCTCAGTTACACAGTGTATATCCAACGAAATTACAAATATACAAATGCCTTATACAGGATATACCTCTAATACCTATTTTCTAAAACCCTACACACATATGCTCCAGCTCAAACCCCCCCTCCCGGACCCCTCCTTGGATAGTACCTCCATTATCCCTCACTCCTAACCAGACACTACCATTATAAGCTAGCTTTTATTCTCTCCACCACTTCTAACCACATTGACATTTTGGATTCGTTGAGACCCAGAATTCTTGCTGTAGATATTTCTTGATAAATCACATCGAGATATGTAAGAGACCAAACTTTCCGGCACATTTTTTCCGGTTGAAACCAGCGTGATGCGATCAGTTTTTTAGCTACTGTGATACCCAATAAAACCAATCTCTTTAGCTGTGGATTTACTGCAAACTCAAAAACATCATTCAAAAGCAATACAGAGGGGTGTACTGGTATATTCCAAGATACGAGTTTTGATAATTGATGGGTCACATCTTTCCAGAATGCCTTAACTGGTGGGCAGTCCCAATACATGTGCATAAATGTCCCTTCGTCTCCATTTGTACATTGGGAGCATTTTGAGTCTTGTTTCAGGCCCATTCTGTTCAGTCTTATAGGAGTCAAGTATGTCCTGTGAATATAGTTAAGATTGATTTGTTGATGGTCCGGGTTCCTTGATGTAAGACGGACATTTGCCCATGCTTCTTGCCAATCAAAGTCACTTTCCAGGTCTGGTATATCCCTCCTCCAGACAGTGTCTAGTTGGAGGGTTTCATACGAGGACGTTAGTAATTGATAATAAAAACCTGATACAAAACCTCTCAATGTTTCTCTTTCATAGAAGAATTTGTGGTATCTGTGGTGTTCAACTGGTATGTCTAATGGAACACTGTGAGACCTCAAACATAGGCGTAACTGTATGTAAAAAAGCCATGTGGACTCGGTGAGGTTAAACTTTGTGCATATTTCTCCATAACTACAAAAGCCCTGGTTATTAAAAATATCCCCTAATGAGTGTATGCCTTGCTCTTCCCATATAGGGAATCTTATAGGACGTTTTTCCATTAAGAGTGCATTGTTATTGAATATGGGAGTGTGATTATGCCATTTTTGAGGGTTAGGATATTTTTTTTGTGTTTCCCGCCATGTTCGGATTGCATGGGTAATTATGGGGCCAAATTTCCGCTCGCAGTGCTTGATTGGAAGTTTAGTGTGTGCTATGTCCTTCAGTCTCTGTGGGGCTACTATGTTTTCTTCCAATTCTCTCCAGGATACCAAAGCGTGGGGATCAAACCATATTGTCAATGGTCTTAATGTATAAGCCTTAAAATATTGGAGAAAATCTGGAACTGCCATGCCACCGTCTGCTTTATTTCTCTGTGCGGTGGATCTTTTTATGCGAGGTGGTTTGTTATTCCAAATAAATTTGTATGTGGAGGAGTGTAATCTTTTCCAGTAGCCCTCTGGAGGGGGCAACGGTAGCATTGAGCTGATGAAGTTGATTCTTGGTAGTACATCCATCTTAACTATTGATACCCTTGCCTGTACTGAGTTTTTGAGTTTTGCCCACCTGTCCAGGTCGTCTTTGATTTTGTTCTGTATTTTTGTGTAATTGTGCTTCACCGTTTGTCTTATGGTGGGAAATATTTCCACACCCAAGCATCTAAAATGTTTTACCATGGGTATCGCACCTGGGAGGGTTGTGTCTTTTTTTGCATGGGTGTTAAGTGGAAGGAAAGCCGACTTCGGCCAATTTATTTTAAATCCCGATAAATCACCAAAGTTCTCTATCAACTTGAGTAGATGAGGCAATGTGGTGTTGGGGCTTTGCATGAACAATATTACGTCGTCCGCATATAAACAAATTTTATGTTGTGTGCCCTTTTGTTTTCTATATCTTTCCATTTGGCTTCATAATTCACATTGCACCAGCATGCTACTGTCCTAAGCTGTGCTGCATAGTAATAGTCTTCTAAACTGGGTACTGCTATTCCTCCTTTGGTAGTTGTAGAGTCACATATCTGATCCTTGGTCTTTCCCCCCCCAAATTAATCTTGATATCCGTCTATCCCATTCCCTGAATTGTTTTTGTGGTATTAATATAGGTAAAGACTGAAATAGGTATAATAACCTTGGTAATATGTTAATCTTAATGATTTCGATCCTTGAGCTGAAATCTAGGGGCATTACTGTCCATCTTTCTAGGTCTCTCTTGATTTTCTGATTAATCTGTGTATAGTTTGCATTGTATAACCCCTCCACCCCTCTTGTAATGTTCACCCCTAGGTACTTGATCCTGTCCATGTCCCATTTAATTTTGTATTTTTCTTTGATCTCTATCGTTGGAGTGTAGTTCAGTGCTAAAGTCTGTGTCTTCGTCACGTTGAGTCTATACCCTGAGTAATATCCATATTCCGTCAGTAAATCCATCAGTATCGGGAAGCTTGTGTCTGGTTGTCTCATATATACCATCACGTTGTCTGCAAACATTCCCAATTTATGTTCTGTTCCCCTTATCTCCACCCCTTTGATGTCTTTGGTCTGTCTAATTAGTTGAGCCAGTGGTTCGATGAATACATCGAAGAGCGTCGGCGAAAGACAACAACCCTGTCTGGTAGCTCTCTCTAGTTTAATCCGGTCCGTCAGACTACCATTTACCTTAATCCTTGCTGTCGGTTCTTGATATAATGCCCCAATTGTTTTCATAGCGTTTTTGTCTAATCCAAATTTCTCCAATACTTTATATAAAAATATCCAGCCCACACTGTCGAATGCTTTTTCTGCGTCTAGGGCTAGGGCTGCCGCGGTATAGATTTTTTCCTTAACGCACAAATTAGTGAAGCCATTGAAACCGCCGCGGTAACAGATTTTTTTTTTAATGTAATGTTAAAATATTATTTTCCTAAATAAACTTTTCAAATGCATTTATTTCTGTGGTAGTCTATTCTTTATAGCCTCTAGTGGGTTTATAATACTGTAGATACTTTCTTGATTAGTGTCATATCAATTCCATTCTGTCAATGTTTTATTAACACTTGCTAACTATCTCCCCCCTTCTAGTTCAGATTAATTGAGTTGAGATTTCTTGCAATATTCTCCTCAGCATCCCTGCCATCTTGTGTGTGAGACATTGATTCTCTGCCATGGTTGGCCCTATTTTAACAAAGTTGCATCATTCCCATTTAATGTCCCATGGTAGTCAGTAAAATATTGTGTAACTAGTTCAACTATATTCCATATTCATTTAATACCGTTTGCTATTCTAATAATTTGGTATAGTATTTCTTGCTTATCCTCATGTTAGTTTATTTTTGTTGACCGGCAAGGGGTTTGATTAAAATGTTTAAAACCAGTTTCACAATAGCCAAACATGGCACATTTTAATGTACATCTTCAGAGTACTCTGTAGTCCTCTGGATCTTAACTGATTGATGAATACAAATGAAATACTCACAGGACAAGCAGCACCCTAGCTACCAACCCAAAACCCAGGCCAAGCAACACGCAAAGAGTTAATAAATCTGACATTACAAAAATAAAATCAAAACAGTGTTGTTGCTAATCATTGACCTATACTAGCCTGTAATAATTAGAAATGATCCCTTAGAAATATCCACTTTGCATTTGATATTGAAAATTTTTACATTTGTTTTTTTAACAATAATTTGTGATGCCATCACAAACACCGGCATTAAAATTCTAAAATGAAGGTGGTAGTTATGATTAACTAATGATCAACATTATTTGTATGGCATTTTTGAAGAGGACCATTTAGTCCCCTAATGGTAAGAGTAGTTCAGACAAGGTGAAGGAAGGTGATTGCACAGTAAAATCAGAGCCAGGTGGCAGTACAGAAATTGGTACATTTCCCCTACAAGTTGAAGAGTCTGAAATGTTGGTCAAGACATTTGGCTACACAAAATCCTGTGGTCAAATCATTAAGTCAAAACCAAGAAGTTGGGTAAAAGTTCCATTTAATTTCCATTGACGCCACACAAGATTGAAATTCACCAAGGCTCATCATCTAGTTATAGCATCTGAAAAGAGAAATGCAATGTTTCAGTCAAAACAGCTCAATGGAATCTGCATGCAGAACATTTGAAGCAGTTAGTCAAGTGTCAATTCTGAGTAAAACACACCTTCTACCCTTAGTCCCTGCTGGTGGAGTCATATCCATGCCCTGGCTGGTGAGAATCATTGCCAACTCCTGTAGGCCTTCCATAGCTGTGGAATCAAAGAGGGAATGAGACATAACTCTAGCAACTAAGGCAGTCATTGTACCATTAGTCTTAGCAGTGACCCTAGACATTCCAGAGTGAAGGCCAAGATAAACTCACCCATCTGTATCCTTGTTAATTGCTGCATCTCCAGTCTGGGTAGATATGGGATTAGAACCATAGAAGCTGGAGGAACCTGGATGCTGGTAGCTAGACTGCGTCGGCTCCTTAGCCTGAGAGCTTTGTTGCCGTGTGCCCAGGTAGCTTGGCTGCCGCTTGGCCTGGGAGCTGGGTTGGTAGCTTGCCTGCTGCTCAGTCTGGGAGCTGGGCTGCTGCTCAGCCTGGGAGCCAGATTGAAAGCTTGGCTGGTTGCCCTGGTAGCTTGGCTGCTGCTTGGCTTGGGAGCTTGGTTGCTGCTCGGCCTGGGAGCTGGGCTGCCGCTTTGCCTGGGAGCTTGGTTGCTGCTTGGCCTCGGTTTCAGGCTGGTTGCCCTGTTGCTGCTTGGTCTGGGAGCTTGGCTGCTGCTTGGCCTCGGTTTCAGGCTGGTAGCTTGGCTGGTTGCCCCGTTGCAGAGTGCCCTGGTAGCTTGGCTGCTGAGCCTCTGTTTCAGGCTGGTAGCTTGGCTGGTTGCCCCGTTGCAGAGTGCCCTGGTAGCTTGGTTGCTGCTCGGCCTGGGAGCCATGTTGCTGCGTGCCCTGGTAGCTTGGGTGTTGCTTGGCCTGGGATCTGGGCTGGGAGCTTGCCTGCTGCTTGGCCTGGGAGTTGGGCTGGTAGCTTGGGTGCTGCTCGGTCTGGGAGCCCTGTTGCTGCATGCCATGGTAGCTTGGCTGCTGCTTGGCCTGGGAGCTGGGCTGGTAGCTTGCCTGCTGCTTGGCCTGGGAGCTTGGGTGTTGCTTGGCCTGGTAGCTTAGCTGGTAGCCCTGTTGCTGGATGTCATGGTAGCTTGGGTGCTGCTTCGCCTGGGTTTCAGGCTGGTACCTTGGCTGCTGCTCGGCCTGGGAACCAGATTGGAAGCTTGGCTGGTTGCCCTGTTGCCGAGTGCCCTGGTAGCTTGGGTGTTGCTTGGCCTGGTAGCTTGCCTGCCGTTCGGCCTGGGGGCTGGGCTGGTAGCCCTGTTGCTGCTCAGCCTGGGAGCTGGGCTGGTAGCTTGGGTGTTGCTTGGCTTGGGAGCTGGGATGGTAGCTTGGCTGCTGCTTGGCCTGGGGGCTAGGCTGGTAGCCTGGGTGTTGCTTGGCCTGGTAGCTTAGCTGCTGCTTGGTCTGGGAGCTGGGCTGGTATCTTGCCTGCTGCTCGGTCTGGGAGCTTAGCTGCTGCTCGGCCTGGGAGCTGGGCTGGTAGCTTGGCTGCTGCTTGGCCTGGGAGCTGGGCTGGTAGCTTGGGTTTTGCTTGGCCTGGGGGTTGGGCTGGTAGCCTGGGTGTTGCTTGGCCTGGTAGTGCTGGTATCCCTGTTGCCCCTTGGCCTGGGAGCTAGGCTGGTAGCTTGCCTGCTGCTCGGCCTGGGAGCTGGGCTGGTAGCCTGGGTGCTGCTCGGTCTGGGAGCTTAGCTGCTGCTCGGCCTGGGAGCTGGGCTGGTAGCCCAGCTGCGTGCCCTGGTAGCCCAGCTGCCTGCCATGGTAGCTTGGGTGCTGCTTGGCCTGGGTTTCAGGCTGGTAGCTTGGCTGCTGCTTGGCCTGGGAGCTGGGCTGGTAGGTTAGATGTTGCTTGGCCTGGTAGCCTGGCTGCTTCTTGGCCTGGGGGCTGGCCTGGTAGCTTGGCTGCTGGTTGGCCTGCGAGCCAGATTGGAAGCTTGTCTGGTTGCCCCGTTTCTGCATGCCCTGGTAGCTTGGGTGGTTCTTGGCCTGGGAGCCAGATTGGAAGCTTGGGTGTTGCTTGGCCTGGGAGCCGGGCTGGTAGCCTGGGTGCTGCTTGGCCTGGGAGCTTGGGGGCTTCTGCTTGGCTTGGGAGCTAGGCTGGTAGCCTATGGGTGCTGCTTGGCCTGGGAGCTGCTGCTTGGCCTGGGGGCTGGGCTGGTAGCCTGGGTGCTGGGCTCATTCGAAGAGTCGCTACGTTGTGGCACCCTCGTCTTCTGTCCCACAGGGTTGTCCCAGTAAATAGATTGCCGTTGTAAGCCAAACTGCCGCAATAGCTGCTGTGGTCGTTTCAGGCCATCAAAGAGGTCATTGCGTAGAGCAGTTCTGGACTTGTAGATTTTGCTTATGCCGGCGTCTAGAGACTTGAAGCTGCTTTGCAACTGGTTGCTGGGCTGGTTTTTACTGTAGCTACTAGACTGCTCAAACAGCTGCTGTGGTTGTATGATACCGGCAACAAAGTCATTGCTGAAGGCATCTAGGGATTTGTGGATATTGCCCAGGTTGGCCTCTACAGACTCAAAGTTGATGTGCAACTGCTTTTGGCTGTCGGCCTGGGCTTGGCCAACAGGGTCGGGCCCAGAGCTACTACTAACTGGTGTCTGGAGAGCGCTTGTCGATTCATCACGGACATTAGAGCTGCTGTCGTAAGGCTGATAGCTTGAAACTGGGCCTTTAGCATCTCCAGGATTTTCAGCCTCAGATGGAGATGTGTAATCTATTGAAGACAAGGTTAATATCAGATCAAAGCTAGACTTACGTTTTATAGAAACCTCATCTCCAGTTGTGCATTTTTTCCACCCCCACACTGAAGGTCTTATAGCATGATGACTAAGAATACACATAAAGCCAAAGACCATAAGACCCAATTAAAGTGCATAGGTTTCTATGGTGAATTAGCTTTCCTCCATTTTAAATGTACACCTCAAGACTTGCAGCTTCAACAAGACAATAAAATATAGTAAACAAACCTTTTGCCTGATGGGAGGGAGGGAGGGAGGGAGGGAGGGAGGGAGGGAGGGAGGGAGGGAAATACATGTTTTTCTTGCTGCAAAATGAGTGAAGCAATTCAAACGGTTGTGGTAACCGCCATAAATAAGACCCACATACTAGGGATGGGCGTGAGTAATCGATTACTCGCAGCTATGAGAAAAATCGATCTTATATCTTATAGAGAATTTGTTTCACATGTATGTGTAAGATTATAACTGTTTGTTCGTTTCATTAAACATATACATGAATGAACAAAATTAAGTTTAAAATAAAGAAATTCAAAAATATATATATATATTTTTTCTTCTTTACGAGTAATACACGATCACTCGAGTATAGCATGCGATCAATCGATCTGGATTTTTCTTAAAAATGCCCATCCCTACCACATACCTCTTTATCCCTGAAGCATAGCTCAGAATGAAGGCTGTTCACCTCCATTTACAGTAAAACACATGACTAAAACTGACTCCCCAACTCCAACTTGTATTGCAGCTACTGGAGACGTTTTAAATGCTCCACTACTGAGTAGGGGGTATCTGCAGAGCCGCAGAGCCAGGCTGGACGGGTTGGAGGCGGGGCTTCGTGGTCTGGACAAGTATTAGTGGTCTGGACAAGTATTAGTGGTCTGGACAAGTATTAGTGGTCTGGACAAGTATTGCGGATGAGGGGGGGGGGGGGGGGCTCTCTCGCTATGTGTTGGAGTGTGCAATGTGTATGCGCATGCGTGTGGACTGGAGCAGTGAGAGTATAAAGAGTCAATTTTTTCCTAACTCTTTCTCACATCACAAGAAGAAGAAGAAGAAGAAGAAGAAGAAGAAGAAGAAGAAGAAGAAGAAGAAGAAGAAGAAGAAGAAGAAGAAGAAGAAGAAGAAGAAGAAGAAGAAGAAGAAGAAGAAGAAGAAGAAGAAGAAGAAGAAGAAGAAGAAGAAGAAGAAGAAGAAGAAGAAGAAGAAGAACTCTTTCACAGTGTGGTGTGCGCGCACTGCGCCGGCAGAACAAGATGTCTTTCAGTAAAAACCAGACCAGCTGTGCAATCGAATTTAATTAGCTAACTGGCTCTCTCTTTCTCTCTCTTTCTCTCTCTGCTATCTTTACTAAATATAAACTTGCAAGTACATGGTGTAGTAGTAAGCCATCTCCAAGTGGGCAAGTGATGTGGTGATTAGAGGCACAACCTTTTATTCATATTTTGAAAGTAATTATATTCTCTTTTTTCCAGGACCACATAACGATACGAAGAGGCCAGCCAGAGGCCTCTCTCATTCTACTGTACTTGTCTAATAGATGAACCCTTCAAGAGCAACGGGTACAGGGTCGATATGACCCTGATGTAAACGAGACACTAATCTCTCTACCCCGCGCTCGGTTGCTAACTTGCTATTGTTTTTTGACAGTCTGCCGTGAACATGGGAAATAATTGCGACAGCTCTGCTGTAAACACTGGGAATAACCTTGGTTGCTATGCCCACCACACAAAACCGCAAAACTTCACCCTGGACTCCGGTTTTCAAAGACCAGGTTGCAGTGTAGCAAATCCCCGGTTGTGTGTGGCCGAACAGTGCAACTGCGCACATACAATCATGGTTATATTAAATCCAGCGCTCGTGTGGACTGGGCCTAACTTGCCTGCCATTACGTTGCGTTCTGAAAAGCGAAACTGACCCTGAAAACGAAACGAAAATTACCCTGTGTGTAACTGCAGCCGTCTCTGTGCTAACAGTCACGTTTTCAGTACGAGAAGACAAGACAAAACTTCTTTCTCTGGTCTGCATCCCCTTAACAATTGTGTGTATTGAGCCGTACTGTATTATTTGTACCCATTCTGCAATCTTGTTGAAATAAAGTTTTCATTCACACTCAAAATCTGTGTTCATTTTTTATTTTGCATACTAATGTTCTGTGTCTTGAGTCGTACTTGTATTGAAAAACTGATTTTATATGTCTGAGGAGAAGACCGGTACTCATCATCTTCGTCTCCACAAAAAGAAAAATGACATGTGAAGTATGTTGTGTGCCAGGTTCAAACAGTGCTGTATATGTACAGTTTATTCCTACTCCTATCCAAGCTCCGGGAGGGTCATCAAAGAGAAGTCGGGTCATCAAAGAGAAGTCGCCTATTCTTAGTCCTTGCCCCACAATGGTGGAATGAACTACCCACCCCAGTTAGGACAGCCGAAACCCGTCCAATCTTTCGCCGTCGACTAAAGACTCACTACTTCAACCATTATCTAAATAAAACAAATCTAACCCTAACTAACCGTACTGTCATGCACTTGTCCTAATAAACTAACCTACACTGTAGCACTCAACACTTTATGAACATTGTTACTCAGCTGATAGAGTTGTGCCCTTCCTGATGGCTTGTCGTACAGAACTTGTAAGTCGCTTTGGATAAAAGCGTCGGCTAATCATAAATGTCTAGATGTAACATTACTGTCTATGTACCTATGTAAACGAGACGAAAGTTAAGTTTACTCTATTATTTCGCCGTCGACTAAAGACTCACTTCTTCAACCATTATCTGAATAAAAAAAATCTAACCCTAACTAACCTTACTGTCATGCACTTGTCCTAATAAACTAACCTACACTGTAGCACTCAACACTTTATGAACATTGTTACTGAGACGAAAGTTAAGTTTACTCTATTATTACTAGATCTGGTATGTCATAAATGTCTAGATGTAACATTACTGTCTATGTACCTATGTAAACGAGACGAAAGTTAAGTTGAAAATGGGGGAAGGTAAGTTGAAAATGGGGGATCTATGTAAACGAGACGAAAGTGAAGTTGAAAATAGTGCGCAGTAGTGCAAATACTTGTCCAGACCACTAATACTTGTCCAGACCACGAAGCCCCGCCTCCAACCCGTCCAGCCTGGCTCTGCGGCTCTGCAGATACCCCCTATTGGGTCCACGCCACGAAGCCACGAAGCCCCGCCCACGCACAGTCAAACCTAGTCCACGCCACGAAGCCCCGCCTCAAACCTAGTCCAAGCCACGAAGCTCCGCCCAGACGTTGGGCTCTGTGGCTCTGCAGATAATGCTATTGAAGCGACGCTCCTCCGGGGACACGGTATCTGTGCAGCTCGTCGTCGGACCAGACGACCCTCTCTCATTGCTGGAAGAAGTAGGACATTGAAAGAGAGATGATGCTATTCATTTGATCCGTATCTCACCATCGCTCGCAGTCATGTCATCGCACCCGTCTTCAAATCCTACAATAGGTTTTGTGATCTGCACGGCCTCAGCCAACTAATCACACAACCCACACGTGTGTGTGAGTCAACTCAGACTACCATTGACCTCATCCTGACCTCTGACAAGTCCAAGATCGCCAATAAAGGGGTTATAGCATGCGGGTTAAGTGATCATTATATGATATTCTGTACCCGCAAAAAGCTAAAACAAAAGGCTGGCTGTCACAAAACAGTCACATCTAGAGACCTAAAAACCTACTCTAGCGAGGCCTTTAACCTTGAACTGGAGGGTCTGGACTGGTCAGATGAGCTCAATGGTACACTGGTTGAAGAAACATGGCTTGGCTTCAAAACCAAATTTTCAACGATACTAAACAACATGGCCCCCCTAAGAACCACCAGGGTAAAAAATCGCGCTGAGCCGTGGATGCACGCTGAAATACTGACCGCTATGAAAACCAGAGACAAAAAATGCTCTGAGTTTCGTAAAAGTCAGTCAAAGCTTAACATAAGCACGAGCAGTGAACTCCAAGCCCACGTGACTGAACTCAAACTGCAAAGAAACAGACTAAGAAATGATGTAAACTCCATGATCAAAACAGCAAAGAAAAAATTCATCAATGACAAAACCGAGGAAAACAAAAACAAACCGCGTGAACTTTGGAAATTACTCAATAACCAACTAGGCTGCAGTAAAAAACTTAAAACCAGATTCTCAAACATAAACATAAAGACGGACAACACGCTCATCACAGAAAAGCTGGATGTAGCCAATTACTTAAATAGTTTCTTCACAAACATAGCCACAACACTGGTAAACAAACTACCCTCCCACTCAGGGCATTATGGAGTAGAACACATAGTAGCTTACTACAAAAACCTAGGGGTCCACAAAGACGACTTCAAACTGGAAATGGTAACAACAGATGAGGTACTCAAAAAACTGAGCGCCCTCCAACCTAACAAGGCCACTGGCCATGACAACATCCCCTCCAAATTCCTCAGAGACTCAGCAGCCGCCATCACCCCAGTCATCACACACATAATAAACCTCTCTATAAAACAGGGACACGTCCCCAAGGACTTCAAAATTGCGAGAGTGACCCCTCTGCACAAAAAAGGCAGTAAATTAGACCCAGGCAACTACCGCCCTGTTTCTATCCTTACCTCCATCTCGAAAGTCATGGAAAAAATTGTATACGAACAGGTCGAAAAATACCTTGCGGAAAAAAATCTAATCTACGAATTCCAATCTGGCTTCAGAACATCCCACTCCACTGACACATGCCTTCTCTATTTAAACGACCACATCAAACAAGAGGTGGACGCGGGCAAATACTGCGGCATGGTCATGCTGGACCTACAAAAGGCCTTCGACACTGTCAATCACACCATTCTGATTGACAAGCTAAAAGCAATTGGTTTTGATAGTCTATCAGTGAGCTGGATGCAATCCTACCTGGAGGGGAGAGAGCAGATGGTGGAGGTAAACGGTACCCTATCCCCCCCCCTCACAGTAAACTGTGGTGTTCCACAAGGAAGCATACTAGGTCCGCTACTGTTCCTAATTTATGCAAATGACATGTCGTCAGCTTGTGACTGCAACTTGTTCCTGTTTGCGGACGACTCAGCCCTGCTGGTCTCTGACAAGAACAAATTACAGGTTGAAAAAACCCTCAGCTCAGAACTAAGCAAAATCTGCATATGGCTCGCTGATAACAAACTATCATTACACATGGGCAAAACAGAGTCCATTCTCTTCGGTTCAAATAACAAACTCAGCAAGACCGACGGCTTCTCAGTTACAGTGGGTGACAATATTGTCACAAGGAAAGAAGATATTACCTACCTGGGTTCCATCCTAGAGGCAAATCTTTCCTGTGACAAAATGGCATCCAATGTAATAAAAAAAGTCAACCAACGAACTCGTTTCTTGTACCGGATCTCCTCACTGGTAAACAAGAATACCCTGAAGACTCTAGCAGGAGCACTCATTCAAGGGTACTACGACTATGCTTGCACCTCATGGTACCAAAGCACCTCAAAGGCGCTAAAAACAAAATTACAAACATCTCAAAACAAACTGGTCAGACTACTGCTTGACCTTACTCCTAGAACCCACCTCACCCCTGCCCACTTTGACAACCTAGGATGGCTTAGAGTAGACGACAGAGTACAGCAACTTGCAATGGGCCTGGTCTACAAGATACACTACACGACCAAGGTACCCATGTACATGACTAAATACTTCCCAAAGGTCAGTGAATACCACGATCACAACACCAGAGGGAGCTCCACAAATCATGTTAAACCCAGATTCGGCTCAAACAAGGGACTAAACACGTTTCGCAATTATGCCACATCAATGTGGAACGCCCTACCCAAAGCTGTAAAGGAATGTGAATCACTACCCACTTTCAAAAACACTCTCAAAAAACACCTAAGGGAGACTGCAACTCGAAACTGGCCCCTGTAAATGTCCGAACACAACCCCCGCCAACACCCCCCCCCCCCCCCCCCACTCCTACCCCCCCCCAACCACCTCCAATGTACAGTCCCACCCCCACCTACCCAATCCAATGTACAGTTTCTACGCCTAATGTATACACTCTTTTCTTTCTGGACTCTTTTTGTATCACAAATACAGTACTGTAATTGCAAATCTGGTATGTCATAAATGTATAGATGTAGCAGTACTGTCTATCTGTATGTCATGTATGTCATATATGTTACGATGAATTGGAAATGGGGGACCCTGGTGGAAACAAGACGAAAGTCTTTCTCTGGTCTGCATCCCCTTAACAATTGTATGTATTGAGCTGTACTGCACTGTACCCATTCTGCAATCTGTTAATAAAGTTTTCATTCATTCATTCATTCATGAAATCGGTCGTTTTCATTTTGATGTTTGAACTGATGATTCTATCTCACAAAATCCCGGTCAACGCAGCGAATGCCGAGCTGCTTTCGGGAGACGCGGATCCCGATCCCGTGGATGATATTGTGTACAGTCTCAATGTGGATGTGTCTCGGGTGCTCAGGAGGGTCAGTGAGCGCTACTTGTCCGTGGCCTTAGATGCTAGTCTTGTGTCGGAGGAGAAGTTCATGTATCTCCTGGGGTGAGTAGTATCTGTTCCAACACCACCACACAGCTTATTGAATATGTCATTTGATAATCTAGTACATTCATTCAAGTTCTGCTTTATTTGTCACATATCACATATAAGATACATGCACATTACAGTGAAATGCCCCCCTGAGATTGTGCTTCATACAGTAAACATTTTAAAAAGCGCTTGAAACCAGAACTCAACGCGTAACAAGGAAATTAAAATCTCAGTCCAATGTACAGTTTCTACGTCAAATATACACACTATTTTCTGGACACTTTTTGTATCACAAACAGTACTGTATTTGCAAATCTGGTATGTCATCATATAGATGTCATGTAGCAGTACTGTCTACTATTATGATTAATTGAAAATGGGGGACCCTGATGTAAACAAGACGAAAGTCTTTCTCTGGTCTGCATCCCCTTAACAATTGTATGTATTGAGCTGTAGTGCTGTACTCTACCCATTCTGCAATCTGTTAATAAAGTTTTCAATCAATCAATCAGTCAAAGCTAAAACATTCTGATAAGCAACGTTCAGCTCCGATTGGAGCCTTCGAGTGACAGAACCTGAACATTGCTGATGATCAGAATGTTTAAACGTTGACATTGAACTGATATTTTGTTTCCTTGCCTTCGTTGAGCCTCCCAACCATATGGAACACACAATATGTGCCATATCCTTGTTCCTGTTTTTTTTTTTTTTTTTTTTTTTTTTTTTTTTTAAGCAAGAGTCGGCTCCTTTCATTGGATCGGCTCCAGGATTTGGCTCTCGATCATCAATTAAGTTAAACTTTCAAGTTCCGAGTTTTGTTTTATTTGTCACATATAAAGTACATTACAGTGACATGCTTGGTTCTGTATGAGCCCCCTGAGATTGTGTTTCATACAGTCAAACGAATAAAGACCAAACACTATACAAAATATACAAACTAAAGCACAAAGTGAAGTATAAAATGCAAGCTTTTTAATCAAATAAAAATCAAATCAAATGTATTTGTAAGGCCAGACAACACACGTTAATGTCCCCATGGGCCGTACACGTCTTCTTTAAACAAGTCAAGAAGAAACATAACAATAAGTCAAGAACAGAACAAGAACACCATAAGGTCCAACAAATTTAAAATAAATGCAAATAAATGAAAGAATGCAAGCACTCCCAGACATACCCCACGCGAAGGTAAGGAAAAACTCACTAAAACCTAACCATAGGGAAAAATGCTCCACAGGCAGTGTGGAGGAGAGAAACCTTAGAAGGGCCATTCAAGGGGGGATCTCCCTTCTTAGATGTCGGTGATAGTAGTGTTGCAGACTAACAGTTGGTAAGCATGCACTCATGTGTGTAGTGGAACACAGATGAGTGCATGCAATAGCAACTGAACATTTTGAAAGATTATAGATAGAGCTGATAGCGATAGCAACTGAACATTTTGAAAGATTAAAGATAGAGCTGATAGCGAATCTATTTGAGGCACAGGGGCGGCGCAAAGAGGGTTGCGTCCTCCCCGTCTTAATCACGGGACATTCAACACTCCGGTCATTGCTCCGAGACAGCCGGAGACAGGCAGATAGGGGGCGGAGCAGAGAGGGTAGTGCAAAACTTTTTGTTTTGTATTTTCTTTTTTCTTTTTTTTTAAACAAACACATAAACAAACATGACAACACACGATTAGATATACAAGCATTGTTAACAGTGCACATCAAATTAAATCACTGTTTAAATAAATGTCTTATACAAGATATGCCCCTAATACCTGCTATCTATTCCCCTACACACATATGCTCTTGCTAGCACCCCCCACCCTGGACCCCCCAATGGATAATCCATCCATTATCATTCGCTCCTAACCAGACACTACCATTATATGCTAGCTTTTATTCTCTCCACCACTTCTAACCACATTGTCAATTTGGATTCATTGAGACCCAAAATTCTTGCTGTAGATATTTCTAGATGAATCACATAGAGATATGTAAGAATCCAGACCTTTCGGCAAATTTTTTCCGGTTGAATCCATCGTGATGCTATCAGTTTTTTAGCTACGGTAATACAAGATAAAACCAATCTCTTTAGCTGTGGATGTACTGCATACTCAAAAACATCATTCAGCAGTAATACAGAGGGGTGTACAGGTATATTCAGAATTAAGAGATTTGATAATTGCTGGGTCACTTCTTTCCAGAATATCTTAATATAATATGGTAAAGTGTTGAAAGAGAGTCAGTGTTCATATTTGTATAACTCCTGGGAGTCAACGCCGCACTATACCTCAGATAAGAAGCATTTTGTACAAAAGTATTCTGTACTTCTGTATGACAACTATTAAAGAAACTTGAAACTTGAAACTTGAATTATAGAATGACAGGTCTGTCCTTTGATCGTGTTTTTTCCCCCCACTCTTCATAATTATGAAACGTTCTCTCCTCACAACAAGGTCTCCAAAGCTGAGGACGTTGGCCAAAGCACTGGCACCGGCATTCCTGAGATTTGGAGGGACCCGGCAGGACTTCATGGTCTTTAACCCGGAGAAAGCGTTCATGCGCTCGCACGAGAACTATCAGCAGAACTCTGTTGTTGCAACCAATACAGGTCAGGTTACATGCATTGTCCCCTTTTGCATTGTTTACAGTACACCGTTCTGTACAGGACCGCACCTCTTTCAGCAGGCGTTGCTCCCATAAAGATTTCCCATAAAAGAAACGACTAACCTTTGTACCGTCTTTTACTAGTATGCACTCTGCTACTAAGGAATCTACCAGTCAGTGGTGATTTCATAAGGGGGTGCACTGTGTTTTAAATGGGCAAAGACACAGGCGTCACGCCATTGGGCGCACATGTCGCATGACCAGAAACGTCAGTGGCCAATCAGATCCCACCAGAAACGTCAGTGGCCAATCAGATCGCAGAACGCGGAACTGGAAATGGGTTGGTAAAAAACTAGATGCCTCGCGGGCGCATACATGTTCCCTCGCGTGCGCACAGGATGTAGCCTTCAATTTCAATTGCCTTATACTTATTAGATTAGATTAAATACAAATGTTTTGTCCGTACAGTGAAAATAAGTTTGTCATCTAACCAGAGTGCAAATGTAACCGTCAAAGTGCAAACAATACAGTACTGAAAGCATGATTATTATTATGTGCATAAATAGTAGGAAACATGTTTTGTATAGGAAATGACTATAGTTTTAGTTTAGTTTTTGTAAATATTGCCTTGAAATAGAGAAGCTGAAAAAGGTAGCGGGGATGAAGCGGCGAGGATAAAGAGAAAGAAAAGAGACAGAGGGGGAAGAAGAGAGAGGAAGAACAAAAAAGATTAGACGTGAGAGTAGACGAAACAAACGGTAGAAAGACCACAGATAAAGAGGAACAAGGCGTAGCCAGGTGGGTACTTAGCGCACAAGTCGAGGTGAACGCATTCTTGTGTGCGTGTGCGTGCTTCTGCTCAGAAAGGAGGTGGAACGGCGTGCTACCTCGTCCCATGAACACTGCACTACTGCTTGCCTATATTACTACTAGGGGTGTAACGGTATTATACACAGAAGTCACGGTTCGGTACATACCTCGGTTTTGGGGTCACGGTTAGGTACAACAGGGAATTTTTTTTTAATAATAATGATTATATATTTATAATTATTATTATAATGATTAAATATAATGATCTTTTATTAAATTATACTTAGTTCCACCTAGACTTGCCGTGGTAGTCAGTGATACCGGTGTTATTCTGTGTTCAGGCATACACTGAGTAAATTAATTGCCTACCGCCCCCTACATTTCTTCATGTTGAGCTATAGATTGTGGAAGAATACACACCGAAAGGTACACCAGCAATGTTCATGCTTTATTTGTTTTAAACGAGACGATTTAGAAATGTGTCCATTGGAAATACATTGCGATTTCAAGGGGGGTGGGGAACAGCAATGACGTAACCACTACAGACTTGCGGCCCTCTAGTGGTCAGAAACCAGTTATTGCAGCTTTAAATTACATTCCTATTATTGACCGTAAGTTGTATGTGGTTTCTACATGGTCCTCATTTTAAAAGCAGTTAAGAATACCATTACGTTTGATCTCCTTCTTATTAGCAGATGTCTGTGAGAAACTGGAGCTGCCTCCTTTACTGGAGGAGAGGTTGAAAAGCGAATGGATTCAACAGCAAGTAGAACTTTTGAAAGAGGAGCAGCCGAGGAAGTTCAATAGCGTCAAGTTCACAGGTATGATTAGAGGGAATGGACCTATCTCAAACCCGCCCTCTTTTATTGATCCTCCAATCACAACTGTTGCTTCCCTCTGACAAAGTTTGTCCCAAGGGAAGCAACCGTTGTGATTGGAGGATCAAGAGAAGAGGGCAGGGTTTGAGGTGGGCCAATTGCACTTGGTTATATGGACAAATAAATGAATTATCCACAAAATCATTGTATTTTACAATATCTGCATAGGAATGTAAAATAACATGCTTCGATGTAATCAATGTTAATGTTGGATTGCATGATGTGGGATACAGTATCAAACAGAAACAAATGTTCACTTGACATTCTCGGATAATAGAGAGATCTGACTTGATATTTGCCTTTTAACATATATATTTTTAGACGACAAAACAATTGTGTATTATGGTATTTAAAAATATATATATAATTCACACACACATCTAACCCAGCTAGATGACAAATGATAAGTATCGATATATTGCCCAGCCCTAATCAGTAATAATTCCTCATTATTATGAGGAATATTGTGCATAATGTATTGGCAATTTCATAGTGTTTATGCATAATTATAACCTTACTTCATGGCACCCAGAAATGATCGCCCGAAACCTCGTCTATGGCATTTGCTGCACATCTCGATCTATACTTGTGAAATATCTAACTCTATGATGTGTTTATTTTATTTATTTTTTCTCTCGGCAGAGTACGCCGTGGATCTGTTGTACTCGTTTGCAAACTGTTCGGGGATGCATCTCATCTTCGGCCTGAACGCTCTCCTCAGAACAGTTGGCAACGTGTGGAACAGCAGTAACGCCCGGAGCCTGCTGCAGTACTGCGAAGCCAAACAGTACAACATGTCCTGGGAGCTGGGCAACGGTAACTACTACAGGGTTCGCACAAGGTCCTTTAAGTGCTTAAAGTGCTTGATTTTTGACCCAAAAAAAGTCAAGGCCTTGAGTTCCTTGAAAACAGCAAAAATGTTAACAAGGTGCTTAAAATGTCACTGAAATTCAAATCAACCCATTCGCATAGAAAGTTTTGTTCATCCGTGATAAAATTGTTCTGAATCAAGAAATAATTTTCTTTTATTTAAACTAAGTGTAACTAATTGTCGGAAATTGGTTTTAAGCCGTAACTATTTGATCCGATTATTTTCTATGAAAAACAGCATTTTAATAGTCAATTGTATCCTTTTTAAAATAAAAAATAGTGCTTTGTTAAGTACTTGAATTAAATTGTGCTATGTCTGTGGGAACCCTGCTATTAAAAAAAACATAAACATCAAATCCGCATCATCAAATTGATAGGTCTACTCTGAATTGATGTTTGCCACCAGAATCGCATTCGGTTTAGCTTACATTTGCAGATTGCGTGATTACTTTTGTCCCTGATAGGATATCGCTCTCACTTTTATCTTTTATCGTGTGGTTTCAGTCATTTGATACGGCAATCTGCTGCGTCTTCAGGAAGTCATAACTTCTCTCTGCGATCTTAATGTCCGGCCAACGATGCGTTGTGTTGTTTATTTGTATCCCCAAAAATTAACTCATTAATCTCACAATTTTCTGTAATTAATCTAGATAAAAAAATGGCATTTTTCGACTTAAGACCAAAGCTTGTAACAGATATTTACTTGAGAAAAATCATGGAAGTAATGTAAAATCAACACAAAGAAAGTATATTTAGATTCAAATACTATTTTAATAGTATCTTAATAGTAATATAAATCATATTAACACTTTCTTTGCCAGGCTTATGTACATCATTATACCGTCCTCTGCCAGCTCTATTTGTCTATGGAGAAGTTACCCTTCTTTGCAGGGCTATAACTTTTTAAATTGTATTGCTAAATTGACATTACTATGGCCCATTCAACGTCAATTATCTATCGTTCAGGATGTGGGAACGTTATACTTTTTCATTCACATATTCATACTAAAATACAGTCTAAAGTATAAATATGTTTTTATCGTTTTCTGCAGCATTCTGCAGAACGTGATTTATAGCCCTAAATGCATTATATTGATGATCAAATACAGTTTGATAGCGATCGGCGCGAGATAAAAAATGTCAAATGGACGTGCTTCTAGAAGTTACTACTTATCATCTGATGTTGACCGGATGGGGGGAGGGTTGTTTATAATTCCGTGGCCAACGTTAGATGATTCATCTAGTGTGGGTGATATGATCATTAGAGCAGTTTGTATCGAACACGGTAAAAAAAAACGCTGAAACTCACCCCAGTCTCCTCGGGCCGTTGGGCGATGAGCGTGGAGCAAAAATATTTCTATTATGGGATGTTGAAATATGCGATCCATCTCCAGGTTGTATAATAGTATATACGTCCAAATCATGTTGTTTATCGAGTTATTGGTAACGGATCGCTATCCATTGTGTCGCGCTCGAGTCCCGGGACCTATAGCGAGTGATCGGACCGAATTTGGATGAGCACCAGTTTCCGTTTCCGGTTTCCGGTTGGGCGATCCGCCGATCGGCCACCAGATGGCGCTCTTGAACCGTTGGAGAGTTGAGAGGGGATCAACAGTAGATCTCAAGTCTCCGGGGGAGAAATATGATTGCGATCACAGATTTTTGAAATATTGATCTCAATGACGTGTTATCATGTCAGATGATTTTCAAAAATGTGCATGAGTCAATGGAAAAAAAGAACAAGAAAATATACTGCTGAAAGTTCAGAACGTTGAAGATGTTTCACTCCATAGATTAATCTAGATTAATTTATTTTAACCCTTTAAATAATTTTAATTAATCTCAAATGAAAGCATTAATTTTGACATCCCTGGTTTAAAAAAAAGAAAATAACCAACAGACCGTAATACCTTCTGTAAATTTGCTATCTGTTCATTGACGGATTCATGTAGATGCAGCCTTATTTAGTGCATTAAGATTGCATTATATTCTATAACCAACACGTTAACTTTAATTAATGCTCTATTCTATACAAATTTAGTCTATGAATGTGATTTGTTCATTTATTTAGGACACATGACACCATCATATTGTCATTGGCCTACTGTGTGTGTGTGTGTGTGTGTGTGTGTGTGTGTAGTGAGTGTATTTAGGGTTACAAGCTAAAACAAGTCTTCACCAGTAGTTTGCAAATACTTAGTTTATAACAGATTTATGCTCCCAGATCTTTGGTAGTCCATGGAGCTGCAGCAAAGCCTCAGACATAAACATCATGCAAACGTAATTTATGCCTAAAACACTGGTAAACACCAGTAGTAAATACATTTTATATAATGCATGAAAAACATTAACTCTGGGCTCGTTTCACGTGGCGACAGGTCAGAGTTGACATGCTATGCTGTACCTTTATATAAACTTCAACTCAATAAAGCTACTTTGTGTCGTGCTCACACTGTGTTGATTTGTGGACAGATATTTTACCTCGCATTCCTTCAACCATTACAGCACGTGTTGCATTATAAACACTGACCTTTAATAAACTATTATAGAACACAACTCTGTAATGTTATGTGTTCATATATATATATATTTTTTTTTTTATTTTTTTTTTTCAAATCAGAATGGAACTTGTAGGGTGTTGCAGTTCACTACAAGTTGGAGATATAAATCATATCTCAATTATACTCCATTCATCATGTTCTGATACTTCATTGCTGAAGTAACAGGTAAGGATGTACCTCACTGACGATTATGTGTTCATATATAGTCTATAAATCTGAAGTCCTGATTTGTAATAACTTGGATCGGATCAGACGGTAAGTATATTCTAAACGCACATCTCTGATTGGAGGCTTGAACGATAATTTGCTTTTTATAAGTTGTGTTCCCGCCCCCTTATCGTGCAGTAGATGCAGGCTGTTGGAGAAGCATCCAGCTGCAGACTCGGAGAGGACCACACTGGAGGACCGTGCTGTGAGGACCGTGCTGTGAGGACCGCTCTGTGAGGACCGCTCTCTGAGGACCGTACTGTGAGGACCGTGCTGTGAGGACCGTGCTGTGAGGACCGTGCTGTGAGGACCGTGCTGTGAGGACCGTGCTGTGAGGACCGTGCTGTGAGGACCGCTCTGTGAGGACCGTGCTGTGAGGACCGTGCTGTGAGGACCGTGCTGTGAGGACCGTGCTGTGAGGACCGTGCTGTGAGGACCGCTCTGTGAGGACCGTGCTGTGAGGACCGCTCTGTGAGGACCGTGCTGTGAGGACCGCTCTGTGAGGACCGTGCTGTGAGGACCGCGCTGTGAGGACCGCTCTGTGAGGACCGCTCTGTGAGGACCGCTCTGTGAGGACCGTGCTGTGAGGACCGCTCTGTGAGGACCGTGCTGTGAGGACCGCGCTGTGAGGACCGCGCTGTGAGGACCGCGCTGTGAGGACCGCTCTGTGAGGACCGTGCTGTGAGGACCGTGCTGTGAGGACCGTGCTGTGAGGACCGTGCTGTGAGGACCGCGCTGTGAGGACCGCGCTGTGAGGACCGCGCTGTGAGGACCGTGCTGTGAGGACCGTGCTGTGAGGACTGTGCTGTGAAGACCGTGCTGTGAGGACCGTGCTGTGAGGACCGTGCTGTGAGGACCGTGCTGTGAGGACCGCGCTGTGAGGACTGCGCTGTGAGGACCGCGCTGTGAGGACCGTGCTGTGAGGACCGTGCTGTGAGGACCGCGCTGTGAGGACCGCGCTGTGAGGACCGTGCTGTGAGGACCGTGCTGTGAGGACCGTGCTGTGAGGACCGTGCTGTGAGGACCGTGCTGTGAGGACCGTGCTGTGAGGACCGTGCTGTGAGGACCGCGCTGTGAGGACCGCTCTGTGAGGACCGTGCTGTGAGGACCGTGCTGTGAGGAGCGTGCTGTGAGGACCGCGCTGTGAGGACCGCGCTGTGAGGACCGCTCTGTGAGGACCGTGCTGTGAGGACCGTGCTGTGAGGACCGTGCTGTGAGGACCGTGCTGTGAGGACCGCGCTGTGAGGACCGTGCTGTGAGGACCGCTTGGCTCCACCCAAAGGGATTGTGTATATAATAATAATTATGTACTAACGGCACTGACTTCAACGTAAACTTGAGCTATCACTGTAAGATTTTTCACCGTAAAGTTACAATAAATTACTGGCAATATTTTGCATGACTTTTACAGTAAGATTGGCTTCACAGCAATGTGTTGTAATTTCACAGTAATGGTAGTACAATACATTGTTGTAATTTCACAACATCAAATTGTAAGAAATTACTGTGATATCACATTATTTTGTTGTATATATATTACAACAATGTATTGTGACTTCACAACATCAAATTGTAAGAAATTACTGTGATATCACATTATTTTATTGTATATATATTACAGCAATGTATTGTGACTTCACAACATCAAATTGTAAGAAATTACTGTGATATCACATTATTTTGTTGTATATATATTACAGCAATGTATTGTGACTTCACAACATCAAATTGTACGAAATTACTGTGATATCACATTATTTTGTTGTATATATATTACAACAATGTATTGTCTATTTACAATAGCCTACATGTATTTTTGTAGTCCAGCTCCAGTACACTTCCTGAAGGTCACACTTTGGTTTCCTGTCGTGATTAATCACGTCATCCTATTGTATCTTGACATGAAACTATTGTATGAGCTTCCTCCAGAAGTATACTGGAGCTGGGGACTATAGAGTTATGCATGTCTATCATTGTAAATTGACTGTTATTTTGCCAAATTATATAATATAATAATCATTATTTTTCAATTATTTTGTTGGCAAGTCTCTTGCATTACTTTTCAGACTTGCCAACAAAATAATTGAATAATAATTATTATTATATTATATAATTATAAATAATTGGGCAAAATAACTGTCAATTTACAATGGTATGCATAACTGTATAGTCCCCAGCTCCAGTATACTTCTGGAGGAAGCTCATACAATAGTTTCCTGTCAAATACTATTGGATGACGTGATTAATCACGACAGGAAACCAAAGTGTGAGCTTCTGCCAGGAAGTATACTGGAGCTGGACTTCAAAAATGCACGTAGGCTATTGTACATTAAAAACAACAGTCCAAACGCACAAATGAGGTATAAGCCGACATTTATTCTCAAAAGGCAGAATTATTACAAAGAATTACAAAGAATTATATTCTTATTCTTGAAATGGTAAATGGCTGTTTTCTTTTTTACAATTTGTGCACATTTTACCCATAGGAAAATCCTGCTCGTTGTACAAGTATCGCAGAGAAAATTCAAAGGTACTCACAGTTGCACGAGAATTTCGAACAGAGAAACGCAATGGTTTGAAAGCTCGGCGTTGCTAATAAACATTTAAAATATTATTTTATAAACTGCTGGTCAACACTGCTCAAAACAGCTTTAGCTGACTGATGCGCCTTGTACAACAAGCGTTTCGCCAGTTCTTCAGAGTTAATTATGGGATTTTATTGTCAAAAGACAGAATTATATTACAAAGAATTATATTCTTATTCTTGAAATGGTAAATGGCTGTTTTCTTTCTTTCTTTTTTTTTTTTTTACAATTTGTGCACATTTTACCCATAGGAAAATCCCATATTAACTCTGAAGAACTTGTCCTCTGCGAAACGCTCGTTGTACAAGTATCGCAGAGAAAATTCAAAGGTACACAGTTGCACGAGAGTTTCGAACAGAGAAACGCAATGGTTTGAAAGCTTGGCGTTGCTAATAAACATTTTAAATATTATTTTATAAACTTGGTGCAATTGTTGTCCCTTCATAATGCACAGTGTGCATTGCACACAAATGTGAACGGTACCCAACCCCAGGGTTTGCACAAGGTCCTTGAAGTGCTTAAAGTGCTTGATAAAATTTTTAAAATAAAATCAAGGCCTGGAATTCCTTGAAAACAGCCAATTTTTTTACAAGGTGCTTAAAAAGTAATTGAAATTCAAATCAACCATTCACATTGAAAGTCTTGTTCATCCATGACAATTTTTTTATCTAAAGTGTAACTAATTGTCGTAAATTGGTTTTAAGCCATAAATATTGGATCAGATTTTTCTATAAAAATCAGCATTTAAAAGTAAATTGTAACCTTTTAAATGCCCTTTTAAAATAAAAAATAGTGCTTGGGAAAGTACTTGAAAGTCCTTGAATTTTACTTTGCAATGTCTGTGGGAACCCTGATTAGAGTTGGAACTCATTTGGAGTGCGGAGTCTAAACTCTAAACTCATATTTCTATTAACAAAAGAAACCATGAGGGCGGTCAGGTGGCGTAACGGAGATTGCGTTCGTCACCAACCCCGGAGACGCTGGATTCGCCTGTTCGAATCCAGCTCACAGCTCCGGGTTTGTCACCAGCTTGGCTGGCCGTTCACACTAATACAATTGGCTGTATTAGAGGGTGGGAGAAGCTGGCGGGGTGGGTCTGGGTTGTTGTAAACAGCGACTCCTACAGTTCGGTCGGGGCGCCTGATTATGGAGTCTGGACGACGCGAGATGACGCGAGAATGAATGTGGACTGTTCCATCAGAGGGGGGAGCTTCGATGGTCATGTAAGTGGCTACAGACCGCTGCACTTAAATATAAACATTAGTCTACCTGTAGACTCAATGAGGTAATTGTAGATGTCGCCATAAGACGCGTCTGGCCATTTAGTGGGATCATTTCTTCATTATCCTGTTCGGCTGAAAGGACATTGGCCACCGAAGCTCCCCCCTCTGATAGAACAGTCCACATTCATTTGAGCGTCATCTCGCGTCGTCCAGACTCCATGGGCACTCTGCGCATGTCCATGCGGAATAGGTGCTTTAAAATGGGCTTTTTCTCTGCCGATTTAGTTCTGATCGATTAGTTATGGGTCACGCCGTGTTCAGGAGAGCGAGGCGCATAAACGTCTATTCGATCATGTCTCTAGCATCCCCACAGCCGTATCGGCAACCACTTCCATCACGGCTCTCGTCCACATCCATTCATTTGACCCCCCCGCAATCTCCTCCCTGATTTCAATGTAACGCGGAAGTGTAGTGGTCTATTACTTATTACGGTGTTTGAGCTCAGTGACTGATGGTGATTGATCACACCAGGTCCAGAAAGGCCAGTCTCTTGGCCACGCCCTCCTGTCCATGTTTCTCCTCGAGCTGCCGGCGCTCTGCAGGGTCAGAGGAGAGCAGGAGGCCGTCGTCATGGCAACTCCAGAACAGGAGGCGGCAGGGAGCTTGGAGGAGACGCAGAGCGACCAAGAAGTCTCCACTCGAGTTAAGCAGAGCCTTGGTCACAGTCAGGAGGTCCTGAGAGAGAGAGAATTTTCAATATCATCAAAATACAGCAATAAGCAATAACCCATGTTTTTTTTTTTTTTTATCTTTTCCCTCATCCTTTTTCCTCCGATTTTCTCCCATCCCAATGTTAGTCGTTATGCCAATTCCCAATCCCCTTCCTGGTCGCTGCGCACTTACCCGCCACAGTCGGTCTGGGAGAGTGGAGGCTATCACGTGCTTCCTCCGACACACGTCTAGCCAATCAACCGCTTCTTTTCACCTGGCAGCGCGGACTCTCACTGAGAGCGTGTAACGTGTGGAAGGATCACACTACCGCCCTTAGATCCTATCCGCGCTTAGCTGAACGTGTCTCTACAATTCGTAGCCGCATTTCTGCAGACCCCTCTCTGATTGGTTGAACTCCATTTCTGCAGACCCCTCCCATTTCTGCAGACCCCTCTCTGATTGGTTGAGCGAAGCCTCTCTCTGATTGGTTGAGCGAAGCCCCTTTTAAGGTACGCACTTGGTTTGAGCAAAGCCCCTCTCAGGTGCGTCTCTACAATTCGTAGCCGCATTTCTGCAGACCCCTCTCTGATTGGTTGAGGCCATTTCTGCAGACCCCTCCCATTTCTGCAGACCCCTCTCTGATTGGTTGAGCGAAGCCCCTCTCTGATTGGCCCCCCGCATGAGCCGAGACAAGCTCCTCTAGCCAGGAGTCGAAACTCCGTTAACTCCAGAGAGAGAGGCTGAAAACCCACGGTTGTTGCCCGACGGATGGGAGCCGAATCCCGGATCAGAGTTTTCTGATGAATAGCCCCAAAACATGGAGGTTGCGAACGCAATTTATACGCATGGAAGTATTGATTACGCCATAACGAATCATTAAAAAAATATACCGTTAACTGGAATATGTTGTGTGTGCCTTTACACATGTTGGATAGGATTATGTAATTGGTTTGTATAGCTTCGCGTATAACGTTATTTCGCGTGACTTCACGGTTTATTCACATTTCACAACACAGCTAGCGTTCAACTTGTTTACACTCCCCACTTACTGTACAATGGAACATTTAGATTAACCCAGTTGTCTATCTGTATGTCATATGTTACGATGAATTGAAAATGGGGGACCCTGATGTAAACAAGACGAAAGTCTTTCTCTGGGGTCTGCATTCCCTTAACAATTGTATGTATTGAGCTGTACTGTGTACTGTACCCATTCTGCAATCTGTTAATAAAGTTTTCAATCAATTCAATCAATCAATAACTAGACAGTTACAATATAACATTTAGATTAATTAACCCAGTTAATGCCTTAAGAGAGAGAGGCTGGTGGTCAAGTCAAGAGTTATTTGTCACAAGTTGTTTATTTGCATACAAGTTTACAATGAAATGCGGGTGGTCTTGCCCGCAACGATGTGCATAATACAATAGTAATAACATATAATAGAATCCAATAGAACGACATTGTGCAATAAAACAAGTAAACAGAGTAGGGCATATCGGTATATGTACATAAGTTATTTAGGTCCCGTCAATAGAATGACATTGTGCAATAAAACAAGTAAACAGAGTAGGGCATGCATATCGGTAATAAAACAAGTAAACAGAGTAGGGCATATCGGTATATGTACATAGGTTATTTAGGTCCCGTCAATAGAACGACATTGTGCAATAAAACAAGTAAACAGAGTAGGGCATATCGGTATATGTACATAGGTTATTTAGGTCCCGTCAATAGAACGACATTGTGCAATAAAACAAGTAAACAGAGTAGGGCATGCATATCGGTAATAAAACAAGTAAACAGAGTAGGGCATATCGGTATATGTACATAGGTTATTTAGGTCCCGTCAATAGAACGACATTGTGCAATAAAACAAGTAAACAGAGTAGGGCATGCATATCGGTAATAAAACAAGTAAACAGAGTAGGGCATATCGGTATATGTACATAGGTTATTTAGGTCCCGTCAATAGAACGACATTGTGCAATAAAACAAGTAAACAGAGTAGGGCATATCGGTATATGTACATAGGTTATTTAGGTCCCGTCAATAGAACGACATTGTGCAATAAAACAAGTAAACAGAGTAGGGCATGCATATCGGTAATAAAACAAGTAAACAGAGTAGGGCATATCGGTATATGTACATAGGTTATTTAGGTCCCGTCAATAGAACGCCATTGTGCAATAAAACAAGTAAACAGAGTAGGGCATGCATATCGGTAATAAAACAAGTAAACAGAGTAGGGCATATCGGTATATGTACATAGGTTATTTAGGTCCCGTCAATAGAACGACATTGTGCAATAAAACAAGTAAACAGAGTAGGGCATGCATATCTGTAATAAAACAAGTAAACAAAGTAGGGCATGCATATCAGTATATGTTGAGTTATTTACAGAGCATGGTAGGACATGCTAGGTCCTGTGGTAGTGCAATACACTGTTAGCTCCAGATGAGGCACTGGGTCTTTATGTACATGCTATATTGGTGGTCAATGTCACTTCGGATTGCTACGACACATCTCTACTGTTTGTGACAGGCTGTGGTGCGTTCCAGACTTTACTCCCGTTGGGAAACTATAGCGATGGTCTGTGCTCACCACACTTTTCTTCGGCCTCCCCGCAGCGAGCCGGCGTCGACCCCCGAGCTTCATTTTACGACGGGCAACAGAGGTGGGTTGAGCCGCTATGCTTGGCCCAGCACGGTTAGCGACTCGCCTGAGCGCGTGTGCACGTTTTGATGCATGGCTGATACCAGAGCGGCCGAAGGTGTGTAGAGCTGACAGCAGCTTGGAGGGATTCCCCTTCAGCTGATTGAAGATCTTTATCATGGCTGACGCTCCCCCTTGAAGTTCCTCATTGGTCAGCATTTCGTGGAACTCCTCTTTGAACTTGAGATCGAGCCTTTGAGGTGTCAGCACCTAGAGGTACGCCTTGCCAATGGACATCCCACGTGTTGAGCAACCTAATTGTTGTATTTATAATGCATGTATAAATACATTGACTATTGGCCATGACAATGAACACAATTTTGAAAAAACAAGTCTCCACCTTCAATGCCGTCAGCTCCCATAAATGTGGTCTGGTCGCTCAGCTCTGGAGTGACCTGTGACCCACGGCCACCGGATACACCCGTCACATGAGGGTTCAGAGGCTCCAGGACCTGTGACCCACTGGATACACCCGTCACATGAGGGTTCAGAGGCTCCAGGACCTGTGACCCACTGGATACACCCATCACATGAGGGTTCAGAGGCTCCAGGAAACTGTCATGGATGTAGTCATCTAGGATAGAATATCCAGCTAAAGTCAGCATGTACAGTAATAATTAATTGATAATATTTAGGGTTTGTTTCGTAGCCATGGATTAGACCAAGTCCGGGATCAGATAGTTAATTGAATGGACCAACTCTAGATAGTACTGTCATGTCTTAGACCATGTCTGTAACCGGCCCATGTGTTAATATCCGTATACGTACATACACAGTATACCGGTACACTCTACAGACTAGAGTAATTGTATTCCTTCTCTTACTTACTTCCTGTGGCAATATACAACAGTTTTGCCTTCATGCTGGGGGTAACTGGCAGAAAAGTGCAGCTGTTCCCAGGGAACACCTTCATAACACCAGCTTGATGTTTACAAGGTGCCCCTGAGCTGCCCACAGGACATGAGCACGTCTCAAGGTTTGTGTCGACCAGGTGTGGAGGCACTCTTCACCTCGAACGTTGACCCATCAATCTACACATAATGACAGATACAAAAGGGAAGTCATAATTATAATGACTTATACATTATTATACATTTATTTCCTATTTTCTAATCTGAGCAAACCTTGAATTTTAGGTGTTCTATTGTGCTACTATCGTATTAGACAATTTCTTTTTACTTATTTTGTTGCAAGAAATGTCAAATCAACATAGGTCAAAAACACAACAGACTCAGTCATTGCATGCTGTATAAATTAGGTGTGTGTGCCTTTTTGTGCCAGTTTGATTGTTATTTACCCAAGAAATGTTCTCTGGCTTGACGTCACTGGTCTTTACCAGGGACCTTGACTTATGGAACCTGTCCCACTGGCCGAGAGCTGCATCTGTGATGCGTGCCTCGTAATACCCATTGAGGCGAGTGGTGAGAAAATCAAAAAGTTGGGGCACGTTGTAAGCCTTGGTCCGGCGCAGGATCTTATCCTTCACGATCCTATTTGCGGCTTCTGCGTAGTTGTTTGTGTTGTTTCCACGGACCGGCAACGCTGCTCTGAAGCACAGGGCCCAAGACTCCTTCCGGCCATACAACGTCTCCAAGTATGCCCTGAAGTTGGGGTACCTGGCATTTTACAAAAAAACAAAATGTACAGGACAAGGACGACAACAGACGAGTCATGTAAACCTACACATCTCAGATCCTTCCCCTTGAGCTAATATAGTGCATTTGTATTGCTTTTCCCTGCATTTATGCACTTGAATGCCTGTTTATAAAGGGAAATGTACTTGTGATCTCCGAGTGTACCGAGTCTCCCATTTGTCTGGGATATGTACCTGTTCACAAGATCAATCTGCAAGGCTTGTTGGAAGAAGCCATCTGCCTCACTCGCCTCCCTGGCATACATGATGTTCTTCACTACTGTGAACAGAGCCTGCCTGTCAGCCATGTGGATGTTGTGGTCTTTGTTCAGCAGCCATCTCCACACAGCCTGCAGCACATGGAAACTACACAGGAGGAGCGTAGCTTCTGGGAAGGCCCTGTGGATGGCTGCTCTCTCTGCTGTGCTGTCGTCTGTCAGGAATATCTGTGGACCTGCCATTCCTCTGCCTGAGAAGGCATTCTCAGAGAGGAGGGACTTCAGCATCTCCAGTCCCTGGAAGTAGGGATGTAGCAATAACCGGTTACTGTGATTACCTTGGTTAACTAGTATTAGCACTTACTGTACCTTTTCAATATCAGGATAACCGTCAACTAAGTAATAGTATAGTATAGTATTATGCTATTGTAATGGGGGGTTACCTGGTAGATGACCTCACTCGCTTCTAACTGGGTGATGAGGATCCCCAGGGGTAGACCGCCTGCACAGCTGTGCGTCAGGATCAGGACGACACGGCAGTGTTGTCTGTCCATGTTACCGGATGCATCCATAAAGGCCATCTCTCCACTCTGCTTAAGGCCAGCATGAACCCTCTTCATCAGAGGAGAGCAGATCACGGCAAGGAACTGCCTACCATCCCCTGCCTGGCTCACTTTGGCACAGTCACTCCCACACTGAGCATTGTACATTTTAACCTGCCTCTCCAGAGCCTCTCGCATCCCCTTCCCCTCTGAGCTTCCATACTCTGCCTTGAATATCTGGTGGTACAGTCTGTTAAAATAGAACATGACACACAATGAAAATCTAACAATATGACATCAGTTCATGTTGATTTGTGCCAATTTGAGCAATTTGTAATGTGCCGTGTCAAAAATACAAGGCATGAAACATACAACACATATCACGGTAAAACAGGTACAGGATGTTGTCTCATGTGAAAGTGTATACATCACCACAAACAATATATGGGCTGACTTTGTAATGTCAGTACTATCCAGTCATCATACATACGCATAGCAGAACCGCAGGTCAGGACAGATGGAGCGGTCTGCTGAGGCGTAGATGTACTCATCCCCATGTTCGACCTGCAGATCATACTTGAACACGTCCAGTGCAGAGGACGGCGAGTGTCCAGACTCGAACAGCTTGGTGAGCTTCTCTACGGCTTCGCTGCCCACATCCTTGTGACGCACAGCATCAGCCACATGGATGTTGTGATTGTGGATATTGCTGATATACACGCTCATGGGATAGGCGGGAATGTGGGGATCTAATCTACGAATTCCAATCTGGCTTCAGAACATCCCACTCCACTGACACATGCCTTCTCTATTTAAACGACCACATCAAACAAGAGGTGGACGCGGGCAAATACTGCGGCATGGTCATGCTGGACCTACAAAAGGCCTTCGACACTGTCAATCACACCATTCTGATTGACAAGCTAAAAGCAATTGGTTTTGATAGTCTATCAGTGAGCTGGATGCAATCCTACCTGGAGGGGAGAGAGCAGATGGTGGAGGTAAACGGTACCCTATCCCCCCCCCTCACAGTAAACTGTGGTGTTCCACAAGGAAGCATACTAGGTCCGCTACTGTTCCTAATTTATGCAAATGACATGTCGTCAGCTTGTGACTGCAACTTGTTCCTGTTTGCGGACGACTCAGCCCTGCTGGTCTCTGACAAGAACAAATTACAGGTTGAAAAAACCCTCAGCTCAGAACTAAGCAAAATCTGCATATGGCTCGCTGATAACAAACTATCATTACACATGGGCAAAACAGAGTCCATTCTCTTCGGTTCAAATAACAAACTCAGCAAGACCGACGGCTTCTCAGTTACAGTGGGTGACAATATTGTCACAAGGAAAGAAGATATTACCTACCTGGGTTCCATCCTAGAGGCAAATCTTTCCTGTGACAAAATGGCATCCAATGTAATAAAAAAAGTCAACCAACGAACTCGTTTCTTGTACCGGATCTCCTCACTGGTAAACAAGAATACCCTGAAGACTCTAGCAGGAGCACTCATTCAAGGGTACTACGACTATGCTTGCACCTCATGGTACCAAAGCACCTCAAAGGCGCTAAAAACAAAATTACAAACATCTCAAAACAAACTGGTCAGACTACTGCTTGACCTTACTCCTAGAACCCACCTCACCCCTGCCCACTTTGACAACCTAGGATGGCTTAGAGTAGACGACAGAGTACAGCAACTTGCAATGGGCCTGGTCTACAAGATACACTACACGACCAAGGTACCCATGTACATGACTAAATACTTCCCAAAGGTCAGTGAATACCACGATCACAACACCAGAGGGAGCTCCACAAATCATGTTAAACCCAGATTCGGCTCAAACAAGGGACTAAACACGTTTCGCAATTATGCCACATCAATGTGGAACGCCCTACCCAAAGCTGTAAAGGAATGTGAATCACTACCCACTTTCAAAAACACTCTCAAAAAACACCTAAGGGAGACTGCAACTCGAAACTGGCCCCTGTAAATGTCCGAACACAACCCCCGCCAATGTACAGTAAATTACCAAGTATGGTCTTGTCAATAATCCAATGTACAGTGTTGTTTGTACAGTTGTACAGTGTCCCCCACCCACCCCTCCTACCCCCCCCCCCCCCCCCCAACCACCTCCAATGTACAGTCCCCACCCACCCCTCCTACCCAACCCCCCCCCCCCCCCCCACACTCCTACCCCCCCCCCCCCCCCCCCCCCCCCCCCCCCCCAACCACCTCCAATGTACAGTCCCACCCCCACCTACCCAATCCAATGTACAGTTTCTACGCCTAATGTATATACTCTTTTCTTTCTGGACTCTTTTTGTATCACAAATACAGTACTGTAATTGCAAATCTGGTATGTCATAAATGTATAGATGTAGCAGTACTGTCTATCTGTATGTCATGTATGTCATATATGTTACGATGAATTGGAAATGGGGGACCCTGGTGTAAACAAGTCGAAAGTCTTTCTCTGGTCTGCATCCCCTTAACAATTGTATGTATTGAGCTGTACTGCACTGTACCCATTCTGCAATCTGTTAATAAAGTTTTCATTCATTCATTCATTCATCAGTGCTCCTGGTGTGGTAAAACATATTGTTAAACAGAGAAATAAAAAACAAAAAATATAAAATTTGAATTCCATTTGGAATGTAAATGGGTTTGTGTGTTACACATACGTGCTCGGTCGTCCACTGGAGTCCACAGTGCGCACAAGGGTGATCTTCATTCCAGCCGGGCAACCTGTGTTTTTAGACACCTTGCCAGGTGTTTGTGTGGTTGTTGTGCACCTGGTGTTGTGCTGGCACCTGTAGTCTCTCTGTATAAAAATTATAAGATATTTATTTTACCAGAAAGATCCTCCCAAGATGTTGCTTTGTCATGAACCCATGAACCCAAGTAATGACATCCACTGTAGTTATGCAAATGTGGTTGAAATGGTAAATAAGAGTCAAATGATCCAGAGCCATCATATATTTGGAGACAAATATTATAGTATCAGCCATAAATGACCATTCAGCTGAACGTACTGAAAGTGGAAAATCACTTCTCAGGGAATGTTGACCATACCAACTCTAAAAGAACAACATACTCTGAAGATGATCTTCTTGGGTCTTGTATGGGCCACTCTCCAGGTGACCTGCATCGACCTTGCCCACACCAGGATCTCCTCCTCAGACTGGTGAGTCACACCAGTCGCACAGTGGCCTCAAAAGAGGTATGGTCAACGCAGGATGGGTTCACCGCACGTCTGTACGTGCAGACATGATATGTGTAACCCTTCGGTAAAAAGTCCTTCAACACACAAGCAACAAGATGTTATTTTTTTGAAAGCCAGTAAATACTGACAAAAAAAAGCATAGACACTTAGAAGAAGCAATGTACAGTCCCCCCCACCCACCCAACCGCCTCCAATGTACAGTTTCTACGTCAAATGTATAGCCTTTCTTTTCTGGACTCTTTTTGTATCACAAACAGTACTGTATTTGTAAATCTGGTATGTCATAAATGTCTAAATGTAGCAGTACTGTCAATCTGTCTACCTGTATGTCATATATGTTATCATGAATTGAACATGGGGGACCCTGATGTAAACAAGACGATGAATTGAAAATGTCTAGGCCTACCACAAGTTCAAAATCTGGTATGTCATAAATGTCTAGATGTAGCAGTACTGTCCATCTGTCTACCTGTATGTCATATATGTTATCATGAATTGAACATGGGGGACCCTGATGTAAACAAGACGATGAATTGAAAATGTCTAGGCCTACCACAAGTTCAAAATCTGGTATGTCATAAATGTCTAGATGTAGCAGTACTGTCCATCTGTCTACCTGTATGTCATATATGTTATCATGAATTGAACATGGGGGACCCTGATGTAAACAAGACGATGAATTGAAAATGTCTAGGCCTACCACAAGTTCAAAATCTGGTATGTCATAAATGTCTAGATGTAGCAGTACTGTCCATCTGTCTACCTGTATGTCATATATGTTATCATGAATTGAACATGGGGGACCCTGATGTAAACAAGACGATGAATTGAAAATGTCTAGGCCTACCACAAGTTCAAAATCTGGTATGTCATAAATGTCTAAATGTAGCAGTACTGTCCATCTGTCTACCTGTATGTCATATATGTTATCATGAATTGAACATGGGGGACCCTGATGTAAACAAGACGATGAATTGAAAATGTCTAGGCCTACCACAAGTTCAAAATCTGGTATGTCATAAATGTCTAGATGTAGCAGTACTGTCCATCTGTCTACCTGTATGTCATATATGTTATCATGAATTGAACATGGGGGACCCTGATGTAAACAAGACGATGAATTGAAAATGTCTAGGCCTACCACAAGTTCAAAATCTGGTATGTCATAAATGTCTAAATGTAGCAGTACTGTCCATCTGTCTACCTGTATGTCATATATGTTATCATGAATTGAACATGGGGGACCCTGATGTAAACAAGACGATGAATTGAAAATGTCTAGGCCTACCACAAGTTCAAAATCTGGTATGTCATAAATGTCTAGATGTAGCAGTACTGTCCATCTGTCTACCTGTATGTCATATATGTTATCATGAATTGAACATGGGGGACCCTGATGTAAACAAGACGATGAATTGAAAATGTCTAGGCCTAACACAAGTTCAAAATCTGGTATGTCATAAATGTCTAGATGTAGCAGTACTGTCCATCTGTCTACCTGTATGTCATATATGTTATCATGAATTGAACATGGGGGACCCTGATGTAAACAAGATGATGAATTGAAAATGTCTAGGCCTACCACAAGTTCAGGGTACGCATCCAGATTAGATTCACATGGCGGAGTACAGGGAAAACGCTCATCATTGCTGACGCGTATTTTAAGATTTGCTGCCATATTAATGTGCGGCATCTTTTTTCTTTTTTTGGCGCGAGCACCGCGATAACCTTACAACACGTACCTGAGAGGGGCTTTGCTCAAACCAAGTGCGTACCTTAAAAGGGCCTTCGCTCAACCAATCAGAGAGAGGCTTCGCTCAACCAATCAGAGAGGGGTCTGCAGAAATGGGAGGGGTCTGCAGAAATGGCCTCAACCAATCAGAGAGGGGTCTGCAGAAATGCGGCTACGAATTGTAGAGACGCATCTTGCGTAAGCCTAAAGCTGTGAACGAGGTTAGGGGGATTTCCATGAACGCCGTGTCGTGATTGGCTGTTCGGATGCCCTCCTATGAATTTAAAATAATTTACGTAAGGGATGACGTCACGTGATCGAATATGACGGGGATTTAGGGGCGTGGCTTTGCGAAGTGTCTCATATAAAAGTGTCAACGTTAACTCATCTAGTATTCAGAACTTAACGGAACTGAATTACACCAGCTTTTGGCAACAGAACTGAACAGATTGGATTATCATCATTATCATCTCAAGCAAGATGTCGTTTATCTGTGGAAAAGTGAGTTACATTTATTTTACATTTGGGAGCTAAATACAATATACGTTATAATTTAGGGCTGTCGTGGTATTTTAAACATGTTGGATAATGTTTAATGTTATAGATAGCTAATAACGAGCTAGCCTAAGAGCTAACGTCACTATGCTAACGGCCGTTAACGTTTGCAAACAAAGTTAACGTCATCAGTTCAGTTGACATCTTCTAACCGTTACCACGAGCAGCAAAGACGCCACACACCTGCAGTGTAGTCACGTGACACTGACTGAAGCCCACGCGTGAGCCAGCGATCATCCTTTATTAGCACCAGCTAAGAGATGAATCGTTCACGACAGTTTAACACCCCCACTTGATCTTATTCTGACAAAACCTTTGACTACAGCGCGCAGCTACACTGAACGAGAGCTGTAATTCAGCAGAGCATATTAGCTTTAGTATGGCGAGTCAATACTAACTGACAAGCCAGAGCCATGTCATTGTTCAACTTTATTGCGATCACGCATTTGAAACGGCATCACCTGAATGATTCCCTG